>NC_045428.1:413573762-413888137 GCF_902635505.1 Sarcophilus harrisii | reverse complement strand
ATTTCAGTTGTGTCCTACTCTCCATGACTCCATGGGGTTTTCTTGGCAAAGATACTACAGTGGTTTTCCATTTCCTTCTCCAGTTTATTTCAAAGATGAGGAAACTGAGGAAAACAGGGCTAAGTGATTTGCCCATGGTCACACAGCTAGTAAGTGTGTGAGAATGGGTTTGAACTCAGATCTTTCATGTTTCCAGGTCCTGTGCTCTATCCTCTGTACCACCTAGCTGTCCTTTTCTTATGGTAAGATGGCTGTTTTACTTTGCTTTATTTTAACCTGGAAAACACTTGTTTATTTCAGGCTGAAATTTTCTGTTGTTTTACCTTTCCTTTCCCCTTCTCACTAGTATAAAGATGGATTATTAAAGGTCTAAGACCAGGTGATCTAAATGGCTCCATGACAATCATTCTAGATCCATAATCATTTGAATAAAAAAAGTCATCACCAGCTACTCTTCACAAATCAGTTCTCCTCTTTTATTGCAGTGAATTGTTTTGAAAATTTCATGCCACTCATTTATTGAGTTAAAGTATTTAATGCAAAGTACTAGGGTCATTACTGTTATGGAAATAGATTCTGTCTTCTATGTCTATGAAGGGGAAGCCCAATGAAGTAGACAGTGTGCTGGACTGAATCAAAAAGAACTGGATTCAAATACTACTTATTACAACATTTAAGCTCTTTATGCTTCAGTCAATTCTATAAGATTCCTTTGGTAAATTATATACTGGTTGAGTTGTCAGTCTACTTGGGTGGAAAGATTTCTCCATCCTCACAAAAATCACAGAGTATTCAAATATATGCTGATAACTCATATTTCTACATGCCAAAGTGATTTACCCTGTTTTCCAATTAAAAGATTTATTATTAAGTCTGCTTTAATCTCCCTGTTGTGGTAAATGAGATATAACTGCAGGTTAGTTAACTTTTGTGACTAAAAAGCATAAGTTTGGGCAGATATTGGACAGTCATAATATATGAGTTTGACTTATCACCTTCTGGAGGTCTCCTAAAGTCTAAAGTAGGGTACAGTTTCCTTTGAATTTTTTTTTCTCTTTTAGGGTCCCGAATAGAATAATAACTCACCTGATTGATGAAGATAAGGGAGTGAGCCCCAGAACCTCAGCAGCGTTAATGTGAGCCCTCAGCTGGGGCTCTTAAACCCAAGAAGTTAGTACTTTCTCATTTTAGGTCAGATGGCTAAAACCCCAGGGCACCAGTGTTGACAAACGCCCTTTCCTCCAGGCTCCAGGTATGGGCAGGGATACAGAGATTGGGGAAATCTCTTTCACTGGCCCAGGGTTCCAAGGCGTTCAGTGTGAAATCTGGCCAGCTGCCCGAGTGAGTAGGAGCCATGTGACTGTGGTGATTTGGAGTGTTCAAGTGCCTCCTGCTTCAGAGCTACCTGATCCGAATACTAAGCAGAGCGAGCGCTGGGCTCCGTGGAAGACACTGAAGGCACTGCAGAAGAAAGGTGCCTATTCCAGAGGTATCTCAAAACATGGAGATGAAAGAGCAAGGAGCGCAAATGGAGCCGCTGCTACCCACGGTAAGAGACTAGCTGCTGTCAGACTGATTAACCGGGTTTGCAGCAAAACCTGCCAAGCGAGTGGTCTGCTTTAGCTAGGTGCAGAGAGAGTGTGCAGCGCGAGGGGAGGGGGTGGGGGGGGGGAAGAATCGCTCCATGGCATATGGACGTGGGTCGCCTCCCATCTCGGGGTGACTGGAATGCACGCAGCAGAGCACAGGGGATTTTTTTCCCACCTTCTCAATATGGATGCACCACAGTGAAAATGTCTCATGTTTTGCTGCTGATTGAAGAAAACGGGTAGGTTTTAGCAGCAGGGGCAGCTGTGCGTCTTTCTCTCTCTCTTTCCCAGTGCCTCTGTTCCTGTCTGTCTCTCTGTTTGTCTCCTAGACTGTGCAGTGGTGGCGGCATCCCCTGCATCTAAGGGCTTCCCCCCCTTTTTTAAATCACACCCCATCTTTGACAGAATCCCCAACCCATTTTAGTCTCTGGGCAGAAAGGTGAGGAACCTGCTGTTGCTACTCTGAGGAGTCTGCTGCGGCTCCAAAAAATCAAGGGAGAGGAGAAAACAATCTCTCTCTCTCTCTCTCTCTCTCTCTCTCTCTCTCTCTCTCTCTCTCTCTTCTTCTCTCCCTCCCTCCCTCCTTCTCTCTCATTCTCCCTCCCTCCCTCCCTCCTTCCCTTTCTTTCTCCTCCTCATCTCGATGTCCTAAGAGATAGAAAAAGGACTCTCATAGTCTGTGGACAAAGAAGGTATGCATTTGGATGCTCACACAGATTTCAATGTCTAAAAGATCCCTGGCTTGTCACAAATGGAGATAGTCCATCTGTTTAGCCCTGAGTCCAAAGCTGCCTCCCTAGATTGTGTCCATGGTCTGGCTAGCCTTCCCAGCCCCCCCCCCCAAACGGCCACAAGATGGGTCATAGGTAGCCTCAAGGGATGGGTCCTTAGGCAATATCTCATTTCTCATCTGGGGGCAGCCACATTGCTATATCCTAGCAGAAATCTACACTGTATGGATGCACAAGAGGTGCCAAAAGGCCATCTTCTTTCCATTGTGGTGCAGCAGAGCAAAGACCCCTTCCTTTCCTGCACCAAACCAGTTGGAGGGGCTGTTTCTTAGCACTCTGTTATCCTGCTTTATGTCCCCAGCTAGGGACTGATTGGAAGCAGTCCATTCAGTAGTCAGTTTTCTGCATTTAACATTCACCAGAAATGGCATAAGAGAAGAGACGTACCCTAGGCCATGTATTTTTCCTTCCTTCTGGGCTCAAGAATATTGAAAGCTTCCTATTTAGACCCCAGAATCTCCTCTGGCAACTGAGCATGCCCAGCTCCCTTCTTAGCAGTCAGTGGAGTTTGGGGCCTTTTTTCTTCTTTTTTTTCTTTTCCTTTTCCTTTTTTTTTTTTTTTTTTTTTTTTTTTTTTTTAAATACCTTTTTAGTTCTTCCAGGTCTCAGGTTTGGGCAGAGAGGGAGGAAGGATCTGGGAAAAACTAGAGAGACCTCACAAAAGGAATGAATCTGAAAAGAACAGAGATAGATAAAGTAACTATATAAAAGGATAGATGAAAACCATTGATGACTTAATCTACCTATCTCAGAATAAAGGTATCATTTTGCAGTCAGATCTACCCCAAACAAGGAGGATTTACTTTGAGACTGGATTCACATAAGAAAGGCAATTAGACTCTCACTTCATACATTTCACATAAACAAACAAGGGCAACTCTCTGATCTTTCTCTTAAAATTGGACTAGGTGCATATATTGACTTTAGTTTCTTCTCACCCTCTGAGATCCCATGATTCTTGAGCATAGGAGCCTATCTTACTTATCTTTGGAAAATATTTGCACATAGTACATTACTGTCTTGTTTATTGTGGACAAGTCACTTAACTTTTCTCAGACTTAGTTTACTTATTTGTAATATGAGGTTAGAAAGACTTTGGTACTTGCCTAATGGGTTGTGAGATTGAATGAAATAATAAATGTAAAGTACTTTGCAAATCTCAGTGTACTATGTACAGATATGTATAAACTATTACTTAATAGGCATGGGATACATACTTGTTGAAGTAATGAATGAAAAGTAGAAGCAGAGGCTTCAAGAAACAGAGTCCTAGGGGGCAGCTAGGAAGCACAGGGAATAGAATGCTAGGTCTAGAGTAAGGAAGACGTGAATTCGAATTCATCCTCAGACATTGACTAGCTGTGTGACCCTCAGCAAATTGGTTAATCTATTATCCTCAATTTTCTCATGTGTAAAATGCAGATTACAATAGCACTTACCTCCCAGAGTGCTTGTTAAATCCAAATAAAATAAAGCACTTAGCACAGCATCAGGCACATATATAGCACTATATGTATGTTAGCCATTATTAAAGAAATGGGAAGTGCACTCAGGGATGGGAGAAGGGGTGAAAGAGATATAGGGAATTAGTAAAGGCTCATGTGACTATAAGAAAGTTTGACAATTCAGCTGTATGGAAGAGAGCCCGACTTGGTTAAACAGGAACCATACCTGAAAAAATAGACAGGGCTTAGGACTCAGAGCTCAAACTGGTGAGCCAACCTGAGCTGAGGGGCAATAGTTATTAGGTAAAAGCCAAAGGCCAAAAATCAGGTTTTGGAAATTGGTAGCACTTTGGCTTGGTGTGGACAATGACTTAGAGAAAGAAGAAGGAAAATAAAATGGAATAGCAAGAAGGAAAGCTTGACTAGGACACAGGATCTAAACTAGGCTGGGTGAGTTAATGGGGAATGTTTTTTGAGTATCATTGTCAAAAATTTGGAGTGAGCCATTTAAAGATAGTACCATAGGGATGAGGTCTAAATAGTGAGAATGGAGGTGGCAGTCAGGGGTGGGGAGGGCAATTAGCAGTGAGCAACAGGAAAAAAAAAAACCTAGCAGATGGAAAGGTTGTTATTTTAATAATAATATTTTGCATTTGAACAGGCTTTTGACTTTGTAATTACTTTCACATCTCTTATATAATCTTTGAGACAATATTGAGGTAAGTAGCACAGCTTTTATTATCCTTGAAGAGGAAATTGAGGCAGGGAGATTCATTCACTTGATGTCCATTTTTTGAGCTTCCACTATGTTCAAGCCACAGACATAGATGAGAGTGATTTTCCCAGGGTCACAGAACTTGTTAGTGACAGAAAAAGAACAAGAACTTAATCTCTTTGACTCAAAATTCAATATTTTTCTCAATACATTGCTTTTCTCCTCAAATTTCAACTCCCAATAGACATTTCAAAAGATCTTTTTTTCTTCTACTTTTTTTGCAGCTTCAAAAAAAAAAAAAACTTTACCTCTTCTCATTCATCCATCCTTGGAATTTTTCTTGTCCTTATATTTTACCATCTTCATTTTTTGGCCCTACAATCTTGATGGAATGTAGCCATGTTTTGGAAAAGAATTTTGATAATAGGAATATGAAGGAATGGGTGGAAGATTTGAATTTTGTTGTAGAAAAACAAGAAGCGAGATTCAGTAACTATGAAGAAACAAAAATAATAATTATCATAATCTGATGGTTATTGAAATTTATGCTAGCCCTTAGGATTGGGAACTAGGTAATATATTGATACTGTCACTAGTGATAGGTAAGTGGGTCAGTAGAACAGTAGCAAAAGCCTGAGACTGGTGAGGATGAAAAAGAGGAATTTGATTTAATCATGGTGAATTTGTAGTGCTAGTAGAAAAATTATTAGTTGAATAGAATTTAGAGCTTAAATAGAAGAATTTAAGAGGGTAACCCCCTTCATTTTAAAACTGAGGAATCAGAGGCTTGGCAGTACTTGCCTAGGCAAAGTCATAAATGTAATAAGTAACCAAGCAGAGATTAGGAGCTATATTTCTTTGAATCCAAATCTTTACAACTATACCACACATATAAAAAAATGTTCAAATGATCTTAGGAAACCCAGAGATGTTATGGAGCAAGAAAAATCCAGCAATAAAAACAGAATGGCAACAAGAAACATTATCAGAAGAGGACATTAGATTATAAACTTCTCTAAGGCAGGGACCACCTTTTGTCTCTGAATCCCCAGTGCTTCAGATAGTGCCTGGCACATAGTCAGAGCTTAATAGATCTTGACTGATTAATTGGATAAACTTCCTAAGAGTAGTGAATGCTTTTTCTTTTTCTTTTTTCTTTTTTTTCCCTCTCAAGTTTAAATATAAAATAAGAAATGGAAAAAAATCATTCATTGCCATGTGCACAGTAGAACATGAGAGGATTCAAAATATAAAACCATAGATTTACATTTCAAGAAAGCTTATACAATAAATACTATACATGGTGTTCTGAGGTGTCCATCTTATCTTGCTTCCTTGTAGTTTTTCTTTTGTTTTCTGCTGTGCATTTTTACTTTGTTTTTCCTTCTTTCTCTCTGTTCCTCAAGAAGGATATAATTAAATGTATACACACTCACACACATGTACACATGCATACACATATACCCATGTGTATATATCATGAATATGTATGTGGGTACATTAAATATATACAATACATACATACATACATTCATATACATAGTTATCTCATATTTATACATATACATTCATATATATAAGACCATATTATGTTTATTTCCACTTGCCCTTTGTTTCTCTGAAGGTAAATAGCATCTTCCAAGTCTTTCTATATTTTTCTAAATCTATAAGCTCATCATTTCCTACAAGAATATTCCAACTTTATACCATCTAGTTATTTTAAATAGTTTAAAACAATATTGATTAATATGACTGACATGTATTATGATTTCCCTGTTTTTCTAAAAAAGATTAAATCTTTTTTAAATTTTAGTTTGAAATCATGATTACTACCTCTGCTTTTTTTAGATAATAAATTCGACTCCTGATCTTTATTTTTGTATCTTTCATTTTTATAACATTTCCTGAAAGCAACATATTGTTCTGTTCAAATTTTTAACCTGTCTGTTTCCATTTTATGGGTGAATTCATCCAATTGACATTCTAAACTATAATTATTTTCCTCCATCCTATTTTCCTCACTATCATTCTCATCCTATTCCTATCCCTCCTGATGCGTTCACTTTACCTTGTCCTCCTGCCCTTCCTGCCCTTCCTGTCCTCCAAGAATTCTTCCCTTATCCTCTTCCTCCACTCCATCCCTTTGCTTTCTTGTTACTGTCTGAATTTAGAAGAGTCTTATAGCCTTCCAAATATATATGTTGTTCCCTCTTTATCTCATTCCTGTTAATCTACATACCCTTCTATATGTACCCTTTTATACCCCTCTTACCATATTTCTTTATTCAATAAAAGAAGACTTTTATTCATTTCAACCTGCTCACCCCTCCCAAAATCCCTCCTTAGTCTTCTCTTGTACCCTACCCACTTCTCTTATTTCTTTCTGAATTTACAAGACTTTTATAGCCTTTCTATAAAATAGATTTATCTATCTATCTATCTATCTATCCTCTTTAACCCAGTCCCTATGAGAGTAAGGTTTCAGCACACCCACTCTCTTCAAAACTCGTTTCTTTAGTATTTATTTTTCCCTTTTTGCCTCATTTGTATGATATCCTTGATCCTTTTTATCTCTCCCTACAATTTATACACACGCATACACACATGGTATATACATGTATATGCATATATATATAATGTATAAATATATGCATAATATATATATATATATAATGTGTGTATATGTAGGTAGGGAGAGACAGAGACAGAAACAGAGAAAACGAGAGGAGAGAGAAGAAAATCATCCCAACATACTCATCTCAGCCCAAGCCTTTCCTTCAAACTACTGAAATAAAAATGACTGTCATAAGCGAATTGATAATATTGTCATATATTATTTTTATATATTTTATATATATTAATAATATGTTTTATATATATATATATATATATATATAGTTCCCTGTGTAAAATAGAATATCACAAGTATATAATAAAGTTATGAACAAAGTATTATCCAAATTCTAAGGTCAATCAAAAATAGAGAAATTATGGCCCAACTTGTAAAGGATGGTTACGATTTCAATAGGTGACAATAGGAATATTTGTTGTGGGGGTGGATATTTGTGAATGAATTTTTGTTATATATGAATATATACATATCATATTTATTATGCCATGAAGAGATTATTACTTGTATATTACATACATTACTTCTTAGTAAACAATTTGACCATATTGAGTCCCTTATAATTGATCTTTAATGTTTACTTTATATTTTTCCTGGATGTGAATATATTGAAATTTCCCTTAAGTTTAGCTGTTTTTGTTACAAATATCTTAA
This sequence comes from Sarcophilus harrisii, assembly GCF_902635505.1. Classification (NCBI taxonomy): domain Eukaryota; kingdom Metazoa; phylum Chordata; class Mammalia; order Dasyuromorphia; family Dasyuridae; genus Sarcophilus; species Sarcophilus harrisii. Next base: position 413,880,314 of record NC_045428.1, on the reverse strand, counting down.
CGTCTTTAAGTTCATTAAATGTCTATTTTTATCATTCAGGATTAGATTTAACTTCACTAGGTGAGTTACCCTTGATCATAACGTCTGCTCTATTGCTCTATGAAAATATAGTATTCCAAGATCTACCATCCATCAATGCAATAGTAGCTAAAACTTTTGTTATCCTTTTGTAAATCCATGATATTTAAATTGTTTTTTTTTTTCCTATTGCTTCCAATATTTTCTCCTTAATCTGGGAGTTTTGAAATTTGACTATCACATTCCTGTAAGTTTTCCTCCTGGGATCTCTTTCAGGTTGTGCTGGGTGAATTTTTCTGTATTTCTGCTTTGCCTTCTTGTCTTAGGAGTTCAATTTTCTTGATAATTTTTTCTGATATTATATCAAAGTTCTTTTTTATCATAATTTCAGGTAGTCTGACTATTCCCATATTATTTCTCCTTGATTTGTTCTTCAGATCAGTTGTTTTTCTAATAACATGTTTCATAGTCTCTTCTAGTTTTTTCTTTTGGGGGGAAAGTTAAGTGACTTACCCAGAGTCACACAGTTAGGAAGCATTAAGTGTTTAAGATCAGATTTTAACCCAGGTCCTCCGACTTCTGGGCTGGTGCTTTCTCCACTGCGCCTCTCCTAACTGCCCTCTCTTCTATTTTTTTTTTCATTCTTTTTATTTTGTTTAATTATGTTTTTATATCTTTAAAATATCATTTACTTATCTTTGCCCAAATCTTTTTCAAGAAATTAGTTTCTTCCTTATGTTTTTGGCTCTCTATTTCATATTGGCTGACTTTCTTTTCACAATTTTCTTCATTATTATGGATTGTTCTTTTTTACCTAATTTTTTTCTTGATTTCTCTTATTTGGTTGTTGAAGTACTTTTTAAGTTCTAAGAAATCTTTTTTGTGCATGAAGTTTCTTATTGAACAAGCAGAAGCTTTTTTTTAAGTTCCATTATCTTCTGAATATGAACATTCATCTTCTCTATTCACATAGTAGTTGCCTATGGTTGAGTTCTTTCTCCTTTGCTCATTTTTATTTTTAATTTTTAGTATTATTGTATTTTTATCAGCTATTGGTAAGATCAAGTTCTAGTCCTGAAATTTGAAGAATAATGCTCCAGAGCTCAGGCCATTCTTACTGTTATTTTTTTGTGATCTCTCCTCTGGCTCAACCTTGGCCTCTCCTCACTACTTCTGTATCACAACTAGAACCTCTAGTGATACTGTCTCTGTTATGATGTTACCTATTGGGTTCCTCTGGGAGCTACAAACTTCAGCTGTCTTCCTAGGAACTCTGTTCCCCTACAAGTGACCACAGCTAGCAGAGTCCTTGCCCTTCTGCTCCTGCACTCACCAGGTGTGTGCTAGCTCCTTCTCTTTGGCAGTGGCAGCCCAGTCTGGGACCTGTCTGGCCAGCACAGCTGTGTTTGGTGTCGCTTCGCAGTGAAAGGGCCTTCAATCTTCTCCTTACCTATCAGACCCCTACAGGGTGCTTGAGATGGGCGACCTCCCAAGTCCATCTGCTCCTAGGGTTATTGTTTGTGGATTCCAGCTCTGCTGGATGTGTTTGCATTTCATTCAGACCTCTGCCCTAGGAGGTCAGTTCTTGCCTGGGGTCTTCTTAGGCTGTTTTGGGAGAACTATTCCTTTACCTTGAATTTTGTTTATTTCTGCTACTCTGTATTCCTCCTGAGGTAATACTCTGTCTTTTTCTGTGGACAAAACTGAAGAGATCAAAGTTTTCTGATTTACTTCACAATCGTCTCAGAATCCTCTCCCATAAAAACTTTTTCAACTGAAAGAAGAATGAAGGCAAAGGGATCTTGTGAAAACTCTTCATCATGCCTTGGAGCAAATGATTTCCAAAAGACTGTTCCTTTCAACTGATGACTCTCCTCAGAGAATATCACACACATATGTATATATGTATATAAACATATATACACATATATTCATCTATACATATATAACTATATCTCTTGAGATATGTATGTATAAAATATATTATATGTAGACATGCATATAAATGTATATATTTCTTGATACACAGTTGTGGGTTTATATGTGCATGCATATGTATATACATGTGTATCTAAACATAGATTGTTTCTCAAGGATTGTATTTCTATATGTATAAATACATATATATAAGTTTGTAAGTATATATGTTTATATGTATGTGTGTGCATAAGCACCTCAATAATTGCATTTATATATGTATCATGCATATTTGTATGTATATATACATGGGTGTATAATATATATAAGCATTTGTGTGAATATATAATAAAATATAAATGTATTATATACATACATATATGCATATGTAAACAGGAGGCCTGCAAATATACTTCTCTCCTTTCCTATCCTATTTGTCAATTATTGCTTCCATGGTACCATTAATGAGACTCTACTCCTTTTTGGGGGTACTATTTGTGACCCATCTTGTCTCACAAAATATACTGATCTGAATACAACTTTGTTGTTGCTTCTTTGGCCACACAACTGTGTAGTATCCAGAGCAAAATCCGAACTGTATTTTAATAGTTGTTGATCTTCCTCGAGAATGTACCCAGAGATCCCTTCTATAAGAAGATATATTTCAACAATAAGAGTAGCTCTTATCATTTTTGTATATATGTATTGAGAGACAATATGGAGTGAAGGTTAGGAAACTGGACGTAGGAATCAGAAAAACTAATATATACTAGCCGTGTGATGCTACACTAACCTAACCTTTTTGTGTCTTTATTGTTAGAGAAATAGCAGCAATGATTTATACCAATGAATGGAATTTCCACACATAAAAAAGTCTAGGGGGGGGGAAGAAATGAATTAGTAATTTTTCATTATGAAAATATGTAAGTATTTGCTGCATCCCTTCAAGTAATTGAGATTGAATCCTTATTTTCACATAGCTATTCCATCCAGTAAATATTATGAGGGCCTAGTTGAGCAAAGCACTATTCTAGGCTCTTTCAAATTACAAATATTAATGAAATATAGCCTCTCAGACCTTAACCATTTACAGAGAAGATGGTACAATTCCCCAATTAAATAGAAATTAGAATATCATAGCTGTACAACAAAGTTATAAACAAAGTAATCCAAAGTTTTAAGGAGAATGGAAGATAGAGAAATTATGGCTCAAGGATGAAGTGAAAATAGAACCAAGTTGTAAAGAATGGTTAAGGTTTTAATAGGTGATTATTGGAATATTTGGGTGGGGGTGGATATTTGTGAATGGATTTTTGTTTTGCAATGAAAAGATGATTCTATTAAATACAATAGGTTTATATTCTATAGAATTCAGTATAATGTAGACCCATTTTGAACTCAACCCAAAGGAGTTTAGTTATCGAGAAACCCCAAAGATATTTTTATGGATGTCTCATCCATAAGGCTATCATGAAACATCAATCCAGGGGACAGTGTTATAGCCAGGGGCTGGTGGTGTACTTGGAAAAAAAAACTAACTGTAGAGGGTTAACAGTATAGTTTAACAGAACATCACCTATTTCTCACATAGAATAGAAGGAAATGGAAAAGGCATTTACTAGGCTTTCCTATGTGTCATGCACTGTGTTAAACACCAGAACTGCAAGTAGAGAATTGAGACAGTCCCTGCGCTCAAAGCTCACATTCTAATTAAAGAAGGCAACACATATGGAAGAGTTCAGTTGCACCTTTCAAGTGTTAGAAATACAAACCTGGATTTAAGATAAGAGCTGATTGGCTGATTTCATACTTTTTTTAAAAAAATTGTGAAATAGATTTTAAAGATCTATACTCTAATGTTAGAAAAAAAGCCAAGAAGATCAAAGAGTCAAAAAGTAATGAAAATAACTTATTTTAATTGTGAATTTTGTTTTTATTATTTATTTTAACTTTTATTGATAATTTTTAGTATGTCATACTTAAATATTTATTTTCAAGCTTGAGTTATAGACATATTAAAAAGTTTAAATAACATTAACCTATTTGCAATATATCCATGTGGTACACAGGAAAAAAAATTAATTGAACAAAAAGTTATTCAATTAAGCAGTTATTTTATGACAACTCTATGCAAGAGACTACAATGAGCCTTCTTTCCCCTTTTCCCTCCATAATTGATTACTCTTTGTGGATTCAACAAAATTAATATATATTCCTGCACTGGTTGGTAGAAACTATATACCAGAATACCAAAAAATGGATTAACTTTACAAAAATGTGTTTTAAAAAAACAACACAATTTTTCAGTGACTACATATAAATTATGTAGGACAAATTAGGGAGTAAATAGGGACTTTTACTATGAAGATGTTCGAGTGTCTCAGCATTGGCCTAGAGTGCTCAGGTAAGCAATATAATATGAGAAAAAATTAGAGTGTTAATAAATGTATGTACTAATTTATACTCTATAACTAATCAGCAGGGTTATCTTCAACAAGTCATTTGATATTTCTGGGTCCCAATTTCCTCAGCTATAAAATTAGGGATTAGATTTGGTGACTTCTAAAAGCCCCTTCTTGTTTTGAATCTCTGAATTTTTGGTACTATAATAATTACCCAGAACTCTTCAGGTTGGTGAATTTGGTGATGGATTGAGAGCAGATAAAAGTATTCTTTCTTTGAAAAAATAAAAAACAGTTAATAAAGAAATTTGTTTTGCATGACTATGTATTGAGTTTTGTTTTTCTTTTCTTCTCATTAGGTGGGGAAAGAGGAGGAGAATTTGGAATTGAATATAGTATATTTTTTTTTTAAAGTCTCTATCTTTAAAAGAAAACGATATTTTAAAATAAATTTAAATTAGTTTTTAGGTTTGAAAACTGTATTGCAGTTGGTTTTTTTGGTATTTCTATACATTGTATTTCATGCATTTAAAACAATTCCTTTGAGAAGGAGTCTAAAGGCTTCCCTAGACTGCCAAAGGAGTCTATGACAGAAAAATGATTACGAACCCCTGATTTATTGAGAGCTCTCTACCTTTGATGCACTTGGGATGTTACTATAGGCAAGTTATTTAAATTTCTAAATGTTCCACATAGTTCTCAAAAACTAGATATTACAGATCAATATGGTGATCTATTTTAGTGGAGGGAGGCTCGATATTAATGGGAGTTGTTCATAGTTATGGATCCAAAAAAATAAGGAAGCAAAAAACCCCCATAAAATAGCATCAAAACAACATCATCTCCTGGGATCTGACTATGGGCTCAAAACTGGCATGTGTGAAGTAAATTTTTCCCTCTTGGGATAATAAATGATTCCCTTAAATAATTTAATTATACAGGGAATACTTTATAATACAATCTGAGCATTTACTTCACCTGACTTATCTGGAATCAGGCTGTATATAAAACCAAATTAAGAGTTTAAAAATTAGGCCAATTTAATGATGGACCATATTATTATTTTTTCAGTTGGGTTTCAGAGAGATTGATTCAGATTGTAGAAGCAGGGGAACTGGGGGTTATATGGGACTAATTTTCTTTCTCTCTCCTGAAGAGTAGGCTTCCTTCAGTGACTTCACACCTGTGGTGGTAGGTGGGAGGAAAAGGATGAGAAAGGATGGTCTTAGTATCTTTTAGTAAGCTTGTTTTCCTTATGAAAAATAGCTATAAGGCATTGTAGGAACCATTTTTAAAAGCTTTTAAAGGTTTTGACTTTATTTTTGTAGTAAGAATTGTTTAAAGAATGAGAGAAAAAATGCATGCCTTTCAGGAATATATTGTCTGTTCAAACTGGAATGGATCTTATAGCTCATATAGTTCATCTCCCTCATTTTATATATGAAGAAACCAAGGTACAAAGTAGGTAGGTGACTTATGTCAATTCACCCAGCTAATTAATGGGGTTAGATAGAACTCAATAACAAACCACTTCAGTATCTTTGATGCAAAAACCCCAAATTGGGTCATGAAGAGTCAAATATGACTGAAAAATGACTGAACAATAGAGAACTCAAGTTTCCTAATAACAAGTCTGGTGCCTTTTTAATGACACTAGTCTTCTCTAGTATGCAGTAAGAAGGATACAACTGTTTTGGAAAATATAAAGAATAATTGACAATGTAAGGAATTAGTCTTGTTCTTCTTATGTGAGAAAGGCTGGAGGTTATATTAACTGAGGATATGATTTCCTTAAAAACCAATTCCATATAGGTTTACTTGGACCCAACAAAGGGCCTCTATCTACTTTTCCCTTCCTTCCCTCCTCAAGAGAAAGAAATCAGAGAGAGAATAAATAAAAATTGTATTACGTATAAAGCCTGGACCTGTGATTTTCATTGGTATAAGGAACTCCTGCAAAGGCAACTCCCCTACCAAGGCAGGTCAACAACGTTTTTGAAACTGAATTTTGGTAGTTAGTTGAAATGATTAATTCTAATGTAAATAGAGCAATATAATTTGCTTATCGTTATTTTTTTTCCTTTCTGAAGAGGAAAGAGAGGAGGAATTTTGGCAAGAGTTTCTTCTCAGTCCCTTGTTAGTGGACTTGAGGTGCTTTAACTTTTCACTGGATTAATTTATTCCTGTTATCTATTCACATCCTAGGGACCCAAAGTCATCAAAGAACAAGCTTGTTGTTAGTTGATTGGGCTTACAACTGTGCTGTCTGTCCATTGATGATATAACTTGTTAACTTCAATACAATGTGCTGGTCTCTTTAGCAAGTACTATTGCTTGTGACTAGGACTGTGAAGTAGCCACAGGGAGCTCAATCCTTGAATTCCTGAGTTTCTGTTTGGAAGGAGGTTCCTAATTCTCTTCTCCAAGGCATTTCTCAGAGTAGCTACAGAAATTTGTAGTCTGAAAATCATTGGGGAACCCTATTTTGCCCACTTGCCACTAACAAGGTTCTAGGGTTTCCTTGAGACATGGAGATTCATCCACTTATGGTATGATTTGGGATTGAGGGTTGTGTTGCAAAGGTTCAGACTCTATGGTGATATAACTGACTTACAAATTTCCTATAGTTACGTATCTGTGGGATAAGTCAGCAGGGGAGGCCATGCAAATTATATTACCAGGTTCCTTTAAGTAAGTTCAAGAAAAGAGGATTTTTCCACTGCATATAAAATATATCTGGTTGCTAGAGTAACCTCAAGTTGCATTTGGAATTCTGCTTGTCCTTACTAATCCCAATAAACTAAAGCTATTCACAGTAAGAAGTTTCTCTTTGGCATTTAAAAAAAAAGGAATTGGACCTCAGATATACAAAGTTAAGGGTATAATTTAAAAAAAGAGACTTAAGAGATTCTTGTTCACAGCATTTTTTTTTTTTCTGGATGTTCCATGGGTGCTTTTAAAAGCTATGTTATGATTTGTCCACTGCTTTACAAGAATCTATTTCCAGGGATTGGGAATAGAAAAGTATATTATTATTATTATTATTTAGAAATTTTATTCTGCCTTCTAAGTCAGAGAAGGCAATTTTTCTCACTAATAAAAGCTAGTTGGAATCAAAGGATATTATAAATGGAAGGAATATATGGTTCTTTGGAGAACATCAAAACTGCCTTTAGGCCAGAACTATTTGGATCAGCTGTCTTTTCAGAATAAGGAGTGCTGTGGGATAGTAGAATCAATTTAAAAAATTCATTAAAAATCAGCAATGTGCTGAGGATATAAAGACAGAAATGAGACAGTCCCTATCTTCAGGAACTAATCATTTTAGTAGAGCAATGCAAAACCTGAGAAGAATGGAAGATGGAAATGGCAGTTTTAATCTAAGTAGTTTAAGGATTGTGAGTGGAGTATAGGGTCATGTTCTTTATAATAGTAATGTAGTATTTTTTTTTCTAGAATAAAATGTTGAAAAGTGGGGGAAAAGAATTAGGAGTTACTGAAAGGATAGACTCTGGTGTCCTCATGGCTAACTGTCTGAGATGTGAAGCATGATTTGAAGACAGATAAAACCGACAATATGATCAAAATTCTATGCTATTTTGGTGTTTTCTTGGATTCAGATTCATTTCAGATGAAAATATATGTTCCCAAACTTATATCACATTCATTCATTCATTCTCTCCCTCTCCCAGTGTTAGAGTGTACTGAGTTGGTAATAGTCTAGAACAAAGCTTTTTACATTGTGATTGTGACCCAATATGGGATCATGTAACTGAATGTGAGGGTTGTGAAAAATTTAGCAACAATTAAAGGTATCAAATATTCTGCTAAGATTTAATTCTTTATATAGAAATAAATGAGCACATGTATCTTATTAGCATGCATTTATCTTTAATAAATGGTAAAATTATATATATATATATACACCAAAGAATTTTTTAAAAATAAATTATTTATTATTTTTATCAGTAAATATTTGATTTGTATAGCTCGTATATATACCTATATATCTGGGGTACCATAAAAATTTTTTGGGCAAAAAAGAATTACAAGTGGAAAAATTTTAAGAAAGCTTAGAACATAAAAGTTTCACTTGAACACATTTTATTTTATAGAATTGTTCGCTCATTTAATAGTTTATTAATGGATAATAAACTAAAAATTAGTTTATTATCCATTAAATAGAATGGAAGACAAATCTGTAAAGTTTAGTAAAAATAAAGAATCTAGGTTTAGTATCAAAAAAAGAAAATTTCCTTGCATCCCTCCATCTTTCATATCATCCCTTAGGAGAAGAACTAATTTTCACTAAAACAAAAACAAAAACGTACAACTTTTGTAGTAATGATAAACTAAAATCCATGTCTATAAAAACATTTAATGCATCTTAATTCCCTTATCTAATTTAAAGTTTGCAGTTTGTCACTTTCAATTTATATTTTCTGCATTACTTGATAACTGCTTGCATGCATATTTAACACAAATTAGGTACTGCAGCTTTCAAGAACAAGTCCTAGTCCCAGGACACTTTTCTATTGGTGTCAGCAAGATGTATTAAAATAGCTACTCCTGAACTGCTATTTTAAGTTTTTTCCTACCTTCTCATTGACAATAAGGATCATTCATTCCTTTAAGCATACTTCTGCAAATGAGTCATGGCCTCTCTCTATAACAAAAGCCAGTATTAAGCTGTCAAGGCTAGGATCAGTGATAGGGCATATGATTTTCCCTTATTCAGCTCAGCTAATTCTTAAGAATAACTTCTCTTTATTCTTTATCAATGGCTGCATCTATGCTGGGAAACCCAATTCTTATTCTAGAAGTTTATTTCAGGGAGGGAAGGGAACTAGCATTTATTAAGTACTTGCTAGTTCCAGGCACTGTGATAAGCACTTTACAGATTCAATCCTCACAAAAACTCCAGAAGGTAAGTATTATGGTGATCTACATTTTACAGTTGAGGAAACTGAGTCAGTCAGAGATTAAGTGATTTGCCCAGGGTCACACAGCAAGTATCTGAAGTTCCATTTGAACTTAGATCTTCCTGACTCCAGTCCTAATACTTTTACTTACTGGGCTAAATAATCTAAATTAGTAGAGGGAGGACCAATCACCAAACACATAGAAAAAAGGAGGGAGAGCAGGTATACTGCCACAAAACTTCCTCATTGGAGAGAATAAGAGACAGAAATAGAAAGTGGAGGGAGTTTTGAGGCTACTAAGGTGAGATCTGCCCCCAAATGCAATGGAATTCCTAGTGAGTAACTTATCATAAACTTGAACAAGAGGCTGGGTGACCAGTGCTCAGGGATATTACAGAGAAAGCTCTTGTAGGGGAAGGGAAATTGGAATAGATAATGTCCAAGATGCATTTTCTAAGTTTCTAGTCTAAAAAGTCAAGAAGACAATAATTTGTTTTGGCAAAATCACCTTCATTAATTTTGACATACTTATGGGAAGGGACATAATATTAAAATTTTGAAAAGAATGTAGTAATAATTAAATGCTTTTTAAAATGAATTTGCTTTGCAAATATAATGACACATCTTTTCCAGTAATGTACAAAGTGTTACGGGAGCATAAACAGAAGCAACAGTAGTCATTCATTTAAAATATCGTCAAAGCTGTAGTTAGGATTATTCAACTTGGTCCTGTCCCCTGGCCTAGAAAGTCAGAAATCACAGCATTTACAACTCTTGGGCTCTCAACTGTTTAATAACAAATGATTTTCAGCATCTAGCAAGAATAATGAGTAAAAAGAGTAATTTCCAAGACTTTATTCCTTTCTTGATGGCCACTTCCCAGATGACCTCCTCCCTGACCTTGTCCAACCCTGTTGTCTTACACTTGTCTCACGTGCAAAGATGACAAGTTAGGTCTTTAACTGTAGTTGAATCTTTAGAAAAAAATTCTGATCTTCAAAATAAACCTTTCCACCTCCTCTCAGTATTTCATCCTTTTTTTTCTGGAAATAATTTTAAGGTATTTTTCGATGGCTAATAATTAAAACCTGGGAATAAATGATGTTATGGAAGATCAACCACCAAATAACTATCAAATACCAAATTTGATATCAAATTTGGTATCAAATACCAAATAGGTGTTATAGGGAAAAGGTCTGGTGCACACCAACTACCAAGTAGAATACACACACACACACACACATATATATATATATATATATATATATATATATATATATACACACATACATACACACATATATTATGCCTGCATATTATACAGCATGGATCATGATTGTTCTTAGACCAACACAAGCCAAATTAGATTATTCCAATAAAGCTGTCAATTTTTGGTTGAAGTGCAAGCTCCTCTACAACCAAGCCTATCCCAGCTCCTATGTTGTGTTCAGGGATGAGTCTGATTAAAAAATGTAGAAAAAAACAACATTTGGTTGGCAAAGATAATCTACTAGTCTAGTGGAAGAAATATCAAATGAGAGATTGTTTATGTGAATACTAGTCATAAGTCTTTTACTATTTGTCTGACCATCATTTTCCCACTGACTTATCATGTAAAAGAATTTTTAGAGCAACTCTTAAATTGCTACTTGTGGAAATGCCAGGAGACAAAGATCTTTAATTCTTATTTTTAAAATGAAAGATTAGAAAATAAAGAATTTGTAATACTCACTTGGATTTAACATTTATTATTTTCAACTTTTAGTAATCTCTATATGTATACACCTGTCCTCCTTCCAATTAAATTGTAAACTGTATTGAATATATGTTTTTGTATTTCTCATAAAATCTATCATATAATGCATTACCCATAGTCATTTGTAGATATTGATTAATTAATCAGTGAAAGGATAGATTTAACAATTTTCTCAATGGTTACAAATATCAGGAATAAGGAAACCTGGGTCTGACACTTTTTTGAAATCTTGACAAGTCAATTAGTCTCTCTAAGCTTCAGTTTCTGCCCTTATAAAGAGAAAATTATGCTTTTTACCACCTGTTCCAGTTGGTTATTGAGAGAAAAGCACTTTCTGAATGTTAAGGTAATATATAAATGTGACCTAGTATGCTTCATTTGTTTCCTCTATTGGATAGAAGAAGGACATTTACCTTTGATTTCATTATCTAAGACACTCTCAATTAAGGAAACTTTTTGTGCCAACATAGGTCAGCACTTTCTCTGCAACCTAGAGTCTTAAGAAAATTGACTAGAACATTGAGAAGTTAAGTGATATTCCAGGGAATCACAGCCATTATGTACCCCAAGAAAAATTTGAATGCATGTCTTCATGATCTTAAGACAAAATTTTTATCCATTGAAACAATTACCTCTCAGTTCAATTTATCCATTCAATCTCATCGTAATTAAATGCTATTTATCCCATAGTTTTCTTTTTGTTAGTTGACATAGAAGCATGAATATAGCAGTTATATAACCTGGTACACTTTTAGGAATATAATATTTACTAACCACTTCTCTTTGCCCCTTTTCTGCCTTTCTTTCTCAAAATTCCTCTTGGCTGGAAACCAGAAAGTCTGCTTTCCTATGAAGCAGACTTTATTTTACATCACAGTTTAGAAGAAACATTGAGCTATAGCACCTCTTTGAAAAATTCTGCAATTCCGTTCTCCTGACTTAAGGTGTTATTGAAATGGAGCACAAAATAGTTACAGACTTATGTCTTGTGCAAGTAGCTCCCTTGCATGTGTGAAGGTGAGAAGCTGTGAAACTCCCACCTGGTCACTAGGGTATGCATTGATTCCTGCTTCTGGGAGTGCAAATTGGCAATTTCCTTTGGATAAAAACTGATATACTTCTTTCCTACTTCTGGTTTCCTGAAAAACACACGTCTCCATTTTCCTTTTTATGAGTTAGGTTGAGGGGCTAATGAGCTGTTTGTTCTAGTGTGCCATGAACTATATCTTTCAGCCTGTTTATTGGTAGGCTACAGAAGATCACATGGAAACAATTTTAAACATACAGTATTTCGATGTCTAGTATACCTTGGGAGAAAGGGATTCTCATTGTTCTTGAACCATTATTCACAAGATCACCTTCTAAATACTTTCCATTTATAGTTACACTCATGTTGATTGTTTTTAATTCTTATTCTTGTTGTTCTTAATATTATTTATATTATATTATTTTTCTTTAGTTCTCACAGAAATAATTCCAATGATAATAATAATGAGAGCAAAAATATTAAGATTTTCAAAGAACTTTTACATCTTATCTCATAATAAGTTTGTTAGCTTGATGATTGTGTGTTAGTATCTCTGAATATTTTAGGAATGATACACAGAAATATTAATGCCACATCATTAGTGCATTTTAATTTTTAACAAGTACCTATGGAGTTTTCTTATTCACTGAGTTCTGGATGTGATATTTACTTATATTTGGCTGATTTACATTGGTTAATTTTTAAATTACTTAAAAAGAAAAAGAAAGATCTAAATAACCAATAGTTGCCTTTTTTTTTAAACAAAATTACTTTTAATCACCTACAGGTTTTGTTTAATAATTGTTATAAAGGTTTTTGTCCTTTCACTCTTCTTTCCATTTACTTTAGTATATAGAGCAAGGGAAAGACCTGAGTTTAAATTCCAGTTCTACCACCCACTCAAACTTTCTGTAATGCTGTCTTCTCACTGATAAAAGTAGCAAAGTAGATGAGTTGTAAGGTTCATTCCAGCCCTAGATTTATGTTTCTTTGATCTTATTCTCTTTATTGCTATAATTTTCAAGGAGCCAAAGGCATTGATTTAACTACATGGGTGATCATAGCATCATAGATTTAGAAATATTTGGTGGTCTAGAAGAAAGCTGTCTATAATTAATTACTTCCTAAGAAGGAGAGTAAATGTAGACAGTGGAAGATAAAGAAATTTGTTCCGGCTGGAGTCTTGGAGACAACAGTCTCATTCAGCCCTGGGACCAAAAACTATGGATCTTCTTTGATCCCAGTATATCTCTTCTTTTAATAAATTTTTAAATACTCTCTAAAAAAAAAAAAAAAAAGAAATTTGTTCCCAGAAATCAGTTTTTCTCTTAATTTCTAACATAGATTTAGTATTTAAAAATAAATTAAATTTACTCTAAAACTAAATTTTTATGTTGTTTCTCATCCCAAGTTTCAGTTTTACTTTGGGTCTTTTACATTTTTAATGTCATCTTTTTGTTCCAGATTTCCACAGCTCCCTCCACCAAGGCAGATTTGCAACTTTGCTGTAAATTATAGTCTTAGAGAATTGCCTAATTTAAGTGAGAATTTAAGTGAGTTGACCAGGGTCACACAGCTAATATGTGTCAGAGGTGAAACTTGAGCTCATGTCTATTAATACCAAGATGGCCTTTTTGGGGGGAAAATATGATTTCCTATTTTCTTTTTTCCTTGGGGGAGTTATAGACTAAATGGGGAATGAAAAGGTTTGCAAGACACATTCAATATCAAATTCTCTTATGAAAAAAACATAATAAGCATTTTGATGATATGTTTTGAGATATATAAATGAATCCAAAACATGTATTATTTTCCTCTTGAAAAATACCAGTGTGCTTAGAAAATAAAGAGCAAAGGTACCTGATAAAATCTATTTCAAGCTTCGAAACTTTCATATGAAGAAAAGAATTTGGTTGGATCCAAAATGTTGTTGGGTTTTGACTTGAGTTCAGTGGACATGAATATATAATTTGATGCTATCTAGTTTTTATTCATCTCCCTCCCACACTGAGAGCTGAGTCAGTGGAGGATACAGTAGTTTAGTTGCTATGGATCCCAAGAATGGTGTTGTGAACACACCAGAAGTGGTGATATACCTAGGGAAGTATAGGAAGTGTCATCATGGTAACAGGATACTTCCTAGTATAAAACTCCTCCTAATTCAACACAAATAAACAAACTCCACAGATAAAACAAACATCTTTTGAAAAATCCAATATATTCAGTCTTCTGACAACTCAATCCTTTACCATAGTCTCTGAATAAATGTCATTATTTTATTGGTTGAAAATTTCTTGTTTATCTCTCCTGGGATCTTGTATACATACATACATACATATATACATACACAGAGATAGACATATGTGTCTGTACTTATTTGTATGTTTACATGCATGCATACACTTGTACATGTATAGATGAGTGAAAAGAACACTAGTCTGTGAGTCAGCAAATTTAAGTCAGAATCCTTCATTGCATGGCTATATATATACAAGTCAGTTTCCCTGTCTGAGTCTTATTTCTACTGATGTGATAGAGACAGCTTGTACAGGCTCATGAGAGCTGATTGTTAAATTTTCCATATCAGCATTCATATCTCTGAAATTGGAAAATGTTACAAAGTAGGACTTTATTTATTATTTTGTTGATTGTCTAGACTTAATACATTATTGAAGAAAATACTAATAGAGCAGATTAAACTTAAAGTGTCTCATTCATGCTTTTTTTTCAGAACTAGTGTTAAACCATATTAGCGTACCTATGCATAGTTCCCTCATTTAGAAAATGGAGACGCTGATTCTCATCTTATAGAGTTATCATCAAGAAAACTACTTGTAAATTGTAAAACTCATAGAAATATGAGCTACTCTGTTTGTCTATATGTATACAGATAATCCAGTCTAAGAAAAGCTGAGGTAAGAGGGAGGGCAAAAGATATGTGTTAATTGATCAGGTATAAATATCAGTAACTATAAACAATTCCAGAATAAATGAACTTAAACTTATTAATTTTAAATTAATTGTTTCAAGCCATTGTATAAAGATCTAGTATCCTTGCCACATTTAGTTAGGGATCATTGGGATCTGTTTATTTATAAGGCAGGCAAACTGCATAGACTTTCCACACAAGGCCATACCCAAATTTATGAGTGTTAGCTCATATTCAAGAAGTTATTGACATAGAAGCATTATATATTCTATATGCTTTGAGAGATCAAGAAACCTTATAATGTACAGTAACCAAAATCTTTCAAGGTAGGGAGAATAAGAGGCTTGTAAACATACTTATTACCTGTTGTGATTCTCAAGGTAAAAAGGAGGGTACATTTGAACATGATGTATTATTTCTCCATGCTTTTTATTGTTCATGTGATAGCCTATAATAAAATAACTAAAAAGAACAAATTTATGATTTGCTTTCTGTTTGGATTTCATGGGAGTCTATGTTTGTGAGGGAAATTCTGAATTCCTTGAATGAATGACTCACTTTGTTTAACCTTAAGTATAGGTCAGAGTTTTAAAGTAAAGCAGGAGAAAACTGGTAGAAAGATTCAGAGAGAATAAATAAAAGATAGATATTCTGAATATAGTAATAATACAACACTTTAAAATTCGCAAATCACATTATAAATATTAACTTATTGGATTCTTACAATAACCCTGGATGATAGGAGCTATTAATATTCCTCCCCCACTTATTTTAAAGATGAGGAAACAGGGTCACACAGCTCATCATAAGAGTCTGAGGATGGATTTGAACTTAAGTCTTTTCAACTTCAGATCCAGCTCTCTGTCCATATATTACCAAGCTGCCTGAAAACAAAACAAAACAAAACAGTGTTTTAGAGTACCTAGCACATAGTAAGTACTTGGTAAATACTTGTAGATTGCATGTTAAAAAAAAAAAAAAAAGCTTATTTTGTAAGATTTGGAGCAAGCAATAATGACCAAACAGCATTTATTAAATGTTTAGTATGGATCAGATACTAAACTAGACACAAGGATATGAAATAAAAATGATAATTCTTGCCCACAGGGGTTTGTATTCTGCCTATCTTACAATAAGATAACTAAGCATAGCTTGTAGTTAAATATTTTGTTCATGAACATAAAATGGACAACTGAGTATTCAACAATGTAATTAAGTCAGACTACTGAAAATACACTGAAGGAGACACTTCACTTAATCTAATCAACTTTTACCTTTTAGCAACAGGGAGGTAATTTCTTTTTCTATCTGGTTAAGATAGGAACAATTCCATTTTTACCTACTGATACCTATTTAAATCTCATTAAATCAAAACAACTCTTGGGAATTCTGTAGAACATAACTTCTTTTTTTTTTTGGTTTCACATATACTTTAGAAAACATTGGGTTTCCCTCAGTTTTTATTAAGAATTCCAGATATTATGGGACAGCTAAGTAGCATAGTGGACAGAGCACCAGCCCTGCATTCAGAAGAACCTGAGTTCAAATTTACTAGTGTATGACCCTACGCAAATCACTTAACCCAAAAGAAAGGAAGGAAGGAAGTAAAGAAGAAAAAGGAAGGAAGGGGGGAGGGAAGAAGGAAGGAAGAGAGAAAGGGAGGAAGGGAAGGCGGAAGGGAGGGAGGAAGGGAGGAAGGAAGAAATGAAGGAAGGAAGGAAGGAAGCAGGGAAGGAAGGGAGGGAGAGAGGGAGGTAAGAAGTGAGGGAGGAAGGAAGGAAGGAAGGAAGGAAGGAAGGAAGGAAGGAAGGAAGGAAGGGAGGGAGGGAGGGAGGGAGGGAAGGAGGGAAGAAGGAAAGGAGAGAGGGAGGGAGGAAGGCAGCAGGGAGAGAGGAAGGAAGGCAGGGAGGGAAGGAGGAAAAGATGGAAGGAAGGCAGGGAGGGAAGGAAGGAAGGAGGAAAAGATGGAAGGAGGGAAAGAGTGAAGGAAGGAAGGAGGGAAGGAAGAATTCCAGATATTTCAGCAATAATTTCCAGACAGATAACTTCTTCTAACAATATTTACCTATAACAAAATTTCCCTCACAAACATAGACTTCCATGAAATCCAAATAGAAAGCAAATGGAAATAGAGGCCCAACATATTCCATTGCTCAATAGATTTATCTTGCCTTCTTTTAGACATTGAGCATGTGGGTTAGTAATTATTACATGATATGTCTAACTTCCTAATTTGTATCATATTTCTATAACTCATTAAAACAGTTGTAAATCATATAAGCTTATGGAATGTTTCATCTTTAGGTACATTGGGGAAAAATCTAAGCCAGGAAATATGCCCAACTATTTTTATTCTGCTATAATTCCAAGATGCTCAAATTCTGAAAAACTCAACATTCCAAAAGAATTCACTTATTGGCAATACATTTAAATTATTAGCCAAGGAAGGTAATTTTTACAGAAATCTAAGAGCCGGTCAAAATAGAGAAGTGGATGGGCTTATTCCTTTTAGCATTTATTGAATGATAGGAGTTTTGGAAGTCTCACTTAAATTCCTTTCCTCTTCTGGAGAGCTCTTTTATATGCAAAGGTATTTTAGAAGTTGGTAGGTGTCTTACCTTTAGATGAGAAGAATTCAGAAATCAGGGTGATAATTTAACTCAAGCTATATTAAGTGACCTTTTCTGCTGTAGATTATTTCACTCATGGTGCTTTGGATTTGTGATATCCTTGGAATAGGTGTTCTATCTATAATGAACACTCCCCTGAGTAATCTTCAATAGCTCTCCATTTTCTTGGGTTTATAGAATTAAAGATATAGATCTGATGGAGTGATTCAGCCAATCCCAATAGATTTGTGATGGAGAGAATGATTTACATCCAGAAAAAGAATTATGAGCACTGAATCACAACATAGTATTTTCATCTTTTTTGTTGTTCACCTGTTTTTTTTTCTTTCAAACTGTTTTCCTTTTTTCATCTGATTTTTCTTGTGCAGCATGATAATGGCACAATGGAAATATGTTTAGAAGAAATGCACATGTTTAACCTATATTGGATTACTTGCTGTCCAAGGGAGGGCGGTGAGGGAAAGAAAGGAAGGGAAAAAATTTGGAACTCAAAATTTTGCAAGAATGAATGCTGAAAATTACTTTTGCATGTATTTTGAAAATGAAAAGCTATTATAAAATATGATTTTATATATATACACACACATACAGATATAGAGCTGAAAGAGATCTCAAAGAGAGTCCAACCCCTTCATTTTATAGATTACAAAAATTGAGACTTCCCCAGAATCACACAGCAAATAAATATGGAATCAAATTTGACTTTTCTAGTCTCCCAAAAGAATAGCCTTCTATTCAATGCACTACCAGTTCTGTTTCACTTTTAAAATCCTTCCAAATTTGGCTCTGATCCATCTTCTGCTCTCATTATACATTTTACCCCATCTCATGTTCTATGCTTCAGCCAAACTGACTTTTCTTTATTCTTCATAAAGTGTATTTCATCTCACATCACCATGCCTTTGTACCGCTTTCTTCCCATACCTAGAATAAAATATCTCTTCACCTGTACTTCATGTGATCTTTCACTTCCTTCATCAAACTTTGAATCCTCTCTAAATAAGTTGTATTTATTATCTCCACATTTACTCTGTAATTAATTTTTAATATGTACATTATCTCCCTCAAAAGAATATAGGATTCCTGAAAACAGGGAGTTTTTTCATTTTTTTTTATATTTGCATTTTTAACAGTTAGTATAGCTCCTGATACATAGTAGGTACTTAATAAATGCATGTTGATTGCCTGCTTGCTTGTTTCTTATCCTTTATGATTATTTTCATTCTTTCTTATATTGTTTATGATCTTTAGATCATGAATTTTAGAGTACTTTACTTTAGAGTACTAATGTATCATTCAGACTAGAGTACTAATGTATCATTCAGACTGTCCTCATTTGCCTCATTGCTATCTTACCAGCTACTTTCATCAATTTTCTTTTATGACATTTTACACATATGGTTTAGATTTAGAGCTGGAAAGGACCTTAGATCTCACTAAATTCAATTTCTTCATTTTATATATGGAATGAGTTACCAAAGCTCATCCAGATCCCAACACTTAGCACATTGCCCAGATGTAATAAATGCACCTAATCTTCCTCTCTCTCTCTTTCTCTCTTCCTCTCCTTCTCTCCCCTCCCCCATTTTGTATTTCTGGTTTCAGAATTTAGTATTTTGGGGCATATTATACCATACTGCTTGCTTGTAACATAAGGGTAGATTACTTATTTCTTACATGGATTTTTCCATTACCTTCTTGGCAATTTGTAATTTCAACCTCAGATTATGGTAACCTATGATTTATAATAAGCTAGTTTCAGTGCAAGTCATTGGTGTTAAAGTGTCTAGTCTTTATGGCAGTGGGCAGTTGGAGAACAATTGCAATTACCACTCTAACTTTTCAATTGTAATTCAACTTTTTCCTCCTATTTTCACTAAATTCTGAATCATTAGATTTTGCCACATCACACACATACATACATGTATATATGCATATGTGTATATATACATATATACACACTACATATCTGTATATATACACAAATTTACCTATATGTTTAAATGTCTAATTCGACAGTCTACATGTTAATTTTCATATTATACTTAACCAAATTACTGTGCTTTTTTCATCCACTTTGTTTTTAAAGTATAGCTGGCTAAATCTGGGGTTTTGGGGGGGCATTTCTGTGAATTTAATTGAGGAGGCTTTTAAATGTTCTGGGGCTCAAGATAATTACTGTATCATTTATAAATAGAAACATTTAGAGATATCTCCATTAAAAGAGAATCTTTTTTTCTTTGGTACATATTTCATGACACTGAAAAAAATAACTTAGAACATATACTGCTATTTTTAACATATTACTTTATGTCAGTACTCAGGAGGTCATTAAATAAAACTACTTTTGTAGTTGTATCTGTCATAGAGTCTTAAATGATTGTAATGTATGAGTTGGAGACACCTTGTCTGAGGAGAGTTTTCAGGACTGCATTTTGTTTGACCACATCAAATGCTTTCCTAAAAAAAGCAAACAATAAACACAGTGGGATCTTATATTCTCTAAACCTCAGTCACTTGTGTGACCATAAAGATATTGCCTGCAAAATAAACTGTCTGTAAAAAAAAAAGTCTGCTTGTTTCTGTCTCCTGTTTTCATTATGGATACATAGATGACTTTCATTAAAAGAAAACACACAATAAATCTGTCACTTTAAAAGACGCGTAAAATTGAAATGCCTGTTGAATTTGATGTTATAGCATTTTGCGATCCCTTTCTAATTACTTCACATATTCATGTACCGTTGTCTTATTTTGAAGGTCTATTTCCTATTTTTGTGATTTTTCTTTTAAAGGAGGTGAATTCTGCCAAGATAGGAAGGGGCAGTGAAATGAAGCTCCTATCTGATATCCCTGTTTTACATTTTTCATATCCCTGACTTTCCAAAAAAAATAGAATTTGATAGAATTATGTTGTTGCCATTGGCAGAATTGCTGAGACACTGAAGCAAGAGTCTGACCTTGTTTGGGTGTGGGTGAAGTGATTCTAAAAACTCAATAGATTTTCAATCCACTCTTCTGTGGTAAAAGGATTTTTTCTTAACTTTGAGATGATGATGATGATGATGATGATGATGATGATGATTATGATCAGTATTGTAGTCAGACTGGATTAGCTGACCATCCATAAAGATCAATAGCTCAGAAATCACTATAACTACTAGAGATATTGGTAGCGTTATGTGTGTCTTTAGAATGCCTCTCTCTTTAGAAATCTAGTTTTTCCCTACTGTTACATCTGAAAAATTCAGGCAGAAGGATTTGTGTTGTTAGGAACTGAGATAGAGTTGACTATAAAGAAGCTAAAATTAAAACAAAACAAAAACCTCCTTCTAACTTGTTTTTACAAGTTTAAATTATTCAGCTGAAATGCATAGGAAATATTTTGATTCTGCGAAGTAGAAAACTTCAGGTTAAATTAATCCCTTTCACACTCTTATTTCCAGCTAGGGTGGAAGGCTCCTGCAAAGCTTCATGTCAAAGCCCAAATTCATCCTCATGATATGCATATCCTATTAATTCCAATGAAAACTGTATGTGTGAATCGAAGAGCAGAATTTGGCTCATGTTTTAACATGTCTGGATGTGTATTTTGAGATCAATATTACTGAGCATCACCACAATGTTAAACTATCGGTTGATTTCTGCCTCATAAAAGTAAATTAGTCATTTCAAAATTGTGTCTAGCCAGTGCCATAGATAACTTTCATCTACTATATGTGTGCAAAAAGCTTTGCTACTGTGATATAAAAACATTTCATATTCGTTGAATTCTTTCCTCTTAGTTGGTTGTATTATGTATTGTTTCAGGAATTTCTATTATATTAGTATCAACAGTTATATGTGCAGCAAGACAGCATAATTTCACACTTATCCTCATCTCTTCATAATTCTAAAATAGCTTCTTTATTATATAGTAGATTCTGTTAGCAGTGGAATGGGATTACACCTCAAGAATTCTTGACATGTATATGTTTCTTTTCTTTCATAGACTTTGTGTCTTCAAACTAGAGATCTTAGCGTGTGTATTGTACATACTTGAACTTTTTAAAAAATTGGCATTTTTTTGTTTTTATGTCATATTAAATTTTCAAAAATATATCCTGTATTCAATAATAAGCTATTTTCTATAATATAGAATATAAAAAAGAAAGAAAAAAGCAGTTCAGCAAAACCAACCAATACATCAGATGTTACATTATATTTTTAAAGACGACATTTTTCTTTTCCTTGTACTTAAATCTTCCTCGAGGAAAAAGGATAATTAATAGAAATTAATGGTGTGTGTGTGTGTGTGTGTGTGTGTGTGTGTACATATTGTATCTACTTTTTTTTCCCTGGAGAGGTCTTACATCTTCAAAGGCAAAAATAAGAGTGAATTTGGACTATCTTTTCTTCTTCAACCATAAGTGCATCTTATAGTCATTTTTTTTTTTTTTGCTGTAACAATTGGGGTTAAGTGACTTGCCCAAGGTCACACATCTAGAAAGTGTTAAGTGTCTGAGGCCAGATTTGAACTCAGGTCCTCCTGACTTTAGGGCTCGTGCTCTATCTACTACACCAACTAGCTGCCCCTATAGTCATTATTATATGAAACTTATTGTGAATATAGGATACTAATTTAAGAGCTGGAAGGTACTTTAGAAATTCATAATTCATCTTCTCATCCAATTCTTTAAGCTGGCTAGTGATAAAGTATCATAGAGCTGGAACTTTAAGGACATAAATCACATCGTCCAGTCTTCTTTTATTATTATTATTATTATAGCTTTTTATTGATAGAACATATGCATGGGTAATTTTTCAATACTGACCCTTGCAAAAACTTCTGTTCCAACTTTCCCTTCCTTCCCTCCACCTCCTCCTCTAGATGACAGGCAGTCTCCTATATGTTAAATATATTAAAGTATATCTTAAATACAATGTGTGTGTACATATTTATACAGTTCTCTTGTTGCACAAGAAAAATCAGATTTAAAAAGGTAAAAGTAACCTGGGAAGAAAAACAAAAATGCAAGCAGTCCACACTCATTTCCCAGTGTTATTTCACTGGGTGAAGCTGGTTTTGTTCATCACTGATCAATTGGGACTGAATTGGATCCTCTCATTGTCGAAGATAGCCACTTCCATCAGAATTGATCCTCATGTAGTATTATTGTTGAAGTGTACAATGATCTCCTGGTTCTGCTCATTTCACTTAGCATCAGTTCATGTAAGGTCTCTCTAGGCCTCTTTGTATTCATCCTGCTGGTCATTTCTTACAGAACAATACAGAATAATAACATTTATATACCACGATTTACTCAGCCACTCTCCAATTCATGGGCATCCATTCAATTTCCAGTTTCTCAGGCTCCTTATTTTAAAGATGAGGAAACTGAGGCCCAGAGACATTAAGGAAATTCTGCAAAGTTTCACAAGTAGTAAGTTAACAGAGATAGAATTTGAATTTAGATCCTCAGATTTGAAATACAAGATTCTTTTTTTTTTTTATTATTAATAGCTTTTTATTTACAAGTTATATGTATGGGTAATTTTACAACATTGACAATGGCCAAACCTTTTGTTCCAATTTTTCCCCTCCTTCCCCCCACCCCCTCCCCTAGATGTCAGGATGACCAATACATGTTAAATATGTTAAAGTATAAATTAAATACAAAATAAGTATACATGTATTAACCATTATTTTGCTGTACAAAAAGAATCAGACTCTGAAATAGTGTACAATTAGCCTGTGAAGGAATTCCAAAATGCAGGTGGACAAAAATAGAGGGGTTGGCAATTCTATGTAGTGGGTCATAGTCATCTCCCAGAGTGCTTTTCCTGGGTGTAGCTGGTTCAATTCATTACTGCTCTATTGGAACTGATTTGGTTCATCTTATTGTTGAAGAGGGCCACGTCCATCAGAATTGATCATCATATAGTATTGTTGTTGAAATATATAATATCTCCTGATCCTGCTCGTTTCACTCAACATCAGTTTGTGTAAGTCTCTCCAGGCTTTTCTGAAATCATCCTACTGGTCATTTCTTACAGAACAATAATATTCCATAATATTCATATACCACAATTTATTCAGCCATTCTCCAATTGATGGGCATCCACTCAGTTTCCAGTTTCTGGCCACTACAAACAGGGTTGCCACAAACATTCATGCACATACAGGTCCCTTTCCCTCCTTTATGATCTCTTTGGGATATAAACCCAGTAGTAACACTACTGGATCAAAGGGTATGAACAGTTTGATAACTTTTTGAGCATAGTTCCAAATTGCTCTCCAGAATGGTTGGATGGAAATACAAGATTCTTGCTGGAAGAAAATGATATTAAAGAACTGATGAGATTTTTTACAGGCATTCAGTTAGGGTTTCAGGAATATCTTTGCTTGCATGCTGAAAGCAATTAATTAATCAACAAATATTTATTAAATGCTTACTTTGTGCTCAGTACTGTGTTAGGTATCCAGATAATAAATACAAAGAATGCCATAACACTTACAATGAGCTCATATTCTAATGGAGGAAAACAATAAATATAAGAGAAGGAAGGAATACTCAAGGGAGGGAGAACAAATGCATAAGGGAAGGAAGGAATACGTGAAAAGAGGAAAACAAGTACATGTAAAAATATATGCAGCATAAACAAAGTTAAAAAATGTTAATATATACAAGATAATTAAATACAAGTAGTTTAGAAGAAAGGTCACTGGCAAATTCAGAAGATGATTAGATTATGCACAATTTAAAATACGAATAGTTTGCTCTTGATCAGAAGTCATATGGCATAGTGATTGCAGCTATGTCCTCAAAGTTGGGGAAAGCTAGATTCAAGTCTCTGTTCTGATTCATAGTACATGTGGGCAAATCATTTAACTTATCATTGCTGTTGCCAAGAAGTGCTGAGCTGCATGAAGAGAGGGAGTTTCTTCACCTGGAAATTCTCTACACTAGTCCAATCCCTGTAATGGGCTGAAGCTCGAGTTGATGCCCTGAGGTCCCAAGCACGTGAGGCTAAATAGTAATTGGACCATACTCTATTAATATATATGCTTGGAGAAAGAATGCCCCCCCCCCCCACTCTTTGTGCAAGTCCTGATGTGTTGTATAGGAAATGACGATTTTGGTGGATGGAGGCAGAGGGGTGGAGAGAGGAGCGGAAAGAGAAGGCTGGCTCCTTCTGGTCTGTCTGGCTTCTTGACTCAGCTGCTCACATTGCTAATCTCCCTTCACCTCTTATCCTTCTTCACCTCTACTGAGAATAAAGACTGAAGATTTTCCCTTTACCTGAATTCCTGACTCTGGCTGATTTTAAAATACATGGTCATCACAAATCCCCTTTTTTTCTTGACTAATGAATATGCAATTAACCTCCTTTGTACATGTTTCAGTGAAAAATATGGGAATTTTCTAATACCTTGTTGTTCCTTCTTTTATATCATATGTTGTGAAAAATCATTAGTGCATTTTGGTGGCACTAAAGTCTATCAGAATCTGAAACTTCAAACAGGATGGCAAGTCTTTGGTTTCATGCAAGGAAATGTAAAGGGGGCATTTCTTTAGAAAAAGAAGACTGAAAGGCAAACTGGTCAGGAGACACTGTACAATATGATGATTGTAGTATTTTATTTGTATCAGGTTGAAAAAAAGAATGGTTGGGCTTTTACATAGATGTGGAACAAGCCAGGCCACTGGTTCTGAAATTTAGAATCCTGGAGGGCACCAGCATATACAGTACTTAAAGTAATTCTCTGTTTCCTAAAAATGTTAATAAAATGCTCTTTATATTTTCTGGGGGTTAATTTTCTTAATTGTAGTACATATTTCTCCTGATTATCAAGGTGCTACATTGTCTTTAATAGATTTGTACTGTTCAAAAATAGGTCCAAAGTTACTAATGAGGAAATAGCAGTTAGACCAGGGGATGGAGGAGTACCATGTCCCAAACCCAATTAAAAATCACAATGAATAGTCATTTAGAAATCTTTCTTTAAACATCTTTCATTTATGTAATATGTTTAAAAGCCCTACGACAACAATGATCAGATTCTTCTTCCTCACTCCTACAGTATATGCCATTGAGGCTCTTGTGAGTCCTACTTTAAAGAAAAGTAAACAGAAATCCACTCGGGTTCAATGAGTCTTTAAAAATGTTAATTTTTAATTTTTAGAGTATAAGATCTTTTCCATAAAGTATAATAAAAAAGGTAATTGAACATGAAAATGCAAATCTACTGTGTGCATTTGCTTTTTCTTTTAAATATACAACACAGTTAACATGTAAATTTCTTTTTTTTCTTTTTTCCCCATTACAAACTAGAGATGACTACCATTAGACACAAATATATATGTACATATATATATATCTATATATATATCTAAAATTATTCTATACATCTCTTTATCAGTTCGTTTCTGGATACACATATCTTTCTTCATATGTCCTTCATAGTTAATTTAAATATTTATAATAACCAAAATAGCTTATTTGTTCAAAGTTATTCTTAAAACTATGTTGCTGTTATTGTATACAGTGTTCTCTTGGTTCTACTCATTTTGCTCTTTCTTATTTCATGTAAATTTTTACATTTTTCCCCCAAGGTCATTGTATTCATTAGATAGCACAGTAGTATTCCATCACCATCCTAAACCATAATGTTCAACAATTAAGTTCAGTAATTTGTATAAGACTAGCATGTTAGGTTATTGGTAGAAACAGGACAAAAGGGACATTTCTTATCTCTGACTTTGATAGGCTAATGTAAGGCCAGTGAGAATTTGGCCCAGGGTTCACCCATAAGATGTTCTTACTTCCTGGGAGGAGCCAGCTCTACAGTCACTTCCGTCTTGAACTTTATTATGCACAAACCACTATTCCCTTTGGTAATCCTTTCACTGCAGTCTTTTGCAGTAACCTCTACCAAGAGCCAGAGACAGACCTTTTTCTTCCTCTCCCTATTCCTGGGTACTATATTCAAAGAATAGTTATTCCTACAGCCTATCTCTTCACTCAACCCTACTCTCTACTCTGGACTCCTTCTGATTGGTTTATTTCTCTTATTTCCCTTTAAAAACTGTTGTTCTTTTTTCCTCTTGATATTTGTCTGTGATGCCTAATCATGGCCTGAAGGTTATTGAAATTACAGACATAAAAGGGACTGAAGAAGCTCTTTAATCCAACACCTACATGAAAAAAAATTTTCTCTACCACATCCTCAACAAATGGTTCTCCAACCTTTATTTGAAATCTTCAGTGGTGTTTATAGTTCATCATTATAAATTATAGTGATAAATTTTTGCCCTTAAAGCTCTATTTGTAAGTGTCTCCTTAAAAATCCCACTCTCCATTATGATATTGATCTGGCCCTATAATTTTAAGGAATAGTAGTAGATTCTAAGCTCTTGTAGGTACTACTACTTTGGACAGGCTTTGATTATAAGCTCAGTGACAAATTATGTCTCTTAAATAAGGACCAACTGTGTTAAGCATGAAAGCTCATCACATAGAAAAGGGTGTCTGCTAAGTGATAAAAGAAATAGTTAAGAATAACCCCCATTACTGATGGTGCCATTCTGCAATGATGGTGGCAAAGTAGTGAAAGAGAAAGCAGATCATGCTAAGAATCTCACAAGTTTTAGACCATCTTACAGGGATCCTCAAACTATGACCCATGGGCCAGATGCAGCATCTGAGGACGTTTATCCCCCTCACCCAGGGCTATGAAGTTTCTTTATTTAAAGGCCCACAAAACAAAGTTTTTGTTTTTACTATAGTCTGGTCCTCTAACAGTCTGAGGGACAGTGAACTGGCCCCCTATTTTAAAAAGTTTGAGGACCCCTGAGAACACTAACCTTGGTGTGAGATCTTTGTATAGTACAAATGAATAGATATATCATAAGATTAGAAATTTCAATCATAGACCTAGCACTTAGCATAATAGCACACTAATTGACTGACTTAGATCTGGAAGAGACCTTAGAAGGCTTGCAGATGAATCTTCTCATTTTACAAGTGGTGAAATTGAAGCATAGAGACATTGGGTTTTTTTGCCCAGGATCATATAACCAGCCAGTGCCTGAAACAGGATTTGAATTCAGTTTTTCCTGATTGCAAGTCTAGCATTTTATCTGGTACTTCACCTAATTGCCTTCTACACCACTTATATGAAAAAAAAAAAGACATAAAGAAAGAGTATCTAAAAAGATAGATCATAAGTATTCCCCTCAGAGAGGTATATGAAGGAGTTAGTTTCACTGTGGGCCCAATGACAACATGAAAATTTCAAATTAAATTCAACAAATAGCTTTTCTATGTATAAGGCAATGTATTATGGAAACAAAGGAGAAAAAATGAAGCAGTCCCTATAATAACGTGCAAGCTGAGGAGGGACAGAACATTCTCCTCTTACTTATTAGGACTTGGCACCTTAGCAGAAGTTTTTTTAAAATGAGGAAAGGGTCAATTCCAGGCATGAAGAATATTTGTGTAAATGCAGAGGCAAGATGTGGGATCTCGAATTCAAGGAAGAAATAATAGTCCAATTGACTAAAATATAGAATATGTAAAGGAATAACATAAAAGAAATGGGGAAAGGTTGTTTGGAACTAGATCAGATTTGGAACTAGGGCTTTAAAAGATAGACTAAAGAATTTGTATAACATTTTAGAGACAATGAAGAGACACTGAATATTTTTGAGCAGGATTGTAACATGGTTAGTCTTGTGTTTTAAAGAATATTATTTTGGTGGCTGTGTGGAAGACACATTGGAGATGAGTGAGACTGGAGATAGAGATAATGTTTAGGAGGAGATTGCATTAGTCCAAGTGAAAGGGACTCAAAATCTGAACTGAGTAGTATATGTGTGCTTAGAGAGAAGAATTTGCTTTGAAGACATGTTAGAAAGATAAAACCAACAAAAATTTGCAATTAATTAGATAGCAGTGTGAAGAAGAGAAAGTGAATGAAGAATTGAAGGTGACTCTGAAGTTGCAAATGTAGGTCACACTACTTATCTAATTAATTGCAAATTTTTGTTGGTTTTATCAAAGCAAGACACCATGATGATAATTGAAATTTATGGACCAACATATCTTCTACAGCTATTGAAGTAGAAAAATTCAATGAAGAACTTGGTAAGATCCTCCAAAGTACATATATACCCTGATAATAAATTATTTTAATGTGAAGGGGGATGATGGCAAAAATTATTTTGGCAAATATGATTTGTGATTAAGAAATAAAAGAGGCAAAAAACATAGATGTTTTTATCCTTATGTTTATATCTTGTAAATATTTTCTTCAAAGAGAGACATAAGACTCTGGATATAGAGAGCACTGAATGTCTTTGGAAAAAAATGAGATAAACCATATCTCTGCATATAATACCTAATTACTACATGGGTCATTTTTGAATCTTCCATCTGTATATGATTGTATTACATTAGTTAGAGCAATCACCAAACATAAATTAGGGGAAATGGTAAATGTAAGATGAAGACTATATGTAATTTTAGGAAAAAATCATAAATTTATAGTTAACAGGGATTTTAGAGGTTATCTAATACACTCATTTAATAAAGAAGGAAAAATCAAACACCTACAGTCTGACCTGTTTAAAATTTTTATTATGAAAATGGGAAATGTATAAAAAATAAAGATATTGATTTTGATTATTACTATTTTTAAAGAAAAATTGAAGAGATGCATAGTAGTTACCATAATGCAGAGACTAAAAGAGTCCATATGCTATCTCAGCCAGGAAATACTTTATCTTCTTGGCAACCAGCTAGACATGGCAGCCAAAGACAACATTGGTTTATAGTACAAACTTATTTGAAAAATTTTTACATAGGCAAATAACTCACAAAATTGTCAAAATCTGTAAGGGGAAAAAGTGTACAAAGAGCTTGGTATGAGCTCATTTCAGTTGTATTTTCCTAAAGAACAATTGTAGATAAAACTGGAAAGAGGATAGCAAATAGATAGAAACTGGAACAGATTGACCGGTACTTCTGCAGTGATATAATTTCATTATTGAAATTCACTCTCTCAAAAATCTACTGTCTTATAGGAAGAAATAGAAGTGGAATTTTAAAAAATTAATTTGGAAAGAGCAACTTGGGCCAGATCAAACCTATAGTGAAGAAATCTTTGCTTTAGGCTATAAAATTTTAAAGAATTATAGAAATAATTTTTTTTTATTTTTAAAAAATATTATTGATATATTTTTGACATCATTTGCTTCCAAATACATTCCTTTCTCTTCCACAACTCATTAAATGATATGCTTATGACAAAAAATAAAGACAAAAACATTTTAATAAGTCCAATCAATATATCTACCTTATCTGATAGTTTATGCTGTATTTTCTACTCATAGAACAACACATACCATTTTCCTAAAAGACGAAACGGAGATATATTTTCTCAACACTTTTCCAAGGTTAAACTTGGTCATTATGATTATAGATTGTTTAATTTCTTCTATGCCTTGCTTGCTTTTCTAGCTACACATTTGTGGGTTAGGAATCTTTGATGTTACTATTGTAATTGTTTTGGGGTAGCATGAACAGGGCTATATAAGATAGTAAACTTAATCAATAAATATGTGTTTTTTGACTGCTCCACTTGCCAGTTTATCCCCATCCTTGGACTGGGGGATTCTCTGACACATAACATAATATTTTCTGACACATAACAATATTGATATTAGGCCAGTTAACAATCCTACAATGGCCTCTAAATGTTCAAACAAAAGGAAGAGTCAATCAGTATAGCAAACTTCATTGTTGTCTTATTTGAAAAAATTTGAAGAAATTGAAGAAGCAGCCTTCAGCAACCATCACCCTGATCAACACTGAGGCAAGACCCTCTACCAGCAAAAAGATTAGGAGTTGCTCAGGTGATGCTTAGTACTTCTTTTTAGCAATAATATATTTTTAATAAAGTATACACATTTTAAAAGACAATACTATTTCACACTTAATACACTAGAGTATAGTGTAAACATAACTATTATATGCACTGGCAAAAAATTCTTGTGATTCACTTTATTGTGATATTCACTTTCTGGTGGTCTGGAATTAAATCTGCAATATCTGTAAGATATGCCTTTATGTAAATATTCTTGTAATTGATAAAATAAAAATCCTCTAAAAGTGATACAAAATTGACAAGTTGTTTTTTTTGTTGTTCTTATGTATTTTATCAGTTAACAGATACTAATAGAATACCATGAGACAATATGGGAAAGTTAAAAAAAAAATTAAGGGTCCTCATTTCTGAAAAGACTAACCTTAATTTAATGGAAGATCTTCATTTTGTTGCCAGTTTTTCTATGAAGGACTTATGCTATGTCATGAACAAGAATCATAGATGGAGAAAATGTAGATGATTTGCAATTTACATGATTGATAGGAAAAAAAATCTACCATGATAAGATCATGGTTATCTAGAAATAGTGAATTGGTCTGAATGCTTTCCATTATATCTCAATACTTCTTGGAACAAGAGCATACATTGTATTGTATGAAAGTTATTCATTGAATTTGGGGTGGGGGAGGTATTTAAGTGAGGAAGGAATTGAGAAATGAGTTATAGTCCAAATATAAGCAGTGACAATATATGTCTAAAAGTTATTGAACAACTGCAAGTGCAAACAGTGTAACTTAAACTGTTACAGAAATTGCCAGTACTCAGAGTAATAATAGGATATAACTTTTTTTTTCAGCATTTGGAATGGGGAGAGTACCACCAATTTGAAGAATATACATAGAAATAATTTCATATTGCTTTGTCATTTATTTATTTCTCAGATAAAAATATCAAAGGAAGTAAATTATTTGGCTACCTTAGAAGAAAGATTAAATAAATGACACAATTTAAATATTATAAAACTTGAATTTCAGTGAAGTCCTATTTATCAATTGTACAATATTCTTTTCCTTTTATAATTAATAAATTTATTATTAAATTTATAATTATAATTGAGATGAAACAACATTGGACAGTGATTTTAAAAGTATTTACTAAGGCTATTTATTGCATTTCTTTGAAAACTACTTTTCTTGGTGCTTTGAATTGTATTTTTTATTTTAAATTAAAATAGCAATTATATTTTTATAGGGATGGTTTAAATATTGCATGATGCAAAAGGAAACTAATTCATAAGCAGTTTCTAGCTTGATGATTAACTTGCTTTTTTTCTAGCTAAGTAGAACTTTTTCTTTCAAAAAACTATTTTTTTTACCTTTCAAAAATAGATCTGTATTTTATGACAAATTTATAAATATCCTTTGATTATCAACCCAACTCAGTGCAGCTAAATACAGTTCTGTTTATTAAATGTCTATAAGGGCCAGACATTGTGTTAGGAACTGAGAATATTCAGATTTTTTTTTAAGAGTCCTACAGTTAAGCAACTTATAAACATATTCTGCTGGGGAGAATATAAACAAATATAAACTATGTGCCACTTAGATTCAGGATAAGGAGAATACTAAGACTAGGGGGATCAAGAAATAACATATTGGAAATGGCATTTGATCTAAATCCTGAAGGAAGGTAGGGATTTTAAATTCAAAAGTGAGGTCAACAATTTTTTTTTATTAAAGCTTTTTTGTTTTCAAAACATATACATGGATAATTTTCAACATTCACCCTTGCAAAATCTTGTGTTCCAAAGTTTTTCCCCTCTCTTCACCCCACCCCTTCCCCTACACAGTAAGTCATCCAATATATGTTAAACATGTACAATTCTTCTATACATATTTCCACAATTGTCATGCTGCACAAGAAAAATCAAATCAAAAAGGGGAAAATGAAAAAAGAAAACAAAAGGCAAGCAAACAACAACAAAAAAGTGAAAATACTATGTTGTGGTCCACACTTAGTCCCCACAGTTCTCTCTGGGTGCAGATGGCTTTGTCCATCACAGGACCATTGAAACTGACTTAAATCACTTCATACTTGAAAAGAGCCACATCCTTCAGAATTGATCATAAGATAATCTTGCTGTTGCTATGCACAATGTTTTCCTGATTCTTCTCACTTCACGTAGCATCAGTGCATGTAAGTCTCTCCTGGCCTTTCTGAAATCATCCTGCTGATCATTTCTTACAGAACAATAATATTCCATAACATTCCATAACAACCATAATTTATTCAGCCACTCTCCACCTGATGGGAATCTACTCAGCTTGTAGTTCCTTGACATTACAAAAAAGGGTTACTGCAAACATTTTTTGTACACTTAGGTCCTTTTGTCTTTTTTATTATTTCTTTGAGAAACTATTGAATCAAAGGGTATGCACAATTTGATAGCCCTTTGGGCATAGTTCCAAATTGCTCTCCAGAATGATTGGATCAGTTTACAACTTCGCCAACAATGTATTAGTATCCCAGTTTTCCCACATTCCCTCCAACATTTGTCATTATTTTTTCCTGTCATCTTAGCCAATCTGAGAGGTGTGTGGTAGTAGAAAGGTCAACATTCTTAACAAATACTAAGATAGAAAAATGGGAGATAGAATATTATATATGAGTATGCATTGTGCACAGCGAATAGTAAGTAGACTAGTTTTGCTGCAATATAATACATGTAAAAAACAGTAATGTGAAATCAGTTTAGAAATATAGATTAGAACCATAATGTGAAGAGCTCGAACATCAATCTATATTTTATCCTAGAGGTAACAGGGAGCCACAGCTAATTATAAGTTCAATTCTAATGTTAAAGAATCAATTGTTAAAATATTTTTTTTTTACTTACACTCATGCTGTAATCTTAAATTTTATAGTATAGTACATTTTCTATAACACAAAACTATCAAATCTGTATGACTAATACTCTTGGAATGGTATTTTGTAATTAATGGAATATTGAGCATTAACTAGAAAACCCTCCCCATTTCAAGCCATAATTTTTTCCATTATTTATTTGTTTTATTTTTAATTTGTGAAATAAAACAGGTATTTTTATAACAACATAATTTTTTAAAAATGATTGTACATGAAACTTCAAACCTATTATGTTCAACTTGCTATTCCTTTTAAATATATAATAAAGTTAAATATAATAATAAAATGAAATTATAAAATAAATATATAACAATTTTTTTCCTGTCTCCCTTCCCTCACATTAAAGATGACTCCTTTTAGAAAAAAATGTGTGTATGTATGTATTACATATATATGTATATGTATTCTATACATACTTCTGTTTATTCTTTCTTTGTATATAGATAGTGTCTTCATTCATATGTCCTTTTTAGTTAATTTGGACATTTATAAGTCAAAATTTCACTAAAAGTTCTTAAAACAATATTGTTACCATATATTGTCATACAACCCATATTGAAATTATTTTGTTTTGATACATAATATTTTCTTGTCTTAGCAAATAAAGCACAGTGAAGATACTTTAAATGTTTGTTTTTTGTTTTTTAATTCCTCTGAGTCTTTTATTCTGTAACTCAGTTCTACCCACACATATAATCAAATCCAATAAATTAGGAGGGACTTTAGAGGATAACTTGTCCAAACTCTCTAAAATATGACTTCTACTGGGGTTTATCTAATTTCTCTATTATTATCTCCTGGTATAAGTAATACATTCTTCCCCCCAGGACAGTTCAATTCATTTTTTGACAGTTCTAATTATTAGATAATTGTCTTTTGTTATGGGCCAGAACGCTGAACTTGAAACAAAGGATTCTTACAAGGTGCTAAGTCAATGGAATTGATAGAGACAATAGTTATCTAATTTAGCATGGTTCAGTATAATTGATCTGATCCTACAAGGAGATGTTATGGGCCAGAACTTAAAACAAGGTACTAAGTGGAATTGAGGAGACAGTGATTAAATCTAGTTTAGCATTGATTTAATCCTACAACAGATAATGGTTTCCTAGTGATATAATGATTGGTTTGTACTCTGTGTGGAGATAGAAGTTAGAAGCTTCAGCCAAGGAGATTCAGAGACATTTGGAGAGAAGGCAAAGGAGTGGCAGCAGGAGCTTAAGCTCTCAGAACCAAGGGGAGAAATTCATTTCAATCTTCGATCTTCCTGGTGGCTGGCCTGGACTCCTGCACTTTCCCCACTAAGACCAAGGCCAGATTGAAAGGCTCTCCAGAAAACTGCCTAGCCCCAGGAAGGAGATTAATAAAGGTTCTGGACTATAAGAAAGTTTTATCATCTGTAAAATGGGAATAATAACAAGAGCACTTACCTCATAAGATGATTATGAGGACCAAGTGAAATAACTTATATACAGCAGTTTAAAGACTTTAGAGTGTTATTTAAATACTAGCTAAATTTTAATTTCGTATATTTTTTAAGCTTAAGCATTTCAAGTTCTTTAATATGATCTTTTTATGGTGTCATTTTTAGTATTCTTATTATCCTAGTTGGATATACTCCATTTTGTTTGTGTCCCTTTTAAAATGTGATATTCAATAATAAGCAAAACCTTTCATATATGGGGTGATAGTATTAGAGTTAGTGGGACTATACTCTCCCTTCCATTGGATGCTGTACTTCAGTACATGTAGGCTGTGATCACGTTATCTCTTTCAACTGCTCTATCATATTATGGAGTCACATTGAGCCTATAGTTCATTAATTCCTTGGTTTCTTGTTTTCTACAAAAACTTCCTTATAGCCATGTGTTCTTCATTCTGTATTTCTACAATTTTTTTTTTTTTTTAAACAAGTGCTGGTCTTGATATTCATCTCTTTTAAATTTAGTTTTGCTATTATCAGCCTACTTTTCTGTCTTATGGAAATTCTAGTTATTCTATTCAATGTATTAGCTGTTCCTCCCAGTTTTGTAGTTTTTGGTGATTAGTCTCTATAATACATTTATCCAAGTCATTGACAAAAATATTGAATTAAACTAGCCCAAGAATTGATCTCAGAGCATTATATTGGAGATACCCCTTCCTGCTGATGCTGATCCATATCGATGTACTTTGGGTACTGTGAATCAAGCAGTTGTAAACCTCTCTAACTCTGGTAACATCTAGTAAAGGGTTTCTCAAGCTTTTGAGAATCAACACTCCTTTACACTTTTTAAAATTATTGAGATCTTATACTCTTGAAATTTTTTTTTGAGGAGACATCAAAGAGCCTCATTTACATGAGATTATATCTATATTACATATATATCAATATTTGGATATTAGAAACTAAGGGATAAGTAGTTTTAATTCATTTAAAACAATAGTATTAAATCCATTACATGTTAACATAAATAACATTTTAATGAATGAAAAAATAACTATATTTTCCAAAACAAAACCAAAAACATTTAGTGAGAAGTGACAGTGTTTTACGTATTTTTGCAAATCTCTTAACTGTCTGGTTTAACAGAAAACAGTTGGATTCTCATATCTGCTTCTGCATTCAATCTGTTGTGATATGTTGTTTTGGTCGAAATATATGAAGAAAATCTGGCCCCACACAGATACATAATTGGAAAAGGGAGAAGTATTTTAATAAATAAATAGTATTACTATGAAAGTTGTTTACCTCTTAGGTCGCTGAAAGGGCTCCTGAAAGGGCACCCTGACCCAAGGGATTGAGAATTTCCAATCTAGTACATAGGTCTTCTTATTTCTCACAAGTATACAGTATAAACAACTTTGTCAGATCATCTGCTAAAATACAGATCCACTTGCTTATGTTTTTATACTCTGATTTTATACTTTAATAAGCTTATAAAAATGAATTGAGCCTAGCCTGGTATAACTCTTCTTTGAAAAATTAATGCTGATTTATTGTAATTACCTTTTCCCATTCCAAGTGTTGACAAGCCATCTCCTAAATAATTGATCTACAATTTGACCAGGAATCAATTCCTATTGTTTGAAATCTTTCTATTTTAATGAAAATTCTCACCCTAATCCTGAGAAATGCATAGAAAATTGGTCTTAAATTTAGGAAGACAGATTCAAATTCTCTGGTATCTATTAACTTAGACTATGGTGAAGTCACATATCCAGTCAACACTATACTACGATAAGTTATATAGGATTTGCTGATATAGGAGAGCAATCCCTCCTTTAATAAAATATCAGATTCAGATGAAAACAATAAATTCCTAACCTTTATCTTTGATTCTATGATTCTAATTGAGATTACACTGAATGTGTAATGATGAAGGTATGTAATAGGCACATTTTAGTGAGGATTTCTGTTTGTTTGGGATTGATTGGATCTGAAGGCTGCTGAAATTCCTTTAGATTCTAACGTTCTATAATTTTGGACTATAAAGTTGGACACAACTTGATTTTGGAACAAAAACTACCTAATATTAACTTGTTTTGCCTTTTTTTCATTAAAAAATAAAGGAGACAGGAGAAAAATTCTGTTTAATCACAACATCTAGTAATGTTTTTTCTGGTTAATTGAGGTTTTATTTTTTTCCTGCATTAAATTGGTGAAAACAAAAGGTTTGGTTAAAATTAAAGTTGAGAGTAGTACTTGATAAACATTAAAACCATATGGCATAATCAGACTTTCAAATTTATGATTTGATATATTCTAAAATTTAAAATTATAGCTGAAATCTTACAAGTTATATTTTTCTTTGCTATTTCTATAGAAAAAAACTATTCAGAATAAGAAGTTATTAAAATATGCTATAGTAATAATCATTTACATTATGTGAGCAATACTTTTTGTAGTTAATTTTTGCATTTTTATAAATGTTACTAAGTGAATAATTATATACATATGAATGAGAGATAGCCAATTGTCTAAACTGCAAGAAATGCATTATATACTGGATGAAATTTATACCAACTTAAGTATCTAATTCACTTCAATTAAGATAAGTTCTGGATGGAATATATAAAATCCCAATGATTCCATGAGAATAGGCTCTAATTATATTATCTAGAGTAGTGGCTAACAGCACTTCACTTTTGAAAAGAATCTTCTCTTTAAGTGGGTACTCGTGTATTATCTCAGTTGACATTCAGTAACCTTTGCCTCTAATTTTCTAATCTGTTCATTTTTCTTCTTTGATGACCTATTTCTTTAACAATGTCAATAATTTAGCTTAAACTACTTCATATTTTACATATCTTCTTGACTCTTACTATAAACTGAAATACCATTAGCCTAAGCCCTTCTTTTCTTACTCTATATTACAGGATCTGGACTCCCAATTCCTCATACTTCCTGACACTTTGGTCATGTCTCATCTCAGGGTTCTAGGATTATTCTTGAAGGTTTGAGTGAGTCTTTCTAATCTTATAGGCCACAATCCTCCATCATTTATTCTCATTTGATATCAGTTAGCTAACCAGATTTTGTTTACTTTTATAAATGAGTATTTATTAAGGTGAAAGAATAATAACAATTGAGACAAAATAGTCTCCAAACAGAGGGCATACACTTATACAGATACCATGTCCAGGAGAAAATGGTCTCATACTTAGATACATGTGGCAAATGATGAAACAGTTACTAAAAGTTCTTTCTGGCAATCCTTTTCTCCCTTCTTGGGCCTCTTAAAATTTTCATTTGGTATAGGTGAGTTTTCTGGTGAGCTCTTTTTAAAATACCTAATCTGACTTTGTTCAATGTGTCTTTTTTGACACATCTGTCGATTATGGATACAGACCCTTCTCTCTGTTGTTCTGGAGCATAGGACAGGATAACAGTAATTAACAAGAGAACTGGATTTTTCAATTTAACCAATTTAGGACATGTCCATTCTAAATTAAGTTCAGAAATAGAGAGCCAGGATAGGCTCTCTAGATAAGATTCTCATGGAAGTCTAAAATCTTCAGGTCTTTTGAAATTCTTAAGTCATCCTTTAGTCAAGAG
Source organism: Sarcophilus harrisii (assembly GCF_902635505.1). NCBI lineage: Eukaryota > Metazoa > Chordata > Mammalia > Dasyuromorphia > Dasyuridae > Sarcophilus > Sarcophilus harrisii. The sequence goes on along the minus strand of NC_045428.1, from coordinate 413,841,879 downwards.
TTCTGGGAAGAGATAGAAGCTCTTCTCTTTCTCCAAATCCTTTCCTCTCCTGATCTTGGCTGTATTGTGTTTTCCTGAATAGACTAGACAGAGGCAAGTGAGGGGGCATGGTGGAGAGAGTCCTGGGCCTAAAGTCAGCAAGGCTCAGTTTGAGTTCAAATCTGACCTTAGACTCTTACTAGTTGCCTGGGCAAGTCACTTAAACAAGTTTGTCTCAATTTCCACATCTGTAAAATGCACTGGAGAAGGAAATGGCAAACCCCTTCAGTGTCTCTGCCAAGAAAATCCCAAATGGACCATAATAAATCAGACATTAGTGAACAGTAACAAATGGGCTAGCAAAACACCAGGATGCCTGAGTTCTGAACTGCCTTGCATTTATAGATTACCACAGGTAGTGCCTAAATCTTTTTAACTAGCACTTTCTGAATAGTGTAATTTCACTTCATTCAATGACTTTTATTTTTTAAAAATTGATTAAGTTTTCACACTTAGTTTGATGGCTTTGCTTGCTTGCTTGGTTCCTTAGAAGTGTTCTCAGCTGATGAAGGTATCAGAGTTATAGTATTAATATTACTGAGGCTGGGTACTTGATTCAATCAACCTCCATTTCCAAACTATATTTAACAGACAAGGCTTTCTCTTATATTACTAGACATAATTAATTTCTAGCAGTTTTAACTTATGGGTTTTTATCATTTATTTTTAATCCTAAGGCTGACCCTTGTATAGAGATTATTCAGGAGGAATGGTCTTATCCTGTTTAACTGGAATAAGACAGGATAAGGAATCCCCTTGTCTTGTCTAACTGAGATAAATGTTTTTAATTCCCAAGAGAGAGAAGGTATAGTATGATGTGTACTCTTTCAAGTAATTAGAATAACTTTTCATAATCTTGAGGGATAGAGGGTTTGGTAGTTTGCAAAAAGCTGACTCCATTTACTTGGGTTCTTATTAGATCTTTATAGGAAATCAGAAAAAGAATTGGTCTCTATCAAGTGAGCTGAAAAAATTATGTTAGTCAAAGGAGCCACAAAACATATTCATGGATTACAGAGCTGGAAGAGAGTTTAAAGACTGTCTAGTCTGATCTCTGAACTTGATAGAAGAGGAAAATGAAACTTAGGGAGGTTATTTGACTTTCTGCATGTCAGAAGAACAGCAAATGACAGTGAGAGAAGATGAATCCATATCCTCTTACACTAAAGCCAATAACATTTCCACTGTACTATACTGTTTAAGTGATCCTTAGAAGAAATGAAATTATTAATGATAAAATATTTCTTTTGGATATGATGTGTCACTTTTTTGTGTATTTTTCTTAGTTTCTTCTTTAACTTTTTCTCACCATGTACATCTCTGGTGTCACTGAAGCCCACTAAATTATATATAAGGATCCCTGAGCCTACAAATTTACTTAGAAAAGCATATATTAGCCTATCTATATTTTATCATATTTTTACTTTCTTTGTTAAATATTTCCCAATGATTTATTTTTTCCATATTTTCTATGTTGTAAAAAAAATGCAGACAAAAGAACCCAAGAAAAATAAGGCAAAAATATGTTTCAATCTGTATTTAAAGCTTATCAAATTTCTCTCTGAGGTAGAATATCTTTCATCCTTAGTCCTTCTGAATTGTGTTGGATCTTTGTCTTGATCAGAGTGGCTACGTCTTTGGTAGTTGATCATTCTTACAATGTAGCAATTATTAGACTTTAATCTCCTGGTTCTGCTCACTTCACTTTGCATCAATTCATGTAAGATTTCCCAGGTTTTTCTGAAATCATCCTGCTTATCATTCCTTAGAGCACAACAGTATTCTATCATAATCATATACTGCAACTTGTCCACACATTCTCAATTGATGAACATCTCCTTGATTTCTAATTCTTTACCACTATAAAAGTTGACTATAAATATTTTTGTACAAGATGGGTCCTTTTCCATTTTCTTTGATATCTTTGAGATAAAGATTTAGTATTGCTGAGTCAAAGGGAATGCACAATTTTAAGTCATGGCTCTCTATCTCTGAACTTAGTTCAGAATTCACATGTCCTAAATTGATTAAATTGAAAAATCCAGTTCTCTTGTTAATTACTGTTAAATTAAAGCTAGAGCTTAGAAGTATAATTCTCAAACAAAACATTCTAATTGTATGGGAAATGTTATCTTAGCAACCCCTGCAAATAACTCTTGTCAAAGAAAGCTTGTCATCCCACATAACTCACATCTCTGAAAAACTTTGTATCATTTGTGTATTATCCTTAAGAAGCAGACTAACTAGCTGATCTAGTTCCGTCTTTAGTCTCATGCCTGCCAATTGAAAAGGTGGTCTTATCTAAATGCCAGGCACCAGTGAGCCTATATCCCTGATTCCCTATCAGTGATGTCAGGATGCAGTCGGGTTCCATAAATTCACAAAGAATTGCTTTAAGACAGAGAGAGATGGTCCAGAATCTCACATGTGTATAAACACACTTTTCTTAATGTAATCAGTCATGACACCTTACCCCCATGATGCCAGGCAATTATGTGATTTCTGTCCTGTTCTTTGTTCTGTGCTTATAAAAATGAACTGAATCTTGACCTCTGGGTCTTTGGTATAAATGGAGGCAAGACATTGATCCATCTTATTTTTGGATTATTGACCCTGATAATAAAAATGTTAGCTTGCTCTGAGAAACAAGTTTCACTTTGCCTTTTTTGTTAAATTTAACTTATGAAAATTGCTTTGTTTTTTTCTTCTGAAAATTGCCTGTTCTTGTATGGAGATTATTCAATAGGAAGTGCCCAATACCTTATCTAACTGCGACAAATGTTTTTTTTTTTAATTCCAGAGAGAAAGAAGGTATAATATGACATGTACTCTTTTAAGTAATTAGAATAACCTCTCATGATCTGGGGGATAGAGGATTTGATATTTTGTAAAAAGCTAACTTCATCTACTTGGCTACTAATTATATCTTTATAGGAAATCAGAAGATTTGGAGAATTGTTTATTTTTATGAATTTGGCTTAGTTACCTGAGTCCTTGAAAGATGACACCTTTACCCAAAAAATTTGCTACATATTTCCCCCCAGTTTCCTTTTTCCTTCTAATTTTAGTTGCATTATTCTTATTTGTGCAAAAGCTTTTTAATTCCATGTGATCAAAATTATTGATTTAACTTCCAGTGGTCCTCTCTATCTCTTTTTTGGTTATTAACTAACTCTTTCATTATCCATAAATCTGACAGGTATTTTGTATATTCTCCCTCCCCTAATTTACATATAATGTCACCTTTTTTGTCTAAATAATTTGTCTAATTTGACCTTATCTTGGTATATGGTATGAGATGCTAGTTTATACCTAGATTTTGCCAAATTATTTTTCAGTTTTCCCAGCAATTTTTGTAAAATGATGAGTTGTTACCCCCAAAGCTTGGATCTTTGGGTTTCTCAAATACCAGATTGCTATGGTCATTTACCACTTTGTTTTGTGTACCTAATTAATTCCACTGACCCACCACTTTATTTCTTAACCAGTATCAGATTATTTTCATGATTATCACTTTGTAATATAGTTTGAAATCTGGTACTGCTAGATTACCTTCCTTCAATCTTTTTCTCATTAATTTCCTTGATAACCACTTATTTTTCCAGATGAATTTAGTTATTATTTTTCTAGCTCTGTTTGATAGTAGTTGATTGGTAGTTTGATGGAACTGAAAATTAACTTAGGTAGCATTATCATTTTTATTATTGTCGCTCAGTCCATCCATGAGCTCATAAGCTATTAATATTTTTCTAATGTGTCTTTATTTTCATGAAAAGTGTTTTGTAATTGTGTTCATAGATAGGCTCTGGGTTTGTCTTGGCAGGTAGACAGTTGGGCAAGTCATTTAACCCCATTTGTCTCAGTTCTTCATTTGAAAATGAACTAGAGAAGGAAATAGCAAATCACGCCAGTATCTTTGCCAGGAAAACACCAAATAGGGTCATAAAGTGTCAGAAATAGCTAAAACGATTGAACAAAACCAACGCATTTTATATCCTCCAACTTTGCTAACATTCTCAATTGTTTCAGATCATTTTTAATTGATTCTCTGAGGTCCTTTAAGTATACCATCATAGCATCTGCAAAGAGACAAGATAGCAGTTGGGGCATAGAAGGTATGCCTTTTTTCTTTGGTGCCAGTTTTCCATTATATGATTGATGCCTTTATCAGGAGCCAAATCCTAAGCAAGAAAGACTGAAGCATGTTCTTAGTAGAAAATCCTGCAGGAATGAAAGCAACTAAAGTAATTTTTTTTTTCTGAAAAGTCTCTTCTCCCCAGTCTATCTCCATCTTCCACTATATCCACCTACGGTCTAGTCTACAGCTTCTTAATATGTGATTCATGAACCCATATGGGGTCTCCTAATTGAATGTGGGGGTCACAAAATTATGATTTCTTATCAGTAAATGTTTGATCTGCATACCTATTTTATATATCTACATACCTGGGGTCATGTAAAAATTTCTCAGGCACAAACAGGTTACCATGGAAAAAGTTTAAGAAGCCCTACACCTTCCTTGTCAGAAGGCAGAACATTAACTTGCCCCAAGTTTTGAATCCCTTGTGAACTTGACTGGATTCTCCTGTAAACTAGGGATATGGAAACAGAACACCATTTGAATATTATTACTTCAACTTCTATGAAAGTTCCCACTAATTGCTAGAAGACTAGCCATGTCTGTCTTAAAACTCAGCAGTTAGGTGGTAGAGTAAACTGAGTTCTGAACTTATAATCAGGAAGACCTAAGTTCAAATCTAACTTTAGACACTTTCTAGCTGTAAGACCCTGGCCAAGCAGTTAAGTTCTGCCTACCTCAGTTTCCTAAACGCCTGTAAAATGGGGATAATAATCCTTGCCTTAAAAGCATGTAGTGAAGATAGAACAAGATATTTGTAAAGCGTTAAACCTAAGTTTGAAACTTGTCCATAGTTTGATGGTAGTCTGAATGCTTGTGTGGTAGTATTTCAATATATTGTGATTTTTCTTCCTTTACTGTGGGTAAAGGAATTGCATACACATGTGGCTTACTTTGCAAGATACATTTTTGACACCTCTGATTTTTTATAGAATTTATACCACAAATAACTTGCTGTTTTAGAATATCAACTTTCCCCTACTTTAGCAGCTAGTTCTCATTCCTTTCAAAATATTTTCCTTAAGTATTTAAAATATTCTCATACTATATGAATAGGGCATTTGAGTAGATAATCTGATAAAAAAAAAAAAAGGAATATGGCTGCTCCTGGATAGTTGGAAGGAGGATTAAAAAATTACCAGAGAAAAGACAGAAGGAACTACTCAACTCTTATTTTGCTTCTACATTCTTTACCAAGAAGAAAATTATTTATATTGGAAAAGACCTGGAAAAAAATGACTCCTAGGAAGTTGAAACTGAAAACAACTTGGGGAGAAAAAAATGAGCACATCAAATCACTGGATCAATACCTGTCACATTTCAAGGTATAGAAATAACTATAGTCTATGGGGGAAAATAGAAGAGATATCATAAAACTAGAAAAGGAAAGTGGTGTGTGTGTGTGTGTGTGTGTGTGTGTGTGTGTGTGTTTTAAGGGAGAGAATGAAATCTATATTGCTGAGTGAAATGAGCAGGACCAGGAGATCATTATATACTTCAACAACAATACTATATGATGACCAGTTCTGATGGACCAGGCCATCCTCAGCAACAAGATCAACCAAATCATTTCCAATGGAGCAGTAATGAACTGAACCAGCTATTCCCAGAAAAAGAACTCTGGGAGATGACTAAAAACTATTACATTGAATTCCCAATCCCTATATTTATGCACACCAGCATTTTTGATTTCCTTCACAAGCTAATTGTACAATATTTCACAGTCTGATTCTTTTTGTACAGCAAAATAACAGTTTGGTCATGTATACTTATTGTGTATCTATATTTTAATATATTTAACATCTACTGGTCATCCTGCCATCTAGGGGAGGGGGTGGGGGGGTAAGAGGTGAAAAATTGGAACAAGAGGTTTGGCAATTGTTAATGCTGTAAAGTTACCCATGCATATATCCTGTAAATAAAAGGCTATTAAATAAAAAAAAAAGAGAGAGAATGAAATCTATAAACTATAGGTCAGTAAGCTTAAATTCTATTGTCAAAATTCTAGAATATATTATTAAAGTGTTATTAGTGAACATTTAGAAAAGAAAATAGTAAAAAAAAAAAATAAGAAAAAGAAAAGAAAAAGAAAAACTCAAAAGTATCATCAAAAATAATTTATGCTGGACTGACCTCATTTCCTATTCTGATAAGATTATTAAATTGGCAGATTGGGGGAATGTTGTCACTTGAGTTTATGGAGATTTAATAAAGCATCTGACAAAGTTTGTCATGCTGTTTTTGTGAGGAGAAATAGAGGTGATGTGCTAGTCAAGTTACCTGAATTTAAAACTCTTTTAATGATTGGAACTGAAGAGTGGTCATTAATCGGACTTTCACATTTTTATCAATGACTTAAATAAGGCATATATGTTTCCTCTATCAGTTTCAAAAGACGTGGCAGAGCTAAGAGAAATGATTCAAATTAGGTAACATATGCAAAAAAATCTCAACAGATCTGAAATTTGGGTTGTCAAATAATATTTAATAGGGAAAACAGAAGATTTTATCCTTGAGTTTAAAAAAATCAGCAAAAATATAAAATGGAGGTACATCATTAAATAGCAATTTATTGGAAGAAAAAATCTGGGAATTTTAGTGGATTGCATACTCATTATGAGTCAACAATTATGACATGGTAGCTTACAAAGCAATTGTGAAAGGCATTCCCTAAATAGATAAATGAGGATCAGAGGATATTAACAAACAAAAGAAGAATTACAGAGTTTTTATAATGAAACGAAAGAATGCTCCAAATTATTAATAAGAAAAATGCAAATCAAAATAACACTGAGATATTACCTCAAACCCTGAAAATTTATAAAAATGACTAAAACATATCAATAGTTAATATTGGAGGGGTTGTAGAAGAATAGAGGCACTAATATATTTTTGGTGGATGTGTGAAATAATACAACCATTTCTAAAAGCAATTTGAAAGGCAAGTAAAATGAACATATTATTATATCCATACCCTTTGGACTAAGTACTTTATTACTGGACTTATACCCTAAAGAAGCCAATAATAGGAAGAAAGTTTCCATATACTTCAAAATATTTATAGCATCATTTTTTTTTGGTGATAGCTAAGGATTGGAAATAAACTAAATACAAATTGTGGCACATAAACAGAATGGAATGCTGCTGTACAGTAAAAAAAAAAAAAAAAAAAAAAACCGTACTGAGTAGAGAAACAAGGAAAGCTCTATCTGAACTGATGCAGAGTAAATAGAGCCATGAAAACAATACACACAGTAACAGCTACAATGTAAATAGGATAAACTACACATCTAAAAAAAAAAAGTGAATTGACAAAATGATCAAACAGGACTCAAATGAAGAGATATGAGGAAACATTTAATAAGCTATCCCTTTGTGGTAGAGGGAGGTATTCATTATTACATGTTTTCAGACTTTTTCAATGTATTTAAGAGATGTGTTGATTTTTTTCTCTCTCTTAAAAATATATTTGTTGTATGTTATATGTCCTCTGGAAGATGTACAGAGGAATATTGGGAATAACCATGGTGATATAAAAAGTAAAACATAAATACAAACATAATTCAAAAACCCAATGAGATATGGCTCTGGATTAAGAAAGGGAAAACATCCAGGACCAGGAATATAACCGTACTATTATAACCTCTGCTCTGTTCAAAGGACAGTTAGAGATCTGAATGGTTCTAGGTACTTTATTTCAGCAAATTCATTGGGTAATTGGAGATTCACTAAAAGAGGGAAAGCAAAATGGTGAGGTCCTTTGAGATTAAGACAAATGTGAAAATTGATTTTGGAGGAAATGGGAATGTTCAACTTGTAAAGGAGAAGACGATTAAAAGGCTATGATAGATATTTTCAAATAGTTGAAGCACTGTCCTGTTGAAGAGGATTTGGATTTAATTTACTTGGCTCCAGAGCACAGAAATAATCACACAATTTAGAAGTTAAAGTGAAGCATGTATAATTTGGATGTGAAGAAAAGTTTTTTAAGCATTGGAACTGTTTCAGACAGCAATCCCTTTCTTATAGGTGGGTACCAAGGTGCCTGCTGGTATTCCTTTAAATGCTTACTTATCTTGTGATTCAGCTTTAGCTTCATATCTTCTTCATAATTTATATGATCAACATTAGTCTCTCTGTAATGAAACCAGCATCTCTCTCTCTTTCCCTCTTTTCTCTATACTTAGCATTCATATCTATGGTTTTTATACAGTTTTCCATTGAAGACTGAATAACAAAACTTCAAAAGGCTATTTTTAAATTTTTTTTTCCAATTGGTGAAATTAGAAAGTTTTCATAATATCCCAGAGTTAGTGATAATATATTATCAAGTTTGGACTTTGAAGTAGTGATGCCAGATCAGACTATAGTTTAATTCTTAATGCACTGAATATACTAATTTTTTAACTTTCTGAACATAATGGGACTTTATATTTACCTTGTAGAAAGAAGAAATTGTCCCTATGTGAAGAATTGAAGTACAATCTAGATTAAGGTGCTAAGCATGGGCCATGCCTTTTTAAACAATTCAAGAATAAACCTAACATGTTTCATTTTCTTATGGTATAAATATTATTTGAATACTCTTTATTGATATCAATTTGATGGAATTTTTATACAAAAATCATGGAGCATACTGAAGACTTTACTTGACGTACTAAAGATTAAAGACTTTAAAATAAATAGTATATATGAAAATTTCCAAAACAAAAAAAATCTTTTAGGGGTGTGATTAATAATGGTAAAACACATTTTGTGCCTAAAATAAAAATGAGATACTTTTCTGAGTAATGACAAGGCCTGTATTGCTAATAAAAAAATAACTTTTAAAATAAAAAACCAGTAATTTTGCAGAAGGTTAAAGTGTTTCTTTAGAAAAACACATTTGTCCCAAATTTAAAAGGCTTCCTCTTTCTGCAAAGGTTAAGTTGGAATCATCTCAAAATCTGTCATTCCTTCATTCATTCCTTCATTCATTCATGTTATTCATCATTAAATGTCAACTCCGTACAAAGCCTTGATTGAGAAAATAAAGTATTATTAGTTCATAGGCTAACAATATGATTTAACACATTTCTCATCTTTTTCCTAAAGAGCATGGTTTAACAGCATCTTTTAAAAAAATCTCATATCCATGGTAACTAAAATGGTAAAGTCATGATAAAACTGTATTATAACAAAGTAACTCTAAATTTAATATCTTATGTAGGATTTTCTTTTTTAAATACTTCATAATTTTTATAAGCATGAGAAGTTTAGACTATAAAGTAGAAACCAAAGGTAGTACGTATCTTGGAGACTTGATTTATTGGAGTTCAGAGGACAAGAGAAAATTTGAAGTTTTGTTACAAAGAAATGTTTAAATTGCATAACAACAAAATCAAGGATGCTGAATAATCAGGAGAAACATTTGGCTTAAGAGAAATATAAAGCACCTTGAGAAATTCTTTATTTTTCTTTAATTTAATATTTATTTTGCACCTATTGTGGACAAGGCATTCTTTGGTATGGAGGAATTCAAAGATAAAAACTGTCTGGTTCAGGCTTCAGTACAAAGTCTGCTGGCACTTGGGATCTATAGATTGTGAGTTTGACACTTCTGTATAAATAACTTATACAGATATATAAATTTGAGAATTTGAAGGTGGAGAGGTAGATAAGATTCAGAGGGATGCATGTATACTTTAGAAAGGAGATATTTCCTAAGCTAAACCTTGAGAGGAAAAGATGAGGAAAGAATGTGTTAAAACTATGGTGGATGGCTCATTCAAATTCATGAAAGGGTAATGATATAAAATAAAAACTGGAAAATGATGTTGGAGCCAAATAGAGGAGGGTAGAGTTTTTTGTTTTTTTTTTCCTAGAGGTAATATGGAGACACTGAAGGTTTTAAGTAAGGAGTGAAGTAGTCAGGTCTGTGTTTTAGGAAGATTATTTTGGGAACTGTATAGATTATGAACTATAGAGAGGAGAGATTGGAAGCAACTACACTAACTATTAGACTTGCAATAATCCAGGAGAAATGTAATGAATACGAACTATCATTAGAGATATAGGAATCAAAATTTTGATGAATAGGTGCTATGAGTAAAAGTAAATTTTCATGTTCTTTCAGTCTCTACCTTGGGTTTACCTACTTATATTCCTCATAATGTTACCAAAAAGTTAACTTTTGTTAAATAAGCACTTTCCTTTTCCAACCATGATAACTTTATTCCCAGGCTTTTCCATTGTGCTCTCTCGCTGTGTCCTGTTAGAGGTACCATACTGGAGCCTATCCTACTTGAATGGTTACAGCTCACTTCTACCATAGAACCAAAATATTCAAATCTATTGCTGATAAAAGTACATGTAACCTTGAAAAATGTGCTCTAAATGTGATAGTGTTGGAAAAGGAAGACTCTTTTTTCTGAATTCAAATCTGGCCTCAGGCATTAACTATTTGACCCTGAGTAAGTCACAATTCTGTTTGCCTCAGTGTCCTTGTTTGTAAAATGAGCTGGAGAAAGAAATGGTAAGCCATTTCAGTATCTTTGCCAAGAAATACCCAAAAAGGAACACAAAAATTAGGACACAACTGAAAAACAATTAAATAAGACCATATTTGAGAACTTTTTTCTTAATATTTAAAAAAAATTAAAACAATATTTAAATTTTTCAAGGGATATCCAAGGCATAAAGGTGTGCCCTGAAAATTTTCTCTCCTTATATCCATGTAAATTATAAATTTTAAACTAACTGCTTTGGCCTGCACCATAAATTCAACTCCTTTTAAGTTTGCAATTAATATGAACCATCAGAGCTCGAAGAAAAAAATGACCTCCTGAACTGCAAGAGTCAGCAAACATTTATCAACATTGAAGTGTCATTTGCCTTCTCCCCTAAGTTTCCCTTTCCTGAACCAGATATTTCCACATACACTTCACCTCCAACCCCACATGATGTCTTCCAGACTTGGTGTCAGGAAGATCACCATAGTGGTTCTCTGCCAAAGCTGCATCTTCTATTGAAAATCCTGGGAAAGTAAAGAAAAAAGAAGCTGAGGAAATGGGGAAGGGGAAGGAGAGGCAGAAGAATCTGGAGGCCAACTTAACAAAAAGGTATGGAGGGTCCTCTACCAGAACCCTTTTTTTGTGTCTAATTTAAATGTTCATTGGGCCCATATTTTCTCATAGCAAAAAGACACTGTACCATGAGGGGAAAAAAGCAAAAAAAATGAAAATCACAGCCAGAGGCATAAGAAAAGTAGATTTGAAGAAAGTGAAAGAAAAGAGATATGATTTCAGGGCTGGAGATTATAAGAAGGCAAATGTCTCAGGAAGCTCTCAAGGATGAAATTCTGACAATACAATCACAACTGACCTGGATGAGGAAGAAGAAAGGCATTTTAAGTGGGAAATAGCTGTGCTGGGAGCTCTCTGAAGAGCTCATATTATAAAAGAATATGTAGGAAAAATAGAAAAGAAGGGCAAATGAAAAAAAAAAAAAAGTATTCCATGCTGGTAAAAATAGGGTCAGAGTGGTTTAAGCCCAGAATAAACTGAGCCTTGTGAACAAGCAAAGGACAATAAAGGAGCATTTTGAATGCACATTCAGAAGAAGAGGAAAAAAAGAAGAGAGGGCTAGTCCTATTGCACATGGGAAATGGTATAATAAAATATAAAATGTTACTTAAAAACTCAAAGAAACAGATCAGAGCTACAGCACTATGATCCTATTTTACTTTGTTCTTTATCAAAATAGAAGCAAAGTCAGAGTGGATGGGATGGAGAGCTGACCTCATAAACCAAAAAAGATCTGGGTTCAAATACTCCTTCTTTTGGCTATATGACATTTTGCCAGTATTTTAACCTTTCATTGCTCTGGATAACTCTGTAAGACTCTAAGTGACAGAGAAAGTTCAATTCCTCAACTAATAGAGGAATCCTGGAATATTCCCTATACTAATGAAATCCCAAGGCCGAGTCCATAATCCTTCTTTATGAAACTTAATGACCTTCCTTGGTTATGGACATAGTTAAAGGGAAGAGTAAAGTGGAAGTGGAAGCCAGCCACCTGATTCAAATGAATTCATGTCAAGTCCAGATGGATTACATCCCAGGGTACTGATAGAATCTGCAAATGCAATCACATTTGTTCATCTTGATTCTTAGACACTCCACTGGAGATCTTTCTCCATTTTCCACCATCTGAATCTCTTTGCTGTGTAGTTCTAAAGTTGAAAGTCACTCCTTGCTGAGATGACTTGTACTGGATGTACTGAGCCAGGGCTGGTTGGCGTAGCTACAGCAACCTCCTGGGACACAGATTTCTCTGGAGCTGCCTGTATCTTTTCTGTTATCCCTTTAATAGAAAAAAGTAGTGTTGGCAATCTTTAAGGAATCATGGAGAAAAAGGAGAGATGCCAAGAGATAAGGGAGAGGAATATGTTTTTCTAATTTTCCAAAAGGGAGAAAAAGTAGCTTCTATAAGCTATATATCAGTGAGTTTGATGGAGGCCTTGTGGTACAAAAAAAATAGTACTAGATTTGGAATTAAAGAATCAGTGTTTGAATCTTTGTTCCTTTGTGATTTGGGGCAAGTTATTTAACCTTAGTTTTCTCATTTATAAAATGAGGGGATTGGGCTAGATAACCAGTAGAATCCAATGCAACTCTGAATTTAAGAACTTAGTTTGATTTCTGGAGAAATTCTAGAATGGTTCATTAAACAGATGGTTTGTGCACACTTAGGAAGAAAAAATGGTGATCACTAGGTGCCAGCACAAGTTCATTAAAAGTAAGCTATTCCAAACAAGCCTCATTTCCTTTTTAAATAATGTAGATCAGGAACATGCTGTAATCACGATGTATCTTGGGCAAGCTATTTGACAAAAATCTTTCACGATGTTTATGACTCCCTGTATCTAATATTAAATTTCTGACCAAAATATCTATGGTCTTAAAACCCCAAATGGGAACTCCTGCCCCTATTTCCCTTTTTATCTTTCTATAGAGTTTTTCTGTTCCCCTTCAGGGAAGGAATCTTAATTTCCTATTTCTGTTCATCCTCTGGACTTGGCCTTGGTCTTCTGTCCACATGAAGTTGGATCCATTAATCACTTGTTTTTATTAGGACATTTTCCTGCTCTCCTGTTTACTTGAAGACCCTAGATTGTCCTTTACATCCATTAGACAGTTTTCCTGATTCCTTTCCTTTTTGTGCCAGTTCCTGGACCCTCTGCCTTATATACCTTTGTGAATGAGTTCTTCTAATTGATCTCCAATTGTTTCCTTCACTCAGTTCTTTTACTTAGCTAATCATTTGCTAAAATGACCACTGTACTTATCTTAAATACAGTCAATTTCAGTAAAATCACAGTTAGAAGGTAAGGAGAGTTAATCCTTTGAATGATAGAATCCAACAGTCTCAACGGAGCAGAATATCACCAGAATTAAATTTTGTATTTATAAATGGGAAGTCCAATACTTGATTTTTTATTTAAAGTCACCATTATAGAATAGGGGAGATCCTAGAGTTGATTTTAAAATATTTTGATTTTTAGTTAATTGTAAGTAAATTGTATCAACTTATGTTTCTTTCTGAACTGTTTGCAGTTGTATTTCACCTCTTATTTCTCTAATAAAACAACTCTATTCAAAATCTAATTGCTTCCTTATTACCAAATCCAGTAACTTTTCCTTTTCTATTCTCATCTTTCTTGACCTCTCTTTGGCATTTTATTTTGTGGACCACCTCATCTTTCTTAACTTCCATGACATTGCATTCTCGTGGTTCTCTTCCTACCTCCTCTACTTCTTTGTTTCATTCCTTTGTTGATTCTTCATTTTTTTTTCTCACTCCCTTAGACATGAGCCTCCCCTAGGCTTATGTTGAATCATTTTCTCTACATTTTTTCTATTGGTGATCATATCCATTGGCACAACTTCACTTGATACCTCTATGTAGATTTTTCACATCCAACCTCTCATCAAATCCTTAGTCTTATATTCCCAACTGGACTTCCCATTGCTTACCAGAACTTTAACTCTTCCCCCTCCCATTCAAACTTACTTGTCCAATTTTATCTCATACTAGTCCCTTTGCATATATGTTCCAGCCCAGATTGGGTTACTTTTAAATTCACTTTCTTGTAACAACTTCTATTTCAGTGTCTTTGTTTAAACTGTTTTCCATGGCTGAAATAGATCTCCCTATCTTCTTCTATTGGAGTCACTTCAAAAGGGATATTTGCAAGAAGGACTTAATGTGGCATGTGACACATAATACAATCTAAATTCGTATTCTCTTGTTTTCTGTTCCCTCTCTCATCCTCATCCTCCTTCTTTCAAGAAATTATTCATATGCTTTTTTGGATACTTTCATGAAGTCTTTCTTGAGACTCTGAAGTAAAAGTGATCTGCTTATCCTTGAATTTGATAGAATTTTCTTCTTTCTCCTTCATCTCTATTACATTCTAACTCATTTCATATTCCTTTCTGTATTTATCATATGCTCTTACTCATTTTCCCATTAGATTTTAAATCTCTTAAAGACATTTTCTATTATTGTATCCCTAGGACCTAGCATCCCAGCCTTATATAAGGTAATCACTTTAATATTTGTTGAACTGAATTATTGACCTTGACTGTGCCATTGCTACCAATGAACTTTTTTTTTTTTAAATCTCAGGTGGTTTTAATAAAAAATGGAAGCATCAAAGGAAAGTTAATAGTCCCATTGTACTACTTTCTGGTTAAATAACATCTTAAATATAATGTTCCCTTCTTAGCATATATCTTAAGAAGGATACTGGCAAAATCAAATCTCTCCATAGAAGGATAATCAAGAGGATGATAAAATTGCAGGAAAAAATGTCTAAAGGGACTAAGAATTTTTAGACTAGAAAAGAGAAAACTTAAAGAGCACATGATAATTAAATACAGTGGTAGGTAGAAAAGGCAGCTTAGGGAATGGAAAGAATACTGACTGTTGAATTAGTTTTAAATCATATGCCTGTCATTTCATGACATTAGGTGAGTAATTTACCTTTCACGGATCTCAGTTTCCATATATGTAAAATGAAAAGCTTGGCTTAGATGACCTCTGGGAATTTCCATCTTTAAATCTATGATCTCAGGGGTTTGGGTGCAGATCAAAATTTATCCATGCCTTCATATATTGTATTATTCTTATCTGTCTTTCCGTAATCTTCTATAATAGATCCACCCAATCTGTTGAAGGCTTTCTCTAGTTGTTTTTGAAAGTTATTTTAACATTTTGAAGGAATCAAGCATAGCAGTCAAGTGAGAGATAGGGAGTGTGTGGCTAGGCAATGGTACCCTGAAAATGATCTGAGGGCTTAGTAGACTTCAAGCTCAAAACAGCAGCACAACAGAGTAGAAACAACATTGCACTTGTGAGGAGGAAGCCTGAGTTTGAGTCTTATTTCAGATATTCATTAGCTGTGTGGTCATGAGCAAATAACCCTCTGGGAACCTGTTTTCTTGTCTAAAAGATAAAAGTGATGATATCTTGGACTACCTCACAGGGTTGTTATGAGGAAAACATTTTGGAAACCTCAAAGTGCAATGTAAATGTGAGATACTATTATTATTATCCTCCTCTGTGATGTTTTTCAAATGGATTTTTGTTCTAAATCTGTGTTTACCTTGGCTGCTATGTCTCTCCACTTGGCAAGGAAATTGTATTTGCTGGCTGAGTCAGTTTCTGGGCTCTTTCAGCCTCCTTGTTGTGGCAACTATTTTGCATCAATTAAACTTTTCTGAGAAACGGTGCTATTCAGAGTCAATGTCGTTATCTTTGCTCATTTCCCATTTTCCAGAGGTGACAACTTGTTTAAACAGCTTCGGTTAAACCTAATATAATTTCATATTCTTCATTATCATTTTTTGGTCAAATTTAGCACTTATTTTGACTTTAGGTCTTACCAATCAGTGATATGAATGAGTGCATAAAAATACTTATTATACACTTGTTATCTACCAACCACTATAAATATAGATAGAAAAATGCTTAAAGGGTGGCATGGACCTAGGAACTATTTTTTGTATTTTCTCCATTCCGTAGATTACTATGGCAAAAGAAACAAATAGCAGCCAAGAGATAAAATCTCTTGAAGTGAGATTCTTAGACCTTTGCTATGCTGGCCATTAGAAAGAAAATATGCATTCCCACTGGATCCATACTTGAAGTCTTTCCAATTAGATTAAAATATGTGAACTTTTGCCCTCCACTGACTTAGTCTTTGAGAATTGAAGTCACTTCCATGACACAATAAGGCATTAAAATGGAATTTTAATGGATTAGAATATGACAGGTCTTCTGGATTATTTGAATAGCTACCATAAGGAAGGGACCAATTTATTCTTCACATAGCTACTAAACTGATATTTCTAAGGCACAGGTCTGACATGATCACTCCTCTGTTTGAGAAAGTTCATTGCTTTTTACTTTTCCCTAGGATAAAATGAAAAGTTGCCTGCTTTGGGTTTTGGACCACTGTACCTTTCCAGGATGGTTGCACATATTCTTCTTCCCACATTGTATCTGATCTGCTTGCTAAAGCCTATACCTAATGATCTTTGCAAGGCTATCTCCCATGTTCTGTTTTTTGTCTTCATCTTAGAATTTCTATTTTTTTTTTCAAAGCTCAGCTCCCATTTTACTGGAAGTCTTTCCTAATTGTCCCCTCCAGTTGCTAGAGTACTTTCATCAGAAATCACTTTGTATACACTTTCCTCTTAATTTTCTTTATTATTTTCCCCTTAGAAAAGAAGCTCCTTAAGGACAAGGATTTTTATTTATTGCCTTAGTATTTCTAGCATCTAGCATAATTCCTAACCCACTTAATAAATGCATACTGAATTATACTGGGTAATTAGTTGCACTTCAAATAGCCATAGAAGGGAAAAATAATAGCAATAATAGCAAAGGCATATTTACTCAATGTAAGGGAAAATTTTCTAAAAACACAAATGTTCCAAAAATGGGATGAACAACTTTGAGAAATACTAAGTTCCCCAATATTGGAAATATTCAAGCATATGTCTGATGACATATCAGGAATTGTTGTAAAGGATGATCCTTTATTAAGTAAACAATTAGACCAAATGACCCCAATGCCAATATGACAACAAAAATGGCACTTCACATTTTGAGATGACTTAATTCGTTATCACTCTGACCAAAGTACAATTCTGAATTTTCACTGGGATGTAGTGGTCACCTTGAGATATTGCAGACCAGAGCAAGTCAGTGAAAACTTTGGCAGGTTGTACCAAACTGGAAAGGCTTTGGAAACAGGTCCAGAGATGGGCTGAACGTCTGTCATCTGAGGAAGAGCCTTGTTAAGTTCAGGAAAGTTCATCATCAGAGACAGATTTGGCTACTAAGTGATATTTCATCATCATTGCCATTGTTATTGTTATATTTTTGGCCCCAGCAACTCATTAACCCCTCTCCATCTGGATATGGCTGTGGGAAAGCTGTGATCTTTGGAGGAAGTACTCAAATTAAGTGACAGATGCTTGATGTTGAGATGGATGAATGTCAAGAATAGTCACTCTATCCCTTTTTACCCTCTTTGCTGTAAGGAAGAATCCTTATTGTGTATGTGCCATTTGAAACAATGGGAGTATATGCAATTCAACAATGCAAAAGTGTATTGATGAATGCTCAATGAGAAGCAGTGGATGTGTCTGCAGGATACTTGATAGTTCCAAACAATAACATTATTGTTGTCTAGGATGTCTACTTAATTTGACCAAAAACATCATGTGATACCCTTGGACAAAAGTAAAGCACAAAAAGTATACTGTTTGTGTTTTCCCTAAATACTTGTATTTTTATGTTGTTTAACTGAATTTATATTTGAGTTCTGATTATTTTAATAGAATCTCTCCCAGATCACCATTCTTCACTTCAGTATTGTACTCATGGCAATGATTTTTTAGCTTATGGTGCAGTTCTGCCTGGCTGCTGCTAATTCATTTAATTCTGTTACTTTTTTTTTTATTCTTATTAAGTGTAATTTTCAACATCAGAATGAAAAGCAAGAATAATTTTTACAAGTGTTGGTGAAATCATGACTGGGTGTCTCCTAACTAGATTGGAAATGTCTTGAGGACTATCTGATATTTAGTTTCCATTTTTTTAATGCTTCATGTAATTTTGCTGCAATAGATTTTCTTAGGATGACTGTTCTGTAGGTACTTCTTTGATCTTTAGCTCTCTTTATATATATATATGGCTCTCCATAGAATTCACCAATACTCTTAGAACTTCTATATTTTGATGTCATTCCCATTTTGCAGATTGAGTGGTTGAAGCATGTTTACTAGATTTGTCCATGGCTAAGCCGGTAGTAAATGAGCTAAAATTTAAAATTGCAGCTAAGATTAGAGTTTCCTACTGATTCAAATATTTTCTATCCATTAGGATTTTGCCAAAGGAAATTAATATATTAAAAATTGATAATATTCATAAATTAACTTATCAAATCTCAGATCTAGTTTTTGTATGTGCATTGTTTTGTGGGGTTTTTTGTTGTTGTTGTTGTTGTTGTTGTTACTAACAAGAATGGAAATTTAACCTGAAGAGAGAAAAAAATAAGAACTCTTTTTTTTTGAGACACAGCCATTAAAATCCTATTTCATTGGATCCTCCCATTTTTCTTCTACAATTTTAAAGCAACAGTACTTTTTAAAGGACTATTTTCATTCCTTCCAATAGTTTATTCTATCATTTGTCAGAGAATTACATAAGCAGTCAGTGGTATAATGGATAAAGCACTGGGTATAATGGATAAAGTATAATGGGATAAAGCAGTGGGTATAATGGATAAAGGGATAAAGCACTGGAAAAATATTAGGAACACTTGACTTCCAAGATAATCACAGATACTCACTAGCTGTGTGATCCTGGGCAAATCACTTAATTGCTTTAGATCTTAGTTTCCCCAACTATAAAATGGGAAAAATAACAACACATATATTCTAGTAGTGTTATAAGGATCAAATGAGAAAAAAAAATTAAAAACCACTTAGCACATTGTCTAACATATAATAGGTTCTATATTAATGCTTTCCCCTTCCCTTCTTCATATGTTGTGCCACAGTTCTCTTTTATTGTCCTGACTCAGTTTCCCTAATCGTCTCAACTCACTTTCCCTAAATTGTCCTGCCTAGGTTTCCCTGAATTGTTCTGCCTCAGTTTCTAATTGTTCTACTCAATCCTGCAACACCACTCCTCCCTCCTAATCAGAATATTTGATAAGGAGAAAGACCTTCTATCTTAGACATCTAGACCCCTTCCCTACTTATCAGAATGCCTCTCCCAGTCCCAGAATGTCCTGTGTTTCCCCTCACCCTGTCAGAGTCCCATTCCTGCTCTTAGCACTCTGACTCCAGCCCTGCTTTTGTCTACCCCCTATATCTGAGCCACATGTATAAATGTCATGGAGAACTCACACTGTGGGCTGGATTCTTGGAAACCATAGTCTCATTCAGCCCTGAGACCAAACCATGGATCCATTTGGTCCCAGTAAATCTCTCCCTTTCAAATAAAATATTAAATAACTCTCTAATTGTAATGCCGGAGAAACTGAGGCAAGATAGAGATTAGAGAATATTGAATACTTTATTAAATGGGAGAGATTTACTGGGACCAAATGGATCCATGGTTTGGTCCCAGAGCTGAATGAGACTATGGTCTCCAAGAATCCAGCAAACAATGTGAGTTCTCAATGACATATATATACATATTGCCTAGACTCAGGGGGTAGAGGGAGGCAGAGGCGGAACAGGGTGCTGAGAGCCGGTAAGGGGCTCTGACAATCCGGTTCTGACAGGGTGAGGGGAGGCATGGGGTGGGAGGAGTGGGGGAGAACCTCTGAGGCATCTTGATAAGACTGTAGCTTGGGATGGGGAGAGGCATTCTGATATTCTAAAACATAAGATCTTTCATCCTTATCAAATGGTTCTGATAAAGAAGGAGGGGATGTTTTGCAGAACTAAGCTTTGAGCTCATTATTATAAACTGAAGCAGAGAAACTGAGTCAGGACTGGGTCAAGATAATTAGGGAGACTGAATCAGGACAATAAAAGAGAACTGTAGCATTGCATAATCTCTATCTTGCCTCACTTTCTCCAGCATTACTCATATAATCATTTAATTGAAAAAGATTTTCAGGGAGCCTTTCTGCTTCTAATCAAGACCATGATTCAATTCAATAATCATTTATCAAATTCTTACTATGTGAGGCACAATGTGCTATGAAATAAAAACAAAAACAAATCAGTGTTTAAGCTTCCTTAAGAAGCTTAAAGTTTTTTGAAAGAAAGGAAGGGATAGATGTATATAGCTTTCAGTACAAGTGAGGACATGGTAATCTGAGAGAAGAGAGAATGCTAGTAAAGGAGAGAAATGAATATGGGTGAAAGTGTTAGCACCTGAATTGAGTTTTGAAGGTAAATAGGGATCCTGAGAAGTAGAAAAACAGGCAGAGCATGGAGATTGGAAATGGAAAGCTGAGTTCGAAAACTTACTAAAACAAAGGCTAAATGAGATTTTGTCTGTTTATGAAAAATATACAGTTATAAAAGCAACCAAGTGATTTACGGACCAGAAAACTAAAGCACAAAAGTAAAAGTTTGAGAAAATGGAAAGATTACTCAATCTTCAAATGTACTGTTCTATGTAATTGTAATGGTGAGGATTATTTAATTAAATCTTTTCTGCACTCCACTTAAAAGTAAATATTTGAATCATATGAGAACACCTTTATTAGTCAGTCAAATTGATTAAATTAAAAGCAAAAAAATCTTCAACCAATTTGGAAAGATACTGAATGATGCTGCATGAGAAGTGTATTGGGATTGGCTGGTCATACTCTGTCTTTACTGAAAAACAGTTCAGAATCTGGGTAGCTTAGAGAAGAAAAAAAAAATCACTTGGGGATAGGGAGTGGCTAGTGAAGGGTGGAGAGAAAAGGCTATTTTTTTTCCCCCCTTATCTAGATCAGAGAATGACAATGTGAGCTTCAAATGGCTGAAAGATTTAGGACTTCCAAAAGGCACACTAGGAGAGTCACTGAAACAGCTAATGGCAATGTCTGCATCAAGAGAGAAAACAAACTAAAAAAAAAAAGCAGATTCCTACGACTATGCAAGGAGTAAAGCAGAAACCTGCCCCAGACCTAAGAGAAATTTCATTAGTATTCCCCACCCCAAAACCCAGCAGCTGTGACTTTATGCCTTTACTCTGTGACCTTTCTATAGCTGAGTTCACTTTTCTCTGGTTTAAGGCGAATGATCTTTCCTCTTTGGAAATGCAAATTTTTAAATGTATATTTTGCTTTATTTATTACTGTAATCCAAAAGAGCCACATCACTTTAGGGATTATTTCTGGAGATAACTTCAGAATGGTCATAATTTAATAAATTATGTACTATTTATGATATGTAACATATGTAATTTATAATTTATACAATTTAAATAAATTGTAATTTATTATGATTATTTTACATTTACAATAGAATCATCTCTCTAAGAAACTCTAGAGTAAAACTTTTTACAAAATCTAATCATCCTCCCAAGCAGGAATTACCTTTGCCTACTAAATAGGTAGAGTGCATTAGAAAAATAATAAAGAAAATATTTCTTTTCACAACATCTTTATATTCTCTACAATCTACTTGTCAGAAAATTAGATTTCAGATGTAGGGGTTGGTAATAGGCAATGGTAATTTCTTATTCAGACTTTCATCTCTTTCAGTTTCTGGTATGCATAGATATGTGGATTGGTTATAGTTCAGACTTCTATGGTACTTAAATGGAGCTTTTATCTTACTGGTGTGCATGTTCTGTTTACTGATATAAATTTAAGCCAATCTCTAAATTTTTCAACCTGTGTGTCTTCCATGAATCTTATATAAATCAACTACAGAAAGTACCAGGGATCTTTCTCTGCATGATATTCAAGGAGTCCATTTCTTAACCTTAATCTGTTCTATTATAATATTCAAGGAGTCCATTTGTTAACCCTTATTTTCACACCAGAACTATCCCTTATCCTTTTTTATTTGTACAGATTTTTGATATTTAAAATTCAGTTTCATATTAAAAATCATCATGGTAATAAAAAATCTTAGAAAATTACTGTGTGGAAAATAACAGGAATAGAAAGTTAAATTAATGGTTCTTAATTAAACCATTAGCCCTAGTATGTTGTCTTATCAGTAGTACTCTTCCTAGCAGCTGATCCAGTGCACACATATAAAGGGATTTTCGAAATTAATTCACATCACTCCTTTTCATACCCTCTACTTCCCTACTACATTGGTCTATTCATTAGTTCCATTAATTCATCATTTCTCACCCATCAGCCTTTGCACAGGTTATTTCTCATATCTGGATTTATGCCTTCCTAACCTAGATTTTTTAAAAACTTTAGCTTCCTTCAAAGTTCAGACTCAGGTTTCCTCCCTTCTCAGATTACCTTTTATTTAAATATCTATCATATCATATTAACTAGTGGAATATGAACTCCTTGAGAATAAGACTCTTTGCTTTTATCTTTGTATTCCCAGCATCTATCCAATGACTTGCACACAGTAGGCACTTAAATACTTATTGAATTGAGTTGAAATGCAGTCACTTGATCTGATCCATGAGTGGACAGCTTTTCAATGCTTCTATATGCCTTATGAATTAAGTTTCTTCTCTGTTTCCAGCTAGATGCTGGAATTCAATAGACAATGTTTTAAAAGCAAAAGGTATCATGACTATGTTCCTTAATGAAGGAAGTTTGTGCTTAGGCTACCATTATTTTCTCAACTAATCTTTGATTGAGAAAAAAAAAGTTATGGACACCAAAAATTAAGTAATGGCTATTTTTTGTAATGTATGATAATGGATAAGTTCAGTAGGTATGCTTATGGGTCTCTCCTCCCTCCTGGGTCACCAAATTCGATCAAGTGCTCCAAAATTAAACCAGCGCTCAAGTTAGTTCCTATATTCAAATAACACATTTGCTTGAATTTTATTTATTGTTTCTAAAGAATGTGTTGATAACATAAGCAGTTTGGTCTAGCTATTCATAACCCTGTTTCATCCCTGAAGGGACTGACTCTATTCTTAAATCTACTGGAATTAAATTCTGTAGAGCATAGCAGGCACTTTGCAAATTAATTAGCAAAGAAAGAAAGAGCACTAGGATAGCTAAAGCTGGAGACAAAAGCTTTATTATTTTTATTTTGTGTTTACATTCACTGTCCTCTTCAATGTATACATACAGTCAGCGTACTGATTCTAGAAACTGTTTCTCTCCAATTTTTCTCCTGTGTTTTCTCATTTGTTGTTCATTAAAAAATTAAATTATGCAACATGTAAAACATTTTGCAAACCATAAAATACCACATGAATACTACACCTAATAATACTAATTAATTAAAGGCCAGATAATAAATTGTTATATTGAACTGTGGTCATTATCTTCTTTTTATGATAGCTAGTATCGAATGACAGCTATGTTTGAATGAATGTGCCCTTAATCTGGTCTTAAATAATTTAGAAAAAAAAAAAGATAGAAGGGAGGGGAAAAAAACATTAGTAGTTATTGTTCTTTAAAGAAAATGGGGGCTGGGATGATATTATCTTGAGTGGATGCCTTTATTATCTATGTTTAAAATGCAAATACATTGCAAAAATGCTAATTTGAAACTCCTTCATCTGCTTTCATGGTTTTTTCATCAGTGATAAAGTAATCTTTTCCAGGCATATCTATAAAATCTTACAGCAATGACATCTTATTGTTCAATAACATCTGCTGGCTTGGGAATAGTAATTTCACTGGTTCTTGTCTCTGATGGAGATGTTGAAAAAGAAACTTTTTTTCTCCCACAAAAAGCTATGGGATGCTTAGTGAAGCTCTCCTCTTAGCAGACTGGTCTGGAACTGGACTTCACAATTCCATTGTTTTTTTAATATATCCAGCGTTATAAATATCTAGCCAATTACAAGCTTTTTCCTGTATAGCATTTTCTGGCTGGATCCAATGATCAAAGTATCTTAGCCCTCTCAAATTAATTAAGGATTTGTTCCTACTTTGATCCCACTTTTGATTGATTTCTCTGATTTTATTTTATTTTTTAATTATTTAATTATTTTAATATTAATTATTTTATATTCTAATTTTATAATAATTATTACAAATGTAGAGAATAGGGGTATGTGTATGTGTATATGTAAATGCTGTTATATTTTGTGTGTATTTTCCATATTTTTTTTACCTGTCAAACAATTGCTTTTGAGAAAAGAACACAGCCTTAATAAATATCTCTAAATGTGATTGCTTCTATTATGGTTAGGGAGCTGTCACATATTATTGGAAAAATGTTTTTGTAATTACTGTAGGTAAAAACACTAAACAAGAAACTCAAAGAATTCATACTCAGGACAAAATTTTTTCCAAAATAAATGGAATGGAATGGGATGGAAATTTTTAGTTGCTTATCTATTTTGACACATCACAAAATTTAATATAATGAAATTTATAAAGCATTTTGATATTGTTAGAATAACTTCAGTCTTGTATAATATCATCCTTGAGATTATATCAAAAAGTCACATGTCAAATAAATTTCTCAGAATTACTTGTAGTTTAAGTATTGAATAATTTCAAAATGTTAACTCAGGATAAAGAATGAATGAAAGAATATTTTCTTATGTTTCCCTTTCTCTTCTTCAAACCCCCTCTTCCCTCCACCCACTAATGGTGCTTGGCTTAAAATGACCAAACTGTATGTCTCATGGAGCTAGGAAATTTCTTAGGTATTTAGCAACTAATGACTGGATTAGTGAAAATGTTATTTTTGAAGTGTGCAGCCAGTGATCATGACAATCATAGGAACTACTCTTGGTGCCAATACATGACTTCTGATAAATGAACTCATGCTGTTTTATTAGGTGGGTATGGTGCCTCTTGATGTGCCAAATCAAACCTCTTGAGCAGGAAATTTGAATACTACATTATTATGTAAAATTATCCTCTTTAGAAATACTGAGAGCAGATTACCAAGAATTGAGAAGTAAATAAAAATTTGAACACAAAATGTGAAATTCTTATTTTTACCTATCTCACAAGGTTGTTTTAGTGATCAGAAGAGAAAATATATTTAAACATTTTACAAATCTTGCATAGGTTATTAACATTTCAATATTCTTATCTTTTTTAAGAATTCAGATAGAAACTATCTGAGAATAAGCCATTGTTCTACTATTATCTTTTTGCTTGAATGTCCTGCCAACTAATGTAGTGTATTAAATGACTTTTTTTAATTAATAAGAATATTGAAGGGTAATTTCATCATCTCTAAAATCTCTTAAAGCATCTTTGAGATGTTTTTAAATGCTGACAGGACAGAAGGGATAATACATCTCATCCCCTACTATAATTAATAATAACAATCTCAATTATTTTAAAATAAGAATGTCGCTATCCTATTCTTATTTATATCTATTTATATTTATTTACATCTAACATTATGCATATTATTGGATAATTAGATAAAATGAATACTTTTTTGTAATTGAATAAAAGTTTTTGGCTGCAGCCTCATTGGAAGCAACGATGGGGATAATAAGCATCGCATTCCATTGCTACTTGGTTTTTATTTTTGTTGTCATGTCTATTTTTTGAAAGCTTTTCATTCCACATAACTGGGAAATTATAATAATTTGGAATGGTGGATTAGTTATAATATTTTCAGTTTTTATAGATCAATGTTTATGGTTCTTATTATTTTCTTTTTTTTTTTCTGGGGTATGTTCTGAACTTGAAGCAACCAGGTGACAATAGATAAAGCACTGGAACCATGTCAGGAAAGAGGTCAAATTATTCCTCAGACATTTAATATGTTTAACCCTAGACAAGTGACCTAATTTCTTTCGGTCTCAGTTTTCCCAACTATAAAATGGGGATAACAACATTATTTCACAGTGTTGTTGAGAAGATCAGATTAGACAACATTTGTAAATATTTTGCAAACCTTAAAGTGCTAAGTTAAACGATTTCTAGTCACTGATGACATCATTATTAATTCTTAGTTCTAAATTCTGTTGTTATTATTTAATATTGGTAAATTATGCAGCAATGCATCTAGACAGGCATAGTCGCTAACACTTCTCAGTGATCAGATTTTCTTTTAATGTTTCTAAAGGTTTCTAGAGGTAAATGTTAAAACTCTTTATGTATAAATACATTTTCCTGTTAATGCTCTTTGACAAAAGAACAGTTTTATATCCTGGGGGTGGGGAAGAAAATGCTATTTGGTGCCATTTAATGTATGTTGCAGTTTTTTTTTTTTTAAATTGGAGGACATTTCTCTTTATACAAATAATATTGAAATTTAATAAAAAAAGGCCAAATAAGAGATTCAAGATAGAAGTTAAATGATTGTTGGTCACTGAACTATAGTATATATACATGCACACACACACATGCACAAATGCACACATGTACATGTGCATATAATTGAAAAATCTAATTGCAACTATTTGTGAAATAAAAATTAGTCCTATTATGTGTTTGGTGAACAAACTTAAAATTCTTTTAAAAAAAGTTTCCAATACATGGAAAGACAATTTTAAACATTCATTTATTAAAATTTTAAGTTACAAATTTTCTCCC
Source organism: Sarcophilus harrisii (assembly GCF_902635505.1). NCBI lineage: Eukaryota > Metazoa > Chordata > Mammalia > Dasyuromorphia > Dasyuridae > Sarcophilus > Sarcophilus harrisii. Next base: position 413,815,012 of record NC_045428.1, on the reverse strand, counting down.
TCTCTTCTTTGCACCCCCCATGAAACATTAAATAACTGAACAAGGTTTTTTTAAACTTAAAACAAATAGAACCTCTTCCAAGAAATCAAAATATATTCCCTGTAATTCACATCACACAAGAGCACTTTCTTTAGTTTTGTTTAAAAAACAGAACATGTAGTCAGAGTTGTTATTCCAGAGATATAAGTCTACAAGTTCTGTTTTTAAATTCTGTTACTAGCTGGATGATCCTGGACTAGTTATATAAACTATTTCCTTAGTTTTCTCCTCTGCAAACTGTAAACATCAATAACATCTAATTCCCAGTGTTGTTATAAAGATAAAATAAGTAATTGAAAAGTACTTTGAAAACCTTTTAATGCTATATAAATTCTAACTATGTCCTGTAAGTTCACTTGGTGAAAAATTCGCCACTGATGCAATTCTGTAACACATCTAACTCTTCAGCTGTCAGGGACATTCAATCTTTAGGTGACATGCCCAGGATCACACAACTACATATCAGAAGCTGGACTTGAAGTTGGTAGGTCTTCCTGACTCCAAGGCTTGCTCTTTATCCACTATGCAGAAAGAAACTCAGGGCTTTAGGCTGTAGGATGACATCATTTTCCAAGTAAAGTTTAGCCATGATCCAGGACAGCAACTTGAATATGATACCCATTTAGCTATTAGCATAGTGTACTGACAAGAATAGTTTACTTGCTGCAGTTTTATGACTTCATATAATAACATGTAATATAATAATAACTATATGACTATATAGCAATATATAATATATTCCACTAATATATAATAGAATAATAACTACATGTAATAAGCTATTACATAGGATGAGAAATATACATAATTATATGTAATCATCTGGACTGTAATATGTCATATGTATATTACATTATTATATGTATTTTAACATATTTGTATGTTGGGTACATATATTGCATATGCCATAGAAAATTATGTTATGTGATATGTACTATTGTTACATAACATATATTAGTGGTTACATATAACTTATACATAAAAATCACAATATGTAATATATATTACAGGCCAAGACATACATGTGTGTGTGTGTGTATGTTCTGTATGTGTGGTGTGTGTATTTATGTATATAACTAATCGTTGCATATAATCATTTGACATCTTTGAATTTCAAATTTCTCCCTCTGTAAAATGAAGGGATGATATCTAAGATCCATTCACATTCTTACAATATTATGCCAAAACTTTTAAAATTAATTTTCAGGTTTGTCTGGTTTTGGTTTGAATGTAAATTAGCTTTGGGGAGAATTGCCTGGGTCACTGAGAGATTGAATCATTTACGACAGGTCACATAGTCATTATGTGTCAAAGGTAGGATGGAAGCTCAATTCTTTCTGGCAATATTTCCTGTGCCAGGAACTCTTTAGAAGAAAAGTACTTGGCAAATAATAGTAGTTATCATTATTGGCTTTTGATTACAAATTGTTTATATCTTATAGATTTAGATAGAAATCTCTAAGTATACAAAAAAGACCAAATCTCATGGAATAAGACAATTGGAAGAAATAATTTAATTATTTTTTCAAGCATGGACTCCATCCCTTTATGAAAATATAGGATTTTGTAAATACAAAATCGAATATATAAAAGACTGTTATAAATTTAAGCATATGCAGTAGGAATAATTTAGAACTCTTTTATATGGCTTTGCATTATCATAACAGAAATAGAAAGTCATATTTTAAAGTAATTAATATATTGGTAGACTTGAAACAAATGCACATTTTAAATATTTTCTAACCTTACTTACAAATGAAAATTTTTATGTGTAAAATTCTAAGATGGTATGAAAAGATTGTGAATTCTGCCTTGGTCACTTATTAAATATATCAGGGCAACTTACTTAACTTCTATTTCTCAGTTTCCTCATTTGCAAAATGAAAACATTGGACCTGATAGTCCCTTCTTAGCTCTAAACTTATGATCTACAAAAAAGCTGATTTTTTAAAATAGCGTTTAGAGAAATAAAAATCGTAGGGGCATTGGAGAACTTGCAAAATGAACATGGATGCTCTCAGGATTAGTTTTTTTTAAATGACTATTTTAAATATTGTAAAAATTATGGACTAGTAGGTCTCTCACAGCATACAAGCAATATCAAATGTGAATGGGAAAAATTATGTTATTCATACTGTAGGACCTAATAATGTAATGTTTCTTGTTTGAATCAAAATTAGCATGTAGATTTCTCATGACAGAATGTTGTAGTTAAGAAGAATATACGTGCTTTGAAATGATACTTTCTTTGTTAAGGTGCCAGTTCTTTTGGTACGTGTTTCCTTTTGTCACCTGGGGCAGTTTTTCCAACACGTAACACATGTGATGGTTTTTTTTTTTCCCCTGTATTTGGAATAATCAGCTTTTCCCTGTGCTCATTAAGCAAAAAACTGCAGCCAAGGTATTAGCACAATGCAAGGTATTAACAGTGCCCAATCTCTACCAAATACCAAGTTCCTTTTGTCTATTACCTAATTAACATACTTTAATGAGTTCACCAAGTTTAATGAATACCTCATGTTAAACTCAGCACTTTCTACCACCTAGATCAATCTGACACCTGATCTAACATCTGACTAGATAGTATGAATAATTCATGACTATAGTATTTCTCCTATAGCACATAAATGGAGCTGGAAATTTTAATATGGGAGGCGTTCTTAAAGGTTTGCTATACACACAATTGAATATGGTGTCTTTCCCCAAATCTCTCAAAAATGTACTACTTAATAATAGCTTACAAGAAACAATGTAATTTATGTAAATATATTATAGCCCTGAGCAGGCTAATGATTTTTAAAACAGTGAACTGTTAAATACTAAGCCTTACTGCTTAGAAAAAGTATTCTTTAAATAGGCCCATTACTTTGACACAATGTTATATTGGGTTGGCCTGTAAAGTCATTTTTCAGATTTGTGAAATGAACTTTTCCTAATATGAAAAATAGAATTATCTTCCTGAACTTCAAAAGCTGAAAAGAATATATTAAAATGTTTGGACTAATTATTATTATAGATTGTGTAGTACTTATGTATAATCATGTATATTTTATATCTTTTGGACTTAGGGATATAGAAAATCTAAAAGAGAATTTAGTATCCTAAGTTATTTCTCATAGATTAGATTTTGAATCCTCCTTTTTTTTTTGGTCCTATGTTATACATAAATATACAATGTGATTTAATCACCATCAAGTCAATAAAATGTTAATATTTGCCATTGTTTCTCCATAAAAAGCAGAGTACTTTAAATTTTTAGAAGGCAAAGTTCAGAGAAAATATGATATAACCATACATGCATATGATTTGAGACATGTTATGTTCGGGATATAGTAATAGTAAAACTTAATATGAGTTATTACAATAAGGAAAATATTTTAAATAAAAAAACTTATCACAATTTATGCATCTAAATTGTCACATACTCTTTATAGTAATCACTTTGAAAGACTATACCCATGTTTCCATAATTCTAACATTATTCCAAAGTATTTTGTAACTGCTTTTAGAACCTGAAGCAGATCCTTTAATTTTTCCTGAATCTTGGTAAAATATTTATCTTTTAGAATATATTTGAATTTTTGGGAGGAACTAAAAATCACCCAGTCATGTCTGGTGAATAAAATTGATGACATCACTTCCATTTTGAGGGGCAGGGTCTGACTGCAGAGTAATCATATTTTTTTCAAAGTTGAAAATTATCTTTGAGGCTAATTCTAACAGAGGAGTTCCAAAAATGTTTTTAGCAATAGCAGCATTGTTGGGCAGAATGAATAGTCTTCCAAGGCTGTTACTTGGACAACACTCATTTGGATGCATATGTTTGCTATATTTGCTAAAAATAAAAGTCTCATTATTTATAGATACATGTGTATTCCATTTTACATATCATTATGAAGACCAATGATTATAAAGATTTAACACATTAGATTGAAGAACTATAAAGCATGTTTAGAAAAAAGAATGCCATATTTATTTGGATCCTAGAGGAAAAAGGAGTTAGGAAAACTGAAAATTTTCCCTCCCAAAATATGTTTTAGAAACATGGGGAATTGGCAAATATATTCAAAATACATTTAAACTCATTAATGTAGTCAGGTGATGATAACCTTGTTCTTCTAAAATCTGTCAGACAGATATTATCTCAATTTTGTTTTTTGATTCAATAATTCTGTTCCATGTGCTTTTGACAGAAAGGAAAATCATATGTAAATAATATTCATCAAAGGCAGATCTATTCTGAGTATGTCAGGGAGTCCACGTCATCACTAAAAACAAAATTTTTCTTGAGAAGTTTAATAACAAACAAATCCATCATTTCTCTTATTTCATTAAAATGTAAAATTAAAATTAAAGTGTCTTTTGAACCCCAAACAAGAATTTTTTAAACAGCATATATGTAATGTTGCTTTATTGGGGGAAGAACCACTATTGGAGACTCACTGTTTTAGGGTGTCTTTAAGCAACCAAAATCTAGAAATGTAAATTATGTGCATGAAAGTTCCTGTGGTCATAATTAGATATTTCAGAATAGTATACAAACATGTTTGAACAATAAAAATCATTATCTAGAAGGTAAAAAGAGCTACCCTTTCTTACTTCATGCCCTCCATGCTAATGAAAATCCAGAACATCTGGTTTACCTTTAATTACATTACAAAAATCTTGGGGAGGGGGAGAAGGGGAGGAAGGTGGGATAAATAATCAAAAGGGTCAAGAAAAAATTATATGCTAACGTAGGCATCTAATATTGCTCACGATTTTATAAAACATTCCCTATAGTTTTATATTTTTCATCTTTCTATTCTGTTACATTCAAACAAGCACAAGTTTTAAAAAATTCTAAAGTCTAAACTTTCAGTGATGACATGATAGCATTTCTTTTTGGTTTTGATTCCATGAACATCATACTTTCCTAAGTTCATCATCTGAAATCTTATCATCATGCAGGTAGAATCAGTTTTGAGACACAACACTTTCTTAGTACCTTCTTGCCTCTCCCCTCTTATTGAAGGGTTAGGGTAGAGCAATAAGCTACCATTTCTTGTAAAGAGGGCTCAGGACTTTCCAAGTAACTTTTCCTTTTCCATCAGCAACTCTGCTTGTTTTCACTCTACAAACATCATGGCCCATGTTGTAACATGGGTAACAGTTGCCTCCCCCTTTTTATCTTCCTTTTGTGTTATTTTCTTCTATTTAATTGTAAGTTTTTTCAGATCAGGGACTATCTTTGCTGTTCTCATTTTTAACCCCATTACTTAGCACAGTGCCTGATGAATAGTAGGGGTTTAATAATATTTGCTAAGATATATAACTATATCTGGCATTTCAGAGTTAAAAGCTATTTTCAAGATTATCCACTTTAATCCGTCATTCGCTAGAATCTTCTAAGATCTAGTTTCTACTTGCATATTTTAATGATGGAGAACCCATTATCTTCTATGATAACCCATTTCAATTTGGAATAGTTTTCACTGTTAAGTTCTTCTATATGTCAAGGTAAAATCTGCCTTTGAATTTTCAACATTAGCTCTAAGTCTGCCATCTTAGGCTAAGAAAGCTCAATTGTTCTTCTCCATTATTGCCCCTCTAGTTTCAATTTTACCATACTGTGCTACAATCAATCCAATTGTCATTTCCCTATCTTGTGCATAAGATAGTACCTGGTAAATCGATTTAAAAAACATTTATTAGATATTTACACTATCCCAAACACTGTGCTAAGCACTAGGAATGCAAATAGAAACAAGCAAGAGTCTTTGTCATTAAGAAGCACATATTCTGCTGGAAAAAAACAACAAATAAAGGAAAGCTAGAAAGGGAATGTGTGTGCCAGTGTGGTATAGAAATGTCCAAGAAGTGGTGTGGAGGTCTGGTTCTAGAGAAGATAAGGTAAACAGAGGATGGTGTCTGAAAGGAGTCCAAAATTTCAATGGGAGGTCGGTTTGAGGAAAATGACTGGATTTCCTGCAACATGGTAGGGAACTGTCCAGGATGTAGACATCAAAGTACTTGCTGAAATCTATCCAATTTATGTCTGGTATTTCTCTGATTTATCAATCTAGAAAATTTCTCTGAAAAAAAAAGAAATTAAGTTAGTTTAATATCATGTTTTCTTGATGAATCCAAGTTGGCTTATAATGATTATCACTTTTTTTTTAGTAGCAACAAAACATCTTTAATAATTCAGTATATAATTTTACTTGAATATAACATATGATTTTCATTTTTCTCTTTCCAAGTTGCAATAACTTAAGGGAACTTGTAGAAAAGATTTTAAGTATCTTATCAGAGTAGTCCTTTTTATTACAATAGCATAAGGTAAATGGGAGCTATTATAGTATTCTTTAAAATACAGTGTGAACAGCTTATTATAATGGTATATAGGGTATGCACAGTTTTATAGCCCTTTGGGTATTGTTCCAAATTGCTCTCCAGAATGTTTGTATCAGCTTATAACTTGAACGATTCATTAGTGTTCCAATTTTGGGGGCAATTTTTTCAGCAACAAAATGAAAACATTGAGCTAGACAGTTTCTTAGATCCCTTCCAGTTCAATTTAATGTTCTATGATTCTATCATTTTACATTTCTCATTTACTATTTTTGCTCAACTACAAAATAAAATTGAACAAAATATATTCTCCCACCTTAATTTATTTTTTTCTGATAAGAAATATCTATGACATAAAACCCAGAATTTTTGTTGAATGTATTTTTTCAAAACATATATCTCACATTCAGGTTTTTCCATTGCAGTACATAAACACCTCAATAGAAATTCTGCCTTTTTCTATTCACCATAAAGGAGATTCCTTAAGAAAGCTAAAAATGTTTTTGATAGTTTGATTTTCATGAAGGTATTTTTGGTGTCCCTATTTTATGCCTCCTTTGACCACAAATGAAGAGTAGATATTAGCTATTGTTCTTTCTTGCTTATCTTTAGTAAGCAGAAAAGCAACTGATGAAATGACTTTTGAGGCCTAATCTAAGCATTATCTTCTTTTGAACTGTGACAGATTTTTCTTACCTCCCTTCTTTGTTTTGTCTCTCATTTCTTCTTGAATGTGAAAGATTAATGAAAAATGCATTTAATACTTAATATGTGCCAACAAGTGTGCCATACTTAATATGTATTAAGTGCTAGGAATACTGACACTGTCTTTGTCCTTGAGAAGTTGACATTCTAATGGGGAGGAAAGGGAATTTACATAGGAGAGTAGAGGCTAGAAAAGGGGGAAAGTTACAAGGTTGTGGCTTCAAGTTGTAGGGAAATAGACATGGTAGATTAGGAGAAATGTCTTGTTTTTGACTGTGCTCATAGGTCTCTCTCTTCTTACTGGTTCTCTTCTATAAAATAAATTAGGTTCTTTTTCCTACTGGCAATCATTCTAGCTAAGACTTTTTCAAAATTATAGAAAAAAAAACAGGAATGAATTAAGTACTAAACTAAGTGAATAGATTAAAATTTACCTAAAAATAAAATGGAGTGCCTCTTGAGATGCTATATTCCCTTTCACTAGAAGTATAAAAGCAGAAAATGGAAAAACATTGTATGGGAATGCTGAAGAAGGTTGCCTAGGAAGTTAAGCTAGATCACTTCTAAGAACGCTCTAAGCCAAGAGTCCTTAACTTGGGATTCACAGATCACTGAATCTGTAGATAGATTTGTGAATTGGATGGGGGGAAAGTCACATCTTTATTTTTACTAATCGTTGGTATACTTCATAATCCTATATATTTTATTTTATACTTTTAAAAGCATTTTGCTATGAAAGACTCCAGATAGTCAAAGAGATCTATGGAACAAAAAAAAGATTAACACTCTTTGCTCTAACCTATATTCTAATTTATGTTCTCTCTATTTACTAATGATCTCTTCATTGCTAATAGTCTTTTTCTTGATATTTATCCTTTCTGACCTCTTTTTAGCCTCTAACACTGTGTGTGATTTTTCTCCTTTGATATTCTTTTCTCTCTAGATTTTTGGGATACTCTCTCTCTTGATTGATCCTCCTGTTACCTTTCTGACAATTTCTTTCTAATTTTTTTTACTAGATTGTCATCCAGTTTACCTTACAGGTCTTTGTCCCAGATTCTTTCCTCTCTGTTTCACTTGGTGATCTCATCACATCCTATGGCTTCAATTATCATCTTTTTCTGATAATTCTCAGATCTAAATATGTAGCTCTCACTACTCTAGTGACCTCAAGCCTCATTCTCCATCTTCCTGTTAAACATCTAAAACCAGCTGTTTTATAAACTTTTTTTTTTTTTTTTTTTTTTTTTTTTTTTTTTTTTTTTTTTTTTTTAAGGAGAGGGCAAGGCAATTGGAGTTAAGTGACTTACTTAGAGTCAGACAGCTAGTAAATGTCAAGTGTTTAAGACCGGATTTTGAACTTAGGTTCTCCTAATTTCAGGGCTGGTTCTTTGCTGCACCCACCTATCTGCCCCAGTCTTGTAGGGGGCAACTCAATATGTCCAAAAATGACCTCATTATCTTTCCTCTGAACCTTTTCCATCTTCTTAACTTCCCTATTGCTTTTAAGGGTACCATTATCTTCCTAGTTTCCCAGCCTTGCAACCTATCTCTAACTTTCTCAACTGCCATATCCAATCTCTTGCCAAAGTCTATGAAATTTACCTTTGTAACATCCTTTCTCTTCTCTGACATTGCCAAAACCTCAATGCAAGATCTTATCACCTTACTATTGCTATAGTCTGCTGGTTGTTCAGCCTGTCATAAGTCAAAATCTCTCCACCAACCAGCTCAATCTCTATTTATCTGTCAAAGTGATATTCATAAAGTGTAAATCTGACTTTGTCACTTCCTCTATGCAGTAAACTCAAGTACCTTATCACTTTCAGAAGCAAATATGAATCCTCTGTTTAGTTTTCAAAGTCCCTCATAATTTGTCCTCCCACTTTTCCCATTTTCTTATACCTTATATCCTCTCTTCTCATGTGTGTTCAGTTCTTTAGATGAATAAATTGAAATATCTTAAAATGAACAATTTAATTTTGTTCCTTGGAAAACTAATACTTATGGCACTTTCCAAATTTCCCTATACTACAAAATAATGAGCCAATTAGCACTCTCTATACATGAGTTATGTTATAAAATACATGAAATCAATATTCTTGTTGGCCTGGTATATCATTTCTAGGCATAGAATACCTGGTAGGAGATGAAGTACAATGGACCAAAGGTCTGAAGATTCTTCTTCCACTAATGCATAAATGATGAGAATTCTGCTTAACCTTTAAAAATTCATGTGCATTTCTGTCATTTATATAAAAATAATTATACATGACATAGTAATACAGAGAGCAATAATTAGCATTTCATGGCTCCATGCATTATTTCTAAGAATGACATTAAATCAATTCATTTGTTGTCTGTAATTGGAGATCTACATGCATTTTTGCTCATAGGAAATCAAGACTTGACTCTAACTTGACTTTATTTGTAGTCTGTAGTTCAAGTTATCATTCTCTGATTTCAATGCAAGTATGATTTAAAAAAATTAATCCATCAAGACTTTAACTTGACTTTTTTCACAGTCTGTAGTTCGAGTTATCATTCCCTGACTTCAATGCAAGTATGATTAAAAAAAATTAATCCATCAGGAGTAAAGAATCACCACATGTCTACCAATGTGCTTGGACCAGAACTTCTCTGACAGAAAAGCATCAGAGATAGTCCTTGCTTCTAAAGAACTTTTAGTTAAGTTTGAAAGATAAAACAAATTGGAAATATTCACATGATTCGGGATTAAATTGTAGAATGAAAATTTTGTGAGGATAGGGCTGTCTTGCTTTTGTATTTTTATCCCCAATGGCTTGCAAATAATTTGTTTCTGAGTCATTTTTCAGTTATATCCAACTCTCCATTACCTCATTTGGGGTTCTCTTGGCAGAGACACTGGGGGAGTTTCTTTCCCCTGCTCATTTTACAATTGAGGAAATAGAGGCAAACAGGTTTAAGTGACTTGCCGAGGGACATATAATAAGGCCAGATTTAAACTCTATAAGTTGACTTTTCCAGCCTAGACTTTATCCACGGTACCACATGCTGATTATAATACTTACTAAATGTTTGTTTATCAATTGACTATATGATACAAATTAAAAGTGCTACAGGAGAGCATAGAGAAGAGACATCTTTTAGATATCTTTAATTATATCTGACTTCATAGTTGAGAGAGGGACAAGCCAGAACTTTATGACATATATAGGATTTAGAGTGGAATAATCTAAATTTTATATATATATATATATATATATATATATATATATATATATGTTTATAATATATAATGTGAGACATGAAAAGGAACATAATTTATATTAAGGACAATATGGATACATATTAGACTGGAACCAAAGTTTAAGTTGAAGAGTAGTAGAAAAGAATCTGGAAAAGAAGGATAGAACCATATTATAAATGGTCTTAGAAGTGAGGCATCCCAACTTCTGTAGCCTCACCAAACTTACTTCCTTAAATGTATTGTCATAGGACAGTCTTTAGTCATTTTACCATCTTATTTGTCATTGTTTGCTCATGTTAATTTACTCCATAATAAAGCAAAATCAAGTGTTTAAGCCAGTTACAAAACCTTGAAAATAGCTCATTGCATTCCTTACATCAATTTCATTTACAGAAGTAAATATATATTGTATATGTTTGTGTATACATTAGGTTTAAGACCAATTCCATTCTAGAAACAATGGTTCAGGCCATTACAGATGCTACTAATTCAGAATTTAAGTTACTAAATTTTAGTAGGCTAAAGTTAACCCCATGATGAAACCAAATTATTAAACAATTTACTTCAAATTACAAAATTTTAAAATATATTCTTTTCCCTAAAATCACCTAGAATTGAACACTATTCCATTTATCCAAAATTAGATATGTCATCTTTACCCCAAAACAATATATACTTATATTGATTTTCTTTTATCATTCTCCATTCTTCTAGTTACCTATGCCGTAAATATGGCAGTCATTTTTACATTTCCTTTCCTTAATAAACTCCAGTTAGCCACTGTCACTTATCTCATCTACCAGTTCTTTATGTTTCTCTCAAATCCAATCAATCTCTCTTTTTTTATTCCGCTTTTGTCACTTTAGTTAAAATTCCCATAACCCTCATACCTAGATTGCATTGGTTGCCTCTTAATAAGTTTCTTTGCCTCTAGTTCTATCACTGCTTCCCAAATCATCTTATACTTTGCAATGAAGTCATTGGAAGCAGTATGGTATAATTTGAAGGAGAATTTATTCTGGAGCCAGAGGAACCAAGTTTAAGTTTAAAGCCAGATCTTCTTCTTATTATATTATGTGGTTACTTTGCACAAGAATAACTTGATATTTCTGAAATCAGTTTATGCAAAAAGGAAATGGTTGTACTATAAAGTCCTTCACAGCTCTAAGTTTGTGATCTTGTGGTGTTAATTTTAATGAAGTACTGCCTTAGGTCATCCCTAGGATATTATATCACTGTTACTTTTAAGAGGAAGGAGAGAAGGCAAAAAGAAAAAAAAAGGAAAAAGATAATTAAAGTACTCTCATGATTTCAACCATCACTTTATGTAAATGAGCCATATATGTATATTTCTCATCTCTGATCTTTTCCTTAAACAACAGGCTTGTAGTGCTAGCTGCTAGGTGGACATGTATTGATGAAAGAATTCAAGAATCATTAAATATTGGGGAGGAGACTTTAAGATTCACCTAATCTGACTTGTACTTTTACATAAATTTCCTCTAGAACATTTCCACCAACAGATTATCCTAGCTCCATTTGAGAAAGACATATGATTTCTTGAAACTGTGCTTAACATCAGTTAAAATGAATATTTTATATTTAAGATCTTACTATAATGTTTTCCTTTTACCAAAAAAAATGAAATAGAAAGATAAATGAATTTAGAAAAAGGTACTGAACTTTGAAGTAGTAGTTATAGTAGAATAGTAAAGTAATAGTAATAAATTACTAATTTTTAATTAGAATTACTAATAGTAAAGTATTAATTCAGATGTGGAAATACTTTACTTGATATGGTCTTGGGTTGATTTCAGGGAAAGAGTTCTAACAAGGAAAGTGAGATAAAGACTTGGCTTTAGTACATGATAAAAAGTATTGTTGAGAATTTTCCTGAAAAGTTTTATCAAAAGCAAACAAAAGAGGTAACAGTTTAAAGATTTTATAGTAATTTAATTTGCGATTGCATAAATTGGAAGCAACCTAAAAGTTTTACAGCTAGGGAATGGCTTACTACATTTTGGTACATTAATGTACTGAAATACTACAAAGCAACTAATATTTGACAAATATGGAGAGTACATAAGGATATATGGAAAGATTTTGTGAAATAGTGCAGGATGGAGGGGTAGAAATCCAGAAGAAAAGACTACATATTAATAATAATTCACTTTTTGGTCCATTTTTATGGTTTTATCAGCATGGGGAAAATCCTAGTATGAAAACTTCTGTTGATCTACAACTCATTGGTAAAAATACATTTAGAAGCTCTTGGGACCACTAATAGATTAAAAGACTGGGCAGTGATCATACAGTCAGTACTTGTAAGAAGGAAGTCTCAAACTTAGTTTTTCCCCATTCCAAGTTTAGCCTTCTATCTACTGTGCTATGATATCTCTCCAATTATAAAAATAAATAAAAATAATAACTAAGAATCCTGATGGTGACTTAGTCAGTAACTAAAAAATTGTTATGGCATTTGTAGATTGAGTTTCATTTATTCAGATAGAAATTATATACTGGATGATAATAATATTCAGTATTTTTTATAATAAATCATTTTCTCAGATTAGGACTGTGATTCCAGAATTATTGGGAAATGGCTGAAGAAAAAAATGTGAAAAAAATAAGAACATATTGCAAACAGAAAAGAAAAATGAGATTATCAATGAGAATCAACATAATTTAAATGATATTATCTATTATACAATGTGATTTAATTCTAAACACCAACCATAGACGAATTATTAAACAAGTTCTTATCCACGCATAAAATAAAAAGTTAAGAAAGTAAAGACTAATATAATTTTAATTTAATATTAATTCTTTCTATAATGAAAACATAAGTATTAAACTATTTCTAAATACTTATTAAGAGTAGTAACATGTAACAAAATAATTAAAGTGTCAGAGAATTAGTTGCAAGAAAAGTTAAAGGAGTTGAAATTTGGCCTCAAGAAGAGACTTTGAGTGACTTAATGATTGTCTTCCTCAAGTAAATTGCAATTAATTATGCAGAAATTGCTGGTAAATTATCCTCTTTCTCTATCAAGGATCAAAGAAGAGGAAATGGGCTTAAGTTGCAACTGGAGTCAGACTAAGGAAAGCGTAAATAGAGACCAAAATCTTTAAGGATACTGTGGAATCTTCATTTATATTAATGATAGGAAATTACCAACACTTAACTTTGGATGGGTTAAATTTTTCATAGGCAGAAGATTGAACGACGTAACTTTTTGGAGTCCCTTATAGCCTTAAAGTAGAAGAAAAGGTAATTTCAGTGATATTATTTGTAAGCATTATAATTCATATACCAAATATAACCAGGTAAATATTTTTTTCCTAAGAAGAATTCATATTTATGTTATAAATCTTCCCAATTTCCCTAGATAAATGACAAAATGGAGATATTTATTTTGTAAATGTTAGCTATCTTAAAGGAAATTAATCTTGAAGGAAAAGAAGGAAAAAAAAAAGAAGGGTGAGTAGTATAGAAATAAGCACTTAACGTGGATATTCTAATACATTAGAAGATCAAAAATCATGGCCTTTTTATTATTTATTCCCAAATTCTATGATATAGTCATTCAAATGCTGATTTTCAGCCATTTTGATATAGTAGTAACGTGATGGATCTGCAACTTCATCAATGAAAGCGATCCTTCTTTATGTGCAAGACTTTCCTATATTATCCTGTAAATATTCCTATAGATCTAGCCAACATGTTGAGACTTCCTTAGATCTCTTGTTCTTGTTTGTATACCAGTGACATAACTGGATTTTCTGTAGATTTTTTACTTGCTCTTGATACATGTCCAACCTCTGTCTTTTTCTAAGCATACATTACTTTATTATAGTTTGTGCCAATAATCCTGAGTAACTTTTCATTGATATAATATTGCAGCTAAACCATACCTGCCACATGTTTCTCCATTGTGCTTTGGATAACCTGTAGTTTTCAACTGGAGATTGAAATTCTATGACTTGTAGCCACACACATTGAAAGAATATTACTAGAAAGATGGACCTTTATTTCAGAGAGAAAGTTGAGTGTAATTATTAGCACCACTCATTTCCCAATAACAATACCACTTTAAAAAATTAAATTAATTTTTTTCTTAAAAATTTTTTATTAAGAACTTAAGAAACACTAATCAAAATGTACATTTCTGTATATATGTATGTATATACACATATGTAATAGAACTAGAAAAGAGGATATAACACGCAATTGTGATTATAATATACCAATTGCTTTTCTTTTTAACAATATAATCAATTCAACATATAATTTTCAAAGTTTTTCTGCTGCTCTGTATTTCATTCTGGCCTTCCTTCTGCTATCTCCTCTGCATTTAAAAATATTTCATTGATACACTCTTTTTTTTTCATTTTCTTTCTTTCTTTCTTCTTTTTGCTTATCCTATTCCTAGCCCATCTTCTCTTCTCACCCTCCAACAATTAAAAAAAAAAAAAAGGAAAATATGTGTAATAAATATGTAGTGAAGAAACGCAGATTCCTACATTCAAACAGAACGTGTCTTTTCTATTCATTTCTGGCTCCAATTCATTATCTATTTAGTGTTTGTCTAAGATATATGAACTGATCAACCAACTATGTAGGATGATAGGTATTTTCTCCACTTGGTTTTTGCTCTGTAAATAGTTAGACCAAACATTTTTGTTGATTATGAATATTCTTTGGAAGATTTTTAAAAGGTCTATGGTTTGACATAATCAGCACAATATCATTCACACATGAGTGTATAAAATATCTCAGCATCTAAAAGTAATCCTTCATTCATTTAGAATCGATGCTAGATATTTTCCACTTTCAGTGAGCATATGTCTTTTTAATAGCTCACTTAGTATTAATGACGATTGAATTACTGAATGGAGTTATCTTAGTAAGCATAATGGGATTGAAAGTAGCTCAGCATATGAATCCACTATATCTAAGATAAAATTCATTGTCTTTCCTTCAAAATCTGTGCTTCATTTTTCCCCTCTCTAATTTATTATCCACAGCGATCAAAATGATTTTTCTCAAACCTAGATCTAAATTCCAGTAGATCCCTACTACCTGTAAAATAAAATATAAACCCCTCTATTTAGTAAATAGTAATATTGTTTCCATATTATAGATAAGAAAACTAAAGTTTAGAATGTGTATTGTCCAGGATAATGAAATTGATAAACATTGGAACTGTAATGGGACAAACTTACTGATTCCAAGTCAATTATCCTTACAGCTCATGCTTCTCAATCAAAATCAAAACTTTCTGCTACTTTAATGGCATTTTCTCAGATTTTGCTTTGTACCTATTCTTAATCTATCTTATGTCTATTTTTCCTGTCTTTTTATCTTTCTCCTTACCCCTTAATAAAACCTCCTAAGGACAGGAATGATTCCACTAACTTTATATCCTCAGTATCTAGCACCGTACTGGCAGGTATTAAGACTTAACAATGATCTGTTAAATGAGTTAATAAATTCTTACCAGGCCTTTCTACCCTTTAAATGGCATTAATTAATAATCTTTTTATTATATAGAATTTATTTAATTAATGTGGTATCACTTCCAGGTATTAATATTCATTAGCCAATTCTATTGGGTTAAAATTTTAAGGAGTGGCAGAATGGTTGGAATTTCAGGTCCTGGTTTGTTGGTAAATGAGACCAACTAGGTAACTGTGAACAGGGCTATTCATAGGTCTCTGCTCTTCACTAAATTCAAGCTTCTCATCAGTTTCCCTGCCAGTGGAACTCTTTCAAGGCTTTGACTATCTTCCCTTTTTTGTATCTGCTGCACCAATGCCTGTACCTGATATATACTCAACATTTAAAGAATAATTGCTGATGGATTTACTCTGAAGTTCACCAAGAAGGACTCCTTCTATATAATAAACTATTGAGCCATGGTACATATTATTTTAATTTGTGTGTATTAAGTTTCATAGGACATGGCACAAAAGTAATGGGCTTTTGGATTTGAAAGCATGGTACATAAAAGTGGTATGAAATTCAAGTAGAAACAGAGGACCACTAAACTAAATATAAGGATCCCTGTAGATCACATATTGACTTAGAAAAAACATAGATATTAACTATGTTTCATTATATTTCTATTTATTTTGTTAAATGTTTACCCTTTATATTTTAATCTCCTTCAAGGCATACTTGAGAATGTTGGGAACCACATAGGCCCACAGGTCATGTTTATTATATTTCTGGCCAACTGTATTACCATTGTTCTAATAAAAGACAACCATCCATCATCATTATCATAAACAACAACAACAAATATTTGTGAAGCATCTACTACTCCTCAGGCACAATCTTAGTCTCAATAAAGAAATAAAAGACATTATTTGTAGTCTCACAATACTTACAAATTCTTTTCAGAGATAAGACATACATATAAAACGATGGAGTCAATATAATGTTGCATATGTTTGTAAAAGGTCTTTCTGCTTCTACTTTCACCCCTCCTTCAATCTGTTCTTCCTGTAACTGCCAGAATAATTGTTCTCATGCATAAATCTAGCCATATTCTCAGATCAAAACATGTTATACTTAATTTTTTTGTTTTATAGGGAATCTTTCTCTGTCTTTGATCTTCTTGAGATATGTGTCCCAGTGGTGAGATAACTGGGCAGAATCTATATGATTTAGTGACTGGTTTTTTTCATAATTTCCAACCGTTTTCCAGAATAATTCAACCAATTTGTAGCTCCTTCAAAAATGAGTTAATGTCCATACACACTGTAATCCCTCCAATACTGATTATTTCCTTATTTTATCATTTTTGCATGGAGTATCATCATTGTCAGTCTGATGACTTTAAATTAACATTCTTTAAATGAGCATTTTTCTTGTTAATTTTGTGGAGCCCTTTTTATGTTTGCAAATATTTTCAGTATATAGAGCTCCACACATTTACTTTTAAAGATATTTCATTGCAGTATGAGTGAGTGTGATCTATTATTTGGATAAATTTTCCTCCTCCCCATAATATAATTCTGTCAATATGGAAGACTCTCACTTTAGAAGATCTCTCTATCCATACATTGTTAGACATTTGCTTGTGGAAATTGAAAGCATAGGTGACTTGTTCATGCTCACATAGCTAGCATGAATGAAACCCAATTCCAGTCTTTTTAATTCCCATGGTTCAATCTATTTACTTTGAATCTCCATTTATATACCACTGTTTGTGGTTATACCATAAATACATGTTACATTTGGATGAATCCATTAAATTGAACAAATAGTTATTGAACACAGATACTGTATTGAGCATTTTGTTAAGTGATAGGAGAGAAAAAAATTGAAGTAGCAGAGTTCCTGTCTCATGGAGTAGAGAAATATGATACAATCAAAAAGGTATAAAACACAATGTTATGTGAGATTCAGGGAAAGGAAAAGCTAATAAATTCATGGAATGGTTCACTAACTTGAATAGTTTCATGTAATAGCTAGAATTTATATAATGCTTTAAGATTTTCAAATCACAACAACCCTCAGAGGGAGGTGCCCCATTTTGCTTTTGTGAGGCTGGACTTCAATTCTTGTCTTCCCAATTCCCATCTGGTATTTTATCCATTGGATTATCCAGCTGCCTCTGTATTTGGGTATATATTGAGAGGAGTAGATCATAATTCTGGGTATGTCTGGAAGGAGGGGAGAGAGAGAGAGAGAGAGAGAGAGACAGAGAGAGAGAGAGAGAGAGAGAGAGAGAGAGAGAGAGAGAGAGAGAGAGAATATGTATTCTGTTCAACTAATACTTTTTAAAAGCTAAGAATTTGAGTGTTGTAAAAATGAAATAATTTAAGGATGAAATTTATCCTTCCTTCCTCTCTCCCTCTCATTTTTTTTTTGGAGGGGGACTACAATACTACAAGAGGGAGAGAAGGGGGGACGAAGGGAGGGAGAGAGGGAGAGAAAGTTACATATATACACATATATGTGAGAGGGTGTGTATATGGGTGTTCACAAGTAAACTTAGCTCTTTGTCTTAGAAATACTCCTTGGGATCAGCTAGATGTCATAGTGGATAGAAGAACCCTGAGCCTAGAATAAGGAAGACTGAATTCAACTTGGGCCTCAGATGCTAATTAGCTGCATGACCTTGAGGCAAATCACTTAACCTTTGACTCAACTTCTTCAATTAAAATGGGTATAATAACACCACCAATCTCTGAGGATTTAGTCTAAGGCTCAAATAAGGTCATAACTGTAAAGTGCTTAGCACTGCATCTCATATAAATGTTAGCAATTTACTATTACTTAATGTAAAAACTATAAAGAAGAGTTTCTGAATTGAATAATTTTGTTTTACTATCCTATTCCTTATAATCAAAATTATACTGTTGGGGTAAAATTCCAAAGAGCTATTTAGTTTTTCATTGTATAAGTATGTAAAGCAAAGTTTAATATAAAGATGTCACTAAAGTGGGAACATTTGTGTTCTTTGCAGTGTTGGTCTCTTATTTTACCATTCTAAAAGTAGTGAATGTAAAGTGTCTGAAGCTCTATTAAATGGAGGTTGTATAAATGTTATAACTTCTAAATGTGTGAAAATTAAATATCTTAAGGTTAATGGAAGCCAGGAAGAAACTCTTATCCTTTTCCCCTCCCTTAATAAGCAAGTGTCTCTGCTAGAGTGTTCATTGATTGGCGTTTATACACATAAATGTTTAGTACAACTATGGTTCCTGTTAGTTTTAATTTCATTCAACATTCTTTTTTCGTTGCTGAGGTTAGCTTTGGTCTTAACTTCATTTGTCTTGTTTTTCACATTCCTAACAAACAGATCAGATCACAGGGAATAGAGGGATCTATATTGGTGATCTTCTGTGTCTTTATTTCTTTATGTTTCACAGATGATTTCATTTTCATCCCAAGAGGCAAATTCCCATTTTTTCCATTGCCTGAATGGAGAGACTTTCCTGTTTCTTGAAAATGAACTTTATTTTCTCCTCTTTGTTATGAAATTTCTTTATCATTCCTTTGCTGATATCAGAGTCCTATCTACTGAAAGGACCTCAAAACTCCCAAAATTTACTTTAGCATTTTAAATTTTCCTGTTGCAGTCTTAACTGAGTTTCTAAAGAATTTGTTTCTCTGGAGCCACAGCTCCCATATTAGGTTGTGTGATTCTCAACTGAGACTATACTTTTGACTTTTTTAAGGCAAATTAATTGCTAGACATTTAGGTTTATGCATTGACAAAAGACAATAGCAAAGAGAAATTATTTAGAGCAATAAGTGGCCTTTGTAAATGAACTATCCAACTAAACAGAAAGTGCCCGTTATTCCACCTTCTTCTTCACTCTGCCTATTTTATATTGCTGTGTCCTTTTTGTAGACTCTGGTAAGTATAGATTTAGTATTGTCTATATAACAATGCTGTGTTAGCTGTTTAATATATTAAACATAGTTTATCAAATAATCCCTGCAGTTCAATATCTTATACTTTTATGATCTGAATTGATATAAAATAAATAACTTGACTCTACTACATTTGGTTTTCTACCTTCTTGATCAAATGTGTAATCCCCTGAAGTGAAATAACAAATTTGTTCCACAATCTTGGCATCTGTTATATTTGTATTTCTTTTTTTATTTCATTTTCTTTTCTTTTTCATTCTACTCTACATATTCTTTTCATGATCTTCCTTCCTGAACTTGGTAACTCCCTGCCCAAGAATGTTATTATCTAGGAAAATGATATAAACTTTGTTTTCACCTTAACCATTAGTTCTTAATGCAACTAGCAAAATGCACTTATTAAATTTTCAGAAAATCTCACAATGCATTTTAATGAGACTTTAGTAAATTCATTTGAAATTTCTTTCCACATAGTGACTTTGTCTTATCATTGTCATCATTATCTATTTGCTTTGGGGGACTCTTTAAGAATAATTACTATAAATCTTAAACTTTATGCACTTGTCTTAACACAGTATTAGGCACATAGTAGATGCACAATAAATATTTGAATGATACAAGACTAAGTTTTAAGTTTTTCTTTGGGGTTTTGCTTTTTGTGAATTTCATTCAATTTGATATTTGTTTATATTTTGCAGACCAGTGTATAATTCTCACTTGTGTAAGAATTAAAATGAAAATAAATATTTTTTCAAGTCTCTTCTCACAGATACAACCATAGTATTATTAAAACTGCATTTAAATATTACTCAAATATATGCTTGTGTTTTATTTTCTTTTGCCAGTAACCCTTTAAATTTCAAACTAGCATATTCTTTAGGTTCTTATTTGTGTTTATGTTTATATTTGAGTGAGTGATACTATCAGTATAATTTATGAATTATAATTGAAGGAAGAAAAAACAAAGAGTTACTGTTGATAAACCTTTCATTATCTCTTATATATAATGCTTGGAAAACTTGATAATTCTTTCAGTAGGTTCTTTGAAATTTATTATGATAATCTTGACATTGATTTCCAAGAAAAAATATAGAAGGCGTTATTAAGGTTTGTTAACATTAAAGAAAAATGACATTGACTAATATGGATTTACTTTGAGCTAGTCACACCAAACTTCATTTCCTTTTTAAAAGGGTTTTGTTGCTCACATGTAAGATTAAATAGATATGTTGTCTTTTGATTTCTCCAAAGCTTTTGATAATCTTTCACATTGCCTTTGTAGATCAAGATATTAAAATGTTGTATATAATTTAGGACTATTTGATATATTTCAGGCTGTTGAACAAATGTTAAAATAGTGTTAACAAATTCATTATTGTCAAAACTGATTTTTTTTTTTTTGTCTTTCTGTGTATGTCCAGTACTTAACACAGTGCCTGGAAGATAGTTGATGCTTAACAAAATGTTAGCTGACTGACTTGTACTCCACATTTTGATGAGGGCTATCTTTAATAATCTTGCCAGTTCTGAAGAACAAAAAAAGTATTGTGAGACATATGTTTGGGGTTTGTTTTTGTTTGTTTGTTTGTTTGTTTGTTTTTTCCTATTTTTTTATTATAACTTTTTATTGACAGAGCCTGTGCCTGGGTAATTTTTTTACACTATCCCTTGCACTCACTTCTGTTCCTGACATTTTCCCTCCCTCCCTTTATCCCCTCCCCCAGATGGCAAGTAGTCCTATACAAGTTAAATATGTCACAGTGTATCCTAGATACAATATATGTGTGCAGAACTGAACAGTTGTCTTGTTGCACAGGAAGAATTGGATTCAGAAGGTAAAAATAACCTGGGAAGAAAGACAAAAATGCAAGCAGATTACATTCATTTCCCAGTGTTCTTTCTTTAGGTGTAGCTGCTTCTGTCCATCCTTGGTCAATTGAAACTGAGTTAGATCTCTTTGTCGAAGAAATCCACTTCCGTCAGAATACATCCTCATACAGTATTGTTGTTGAGGTATATAATGATCTCCTGGTTCTGCTCATTTCACTTAGCATCAGTTCATGTAAGTCTCGCCAATCCTCTCTGTATTCATCCTGCTGGTCATTTCTTATAGAACAAAAAATATTCCATAACATTCATATACCACAGTTTACTCAACCATTCTCCAATTGATGGGCATCCATTCATTTTCCAGCTTCTAGACACTACAAACAGGGCTGCCACAAACATTTTGGCACATACAAGTCCCTTTCCCTTCTTTAGTATCTCTTTGGGGTATAAGCCCAGTTGTAGCACTGCTGGATCAAAGGGTATGCACAGTTTGATAACTTTTTGGGCATAGTTCCAAATTGCTCTCCAGAATGGCTGGATGTATATTGTGAGACATTTGTAGAAATTTAATGTCTTTCTGAATAAGTCAAGATTGTTGTTATATCATTCAACTGTCCTAATTTCAGACAAAACAGGAAAGGTAGAGCAGGAACAAGACAAAAGATTGTTGAGGACTGAGATTGTGTCAGACTTAAATTTTGAATCTTCCTTGCTGCTTAGAGCCATGTTTTACATGTTCCTAAATGCTGAATTGTGTGGAACTAAAAACAGAATGAAATCTTTAGCAGGGGACCATGGTCTCTGTCTCTGTTTCTGTCTCTTCTATTTGTCTGTGTCTGTCTTTCTGTCTTTGTCTTTCTCTCTTTCTCTCCAGTTCTTTCTATCTTTTAAACCCATTTTCCCTTGAAAGCATAAATCTATACATTTATTCCCCTTTTCCCCTCAACATAATCCAGTGGTTCCCTATTCTCTTCAGGATAAAATACAAACTCTTACAGACAGAAATATCTTGTTTGCACAGACAAAACACTTGCTGTTGGCCAAACTTAACATTCTATCTTCTATCTCCATGCCTTGGACTAGCTGTCTCTCATATCTAGATTATACTCTCTTTTCATCTTTTCCTTTTGGAAACTTCAGTATCCTTCAGTACTAACCATAAATGCTACCTTCTATAGAAAACTTTTCTTATTCCCCTTACTTATTTCTCCTCTCCTCAACTATTTTTCTCTCTTTTCCTCTCCTCTGCTTTCTTTGGACTTAGAACTGTGACTTTACTGTGAACCTCACTTTGATGTTTGTTTCTTGGTTTGCTTTTTTTTTAATTGGATATATGGTTTCAATGATATAAGGAATTCCTTCTACTTGTGCAGAGCCACAGTTATTTTCAAGAGTCTTAAAAATTTCAGACAATGAAAAATTATATGACTTATCCAGGGTCACACAATGAAGATATGAAATGTGTGTCTAGAATGAAACTTCAATTCGGGGCTTTTTCACTCAGAAGCTAGCTCTCCATCTCCTACACCAGGATGATGATTTTATACAATGCTACCCTCTTTAACCACAAAATTAGCTAAAATTGGTTTCTTAAGTGATATATTAACTTTGTAATCATTGGGAAAATATTTCAGGATGCTATTAATTAAGATTAATGTTAATGGTCTAAAAACTAGGGAATACTTAGCATTGTCAGATATTCTTTTCCACAGCCTTGCCATTGCAAAAGCAGAAAGCAGCTATATAAGACTGAGAACCATTTGTACTTTTTTTGTTTAAAAGGTTGCTATAGCCAAAGAATTCATTGTCTTGTGATCAAGCTGTGGCAATGGAGCTCCATATAATTAGCCAAGTTCATTTTCAGGGTTATCATTAGGCCTTTAGAGGAAGTTTTTCCAGGTTTGTAGGCCCTATTAGGATTTGCATATGGCAGTCATAGACTTAGAAAATCCAGAATCACTTCCATGTCCCAGTGAGGTGATGTAATAAGACACTGTTGGAGTTAAAGGGCATTTTAGGATTCATGTTTTTCTTTTATTGTTTTTTTCTTCTTCTGGCTCTGGGCATCTAGACTAAAAGGAATGCTTAAGAAGCAATGATAGGATATACTTAAAATTAAAAAATTAAGCAACGTTTTTTGCAATGATTTATACTGTAATAATTTCCAAGAACTTGGACAGTGTTTTTGTTTTAACCTTGTTAAGAATGAAACCTAAAACTTGTTAAGTAGTGCCTTTACAAATGTTAACTTACAAGTCTTTTTTCTTCTGTTTTCTTGGCAAAGATAATGAAGTGATTTGCCATTTCCTTCTCCAGTTCATTTTACAGATGAAGACATGGAGACAAACAGGGTCAAGTGACTTTCCCAGAATAACATGGCTAGTGAGGGTCTGAATCCAGGAAGATGGGTCTTAATTCCAGCCCCAATATTCTATCCACTGTATCCCCTCGCTGCTCATCATATAAAAATAAAAAATAATGATTTTTAAGATATGATGTATTTGGGTAATAGTTTTAAAGTAAGAAGGAACTTTAGCAGTCATAAAGTGCAGCAGCCCCTGATGTCCAGGATCACAAAAGGAATGGCAAAATTGGGATTTGAATCTAGGACCTCTTATTACTTTCCAAATCCAGTTCCTGTTACTTTACCACACTACCTTCTAATAATTGAACAAAATTCTTCATCTCTTTGTACCTCTAATGTATTTTCCTCAAACTCCCTCTTTACCTGCTTCTTAAAAAATATATTCTCTGATTTTTTTTTTTTTTTTTGCAGTCTTTTGGCAATATATTATATCTAAATGATTTTGGTGCTTTCTCCCAGGATGATCTGTAATGAGAAAATAAGAGAAAGGGGAAAAAAAAGGAAGCTGAATGCTGTGAATAGTACTATACATTAGTCTAAAGTTTAAAATCATAACCATGATCATCACTATCGCATCATTAATTAGCTTAAAAGGATGGTTAGAGTGAGAATATTGAGAAACACCTAGGTTGTTTTTCTTTTTTGACAGAATTAGGTAAAACTTTATTTTTTTTCCCATTTACTCCATAGAGAAATTGACTGAGACTAGGAAGCAAGTCATTAAGTATAATATAGAGCAATAATAATAATAATAATAATAAATCACACACAAACATGAGGACTGGTGTGCCTTGTAAAAAAAAGAGGCAGAAAGGTGGGAAGGCATATTCAAATCCAAATTACTTAAACATTTACTGAAAGGCTTAGGATTGTCTAGGTAGACATAACTTTATCTATTGCTGGAACCCAATTAGCAGAATTAAAATAATGTGACCCACATTATTCTAATTCACATTTCTATTTGGGCTGGAACAACTAATTACCATATTCTACATAATTGTAACTTCAAATTATGTGAATTCAAATACATGTGACCAATTAATGGAATTCATTATTCTCACTAATTGGGACCTAGCTGCAATGAAAATATAGTTATATACTGGCCTAATGCACAGGTTCTGAACCTGGAGTCTATAAACTTGCTTTTCTAAAAGTATTTTGAGAGGCAGCTAGGTAGTGAAGTGGATAGAATATCAGTGTTGGAGTCAGGACCTGAGCTAAAATGTGACCTCAGGCACTTGATGCATATTAGCTGTGACCCTGAGGAAGTAACTTAACCCCGAATGCCTTGACAAAAAAAAAAAAAAAAAAAAAAAAAAAAAAAAAAAAAAAAAAAAAAAAAAAGTTAAATAACTGTTTCAGTGTAATTAGTTTCCTTTATAAACCTATATGTTATATATTTTTTTCATTAAAAAAACTATTCTGAAAACGGATTTTATGGATTTTACCAGTTGCCAAAGGGGTTCAGGACAAAAGAAAATGAAGGAATGAGCTTATATCTGCTAGCATATTATTTTAAAATTTTTGAAGAAAATTTTCTTAAGTTAGAGTTAGGATGAACATGATATAAGAAGAGTTGTGAGTCATTTCTTCTTTAATGTTTATCATAATATTAAGAACCTGGACATGAACATTTATATAAATACTATGATGATGATGATGATAATAATATCAACAATTATAAAAATGGTATAGTGAATAAAATGAAGAAGACTCATCTTTCTGAGTTCAAATCAGGCCTCAGACACTTCTAACTGTGTGACTCCATTTAAGTCACTTAATTTTCTTTACATCTATTTCTCATCTATAAAAAATGAGCTGGAGAAGGAATAGGCAGACCACTCCAGCATCTTTGCTAAGAAAATATCAAATGGGATCATAAAGAGTATGACACAACTGAACTTAATAACAAATGCTAAATGCTTCACAAATATCTTGTTTTATTCTCACAGCAACCATGAGAGGTAGGTGTTTTTATTATCCACATTTTAAAGTTGAGAAAATTGAATCAAATAGAAATCTGGTGACTTGTTCAACATAACAGTGCTCAGCATAACTGAACTAATAAGGATCTGAAACTGGATTTAAATTCAAATCTTCATGACTCCACGCCCAGTGTTCTATCCACTGTACTATCTAGGTATATCTAAAAAGAATAATAATGAAGAGGGGACCCCAAAATTCTGAAAATCCTTAAAGGAGAAAATTTCCTTCAGCTCTGCCTCAGTGAGGGGACACCACCCCAAAGCACAAACAGTTTCATCTTTGTTATCTGGGTGGGGTCAGCTCAGTCTTGAAACCCATTAAATTTAATTCAAATTCTAGCCCTAGCTGAAACCCATAGAGGAGCCAACTTGGGACTCCACCCACGAACTCCCTTCAGCTTGTAGCCAAAGCCCCCTATTATAAAAGAGCCAAACTAAAACCCTCTCTTTGCAGAAGTTCCAAACATGACAACCCTATGCTTGGCATGCCAAGGGCCTCTGCCCACTGGAATACTGTTTCCAGTGCTAACCTCTCTTTACTCTCACCTATTTCTCTAACTAGACTTTAACCGTATTTCCAATCCCCATAATAAATCTCTTTTATCAATCTAGGTTTTCGGGTCTGTAAATTCCTTTACAGAGGATCTCTGCACCACAAAAGGGAATCCCCAGAACTCCTTACCCTTGTGCTGCCACTAGACCTCATTTAATTCCCTGACCACCAGAAATTCTAATTTCATTTGGGTTCCCCAGATCTAAACCTCATCAATAATAATAATAATATCAAGGATTTATATAAAGCTTTAAAGTTTGCAAAAGGTTTTACAAACAGAACATCTCATTAACAACTTATTTATGTATCTATGGACATACATATGTGTGTATAAAGTCTCCTTTATTTCTTACAAAAATCTTGTGGAGGTGGGTACTAAAAGTATTATAATCTTCTCTCTGCAAATGTGGAAACAGGCTCAGAGTGACTTTTTCAATGCCATATCATCAGTAAGCTCTGAGATAAGATCTAAACCCATTGTTTGACTGCACCACCAATGTCCTTCTTACTGCCACCATGTGATAGTTTTCTTCTTTTATTATTATTATTATTATTATAGCTTTTTATTGACAAACCATGTGCATAGGTAATTTTTCAACATTGACCCTTGCAAACACTTCTGTTCCAACTTTTCCCCTCCTTCTTTCTATTCCCTCCCATAGATGACAGGCAGTCCCATCATATGATACTTTTCAAATAGCTTGATTTTTATGAGCAAGAGACAGCTTATTGTAGTGGGTAGAGAACTGATCTTGAAGCTGGGATCTGAATTTGAGTCTTGCCTCTGACACATGTTAGCTGGACAAGTCACTTAATGTCTTCATGCCTCTCTAATCTATAATGAAGTATAAGGAAGGCACTGATTTGGTACTACTACTACTACTACTACTACTACTACTCCACAGATCCACTTCCTACCCCATGAAACTTAGGGTCATTCAAGATTCACAATTTGTAATAAATTACTGTGTCTTTCTAATAAATTCTAATTTCTGAAAACGATCTGATAAATTATTATGAAGTTTCTAATTCTATTATGAAGTATTCTATTATAATAATATTCATTTTATAAGCAAACAATTTTGTTCAACTAATTAAGCAACTAGAGGAACCTAAAAAACTTTTGAATTTTGTATTTGGCAATTTTAAAATATTATTTTGGTGACCTTTAGGTTTTCTGTAGGAATGTATATTGAATTTTGTATTTGGCAATTTTAAAATGGTGATTTCATTGATATAGGGAAGTTTCAGGTAAGTAAATTCTACAAATTAAAGCAGATTTAACAATCTACCTATAATTTTAGCCTTGGAGAGTTACCTATGGCCACAGAATGGTTAAGTAACTTGCCCCTTCTTAGACAGTATATGTCAATAATGGGACTTTAACCCAAATCTTACTGGCTCCAAAGCTGCCTCATTATTCATCATGCCTTGCTGCCTTTCTGAGCTTTTTTTCCTATTGTAAAAAAAATAGCTTTGTGCTTCTGACAGTAACAGACATTGTCTCAGAGTTTTGAATTTATTTTATTTCTGATATATACAGCATCTATTTTTTCCTTATAATCTGTCATAATTTCTCTTCTCTCTCATTCACTAAAATAATTGCATGTTCATAAGCTTTACCTGAGAATGATTTCTTTTTAAAAAGAAACAAGAGTTACAATATTTTGATGAGAGATTTTTCCTTGGTCTTTATCTTGTTACCTCCTAATGGTATTGGTTAATAAAATGTAAAGATTATGTCTATATGCTGCTTCAAAATATCCAGTTAAAATTAACATTTTAGGTCATCACGAAGGATTACTTGATTTCTTTACTTACTTTTTATTCACTCATTGGTTCAACAAGTATTAATTGAGTATCTTTTTATGCACAGTGCCATAATACTTATCAAAGGGAGCATAAAAAAAACCATAAACTATCATCTGCTATGCTTTTTTCCAGAAAGCTGCATTATTAAAAAAGAAAGAAAGAAAGAAAGAAAGAAAGAAAGAAAGAAAGAAAGAAAGAAAGAAAGAAAGAAAGAAAAGAAAGCAAGCTGAATTATAGTGGGGAGATATGATATATACACAGGAAACCATGAAAAAGCCATACAGTATAGCAAGAGATTGATTATTGAATGACATAGCAACAAACGCTAAAGGAGTTGAGAGAAGAGAGATTAATACAATCTGGAGCATGAACACTTCATCTTTTTGATATATTGAACCGCTTTAGTAGTATGGAAAAGTCTACAGACCCCTTCTATAGAATAATGTTTCTAAATGCACAAAATAAGATACCTAGGATTATAAAGGAAACCAATTATATTGAAATATACTTATTAAATTAAAAAAATTTCTGGACCCCAACTTAAGAACACTGGGACAAGAGTGAACTAGGAAGGCTCCAGGGGACTATAGCTGTAGGTAGTTTCATCTGCATGATAGCAAATGAAGAGAAATCACATTCATCAATATTTTGATCCTATTCAATTCAACAAACATTAAGTACCTACTGTATATAAAATACTGTGCATCAGGCTTTGGGAATGCAAAGACAAAAGTAAAAAAATTGTGTTTTCAAGGATCTTACTTGAAGATATAACATGTATAGATAAGTATTATAAAGGATAGAGAATAAAGACCATAGAGATACCAGACAGAGTTCTAGAAGCATTTCAAAAGGGGAAAAAAAAGACATTAAGGAAGAGCTGAGCCTGAGGATATATTAATTGAGATTTAATAATAGCTGAAATATTTTATGTGCATAAGAATAGAAAATATTTTAGGTTAAATGGACAATTATAATAAGTGAGTATAATTTATCTACTCATTCTTGAAGCCAAGTGAACTGAAGCTTAAAGGAAAACAAGGATTTAGAAAGACAAAGGAAAAGAAGGTTTGCTTTCCAGGAATTAAGGATATTAGGTGAATTCATATATTTAGGAAATGGCTTGTCAGGTTCAGAGAATGCTAAGTTTGTCTGGAACATAAGATTACAAGAAAAGAGATAATAGAAAATGACTGGGAAAGATAGAGTAGAACTAGATTGTAGAGTCAATAATAATAGGCTAAGGGAATCTATATTTGAACCTGTAAATTATTGGGAACCACTAAAGATTTTTAGTAAAGGGGGATTGCAGTCATAGTCATGATCCATAGGAATATAATTTTGATGACTATATTCAGAATGACCTAGACAATATAGCAAAACTGGAAACAAGGAGACCAGTTAGATGGTTGGCACAATAATCCAGAGAAAAGTTACCTAATTCATGAGATAATGAAATAAGAAAGGTCTTGTGGAATAGCAGGCAGAGTCCTTAACTTGAATTTAAACCTTGCTCAAATCTGTGTGGCTATAACTTCTGATTTGTCATCTGTAAAATAGGGATAAAAGTAATATAAATGGAAGCTGTTATTAGTCAATAAAAATAAGAAGAATTTGTTAACTTATTCTTTTGTTTAAATGATACAGCTTTGGCATTCAACAATGGCATGCTATTTTTTTAATACCTTAACCTCTTTAAATATTCAAACAACTTTTGAATGCCTGGCTTGTCTTAGAATCTCAAAATTGAAAAGACCTTTAATTATACTTCATCTATCTCTGACCAAATGCATAAATTCCTTCTGTAACATTCTAACTACTTAAGACATATAAATTTAAAATAATCTCCTGAAAATTAATGAATATATATATAAGCACATATGTATGTGTATAATTATATACATACATATTACACATATATACACAATATATATGTATATAGTTATATATATATATATATATAATATATATACATATTCCCTCATTCTAATTTTTAAGACATTGATAGGAAAAATGTGTGCTAAAGTGTCTTTATACTTCAGTTCAGTAAAATTAGTTACAGTGCATGAAGCACTGTGCTGTGCTATGCTGAGGGAAATATTTATAACTAGGCAGATATGGACTTCTGTTTGAATTTTTTGCTACTTTGGATTTGTGATGATGGTGACTGAGAGGGATTTTTTTAAAGGTAAGTTTCCTTTAAGTCAGAATACAGTGCTGCTTTTTAGGTCACCAAAATGAAGTTTGCTCATGCAAGGGGGAAAACCATTTCAATCTAGAAATGATATTTTCAACCCTGGTCTTAGAAATGTAAACTTTAAATGCATAATCATGTACAAAGTTCATATTTAAAGGAGTTAAAAGAAAACCAAATTCTGCCCCCCACTCCCTTTTGGCAGGCAAAATCTTTATAGTAACACGAGTGGGGAAAAAAACCTGAAGGATGTGGCTTGCTCTCTGTTTGGATGATGCAGAATTGCTTTAAGCAGTAAGCTTACTGTTTTCAGACAGCATTAGCAGCATCAGCAATACAACTGTGTCAGCCCTCCTGAATACTGGATGCTTGTCATCGTACAAGGGGAAATGATCTACTGTATTTAGGATTTATTTATTTGATAATGGCTTAAACAGATCCTGATGGACAGACCTGCTGTTTGAAGCTTTCTTCACTAGCCCTGAAGATGCTGAGAAATAGAGATGGTTGTGATGTTCTTTTGTAAGACAGGAAATGCAATCTTTGGGGGTTTCTGGAAATAGAAAGGTCATGCAGCCTGGAACCAGTGAGCCATGCCAGTCTCTAAGTCATCAGGTATGACCTCATGGTTTATACTGATATTATTATAACATAGAGTCCGTGTTTTTCTTTACCCAGTCTTGAATCAATTAGAATACATTAACTAATATTATTATCAGACTGGACATAGGTTTTTGCAAGAGGAATATTTTATAATAGGTGACAGAGAATTTTAACAATGTTCATTTATATAAATGTAGTTTATACTCTAGCTCTTGCTGGGGATAGGGGTGGGGTGAAAAGGGAATATGAAATTATTTTATTTGTGCAAAATTTGAGGGGAGGTGCTACGTAGATTTTTCCAGCTCAAACCGGGCTATAGCCAAGCTGCATTAAAAAAAAAAAAAAAAAAAGCTTAGGTCAACAACATAATGATTAGATCATGGTGATAAAGCTATACCATAACTAGCTGCTTTCTGGTCAGTGGAATGATATAGAAGGACAATTCATTATCTTAGAGTTATTAAGCAGAGAGGTAGATTTTCTTTCCTTTGATTTGATGTCTATGTATTTAAAAAGTAAAGATCAAACAACAAAAGTTGATCACAGTATTATTTTAATCAATATCTAGGGTATAATAAAGATTATTTTTTAAATATGGATTGTAACAACTGAACTATTTTAAAAGCTCTGAGACTGCAAATATAATTCATTTACTTTAAGATACAGAAAACAAACAAACAAATATTAGTTTCCATCCCTCAGATCTCTTGAAATTTTGATGGCTATAGGGCTGTTAATGTAGATACCTGCTGTGGCACTATTTTTAGATAAAAGCCGATTATGGACCTGTCTTCTAAAATGAATATTTGTGACATTGTAGCTTGTCTAGGATTTTTAACTCAGAAGAGTCAAGATTTGCCTGCTTTAATGTGGAAATGGGAAAAAAAAGACTACACATTTAAAATAGGTTTATACAAATGATAGAACATTCAATGATCCAGGAAAGTAGTTCAGCTTAGTACATTCATTTTGTTCTGAAACTCTGCTATTTATTTTAAACTATTTTCACACGTGATACTGTCACACATGACATTTATCTTGTTGCAGCAGATCCCCATGCTAAAATATTTGCATATGATTCCATACATGTGTTTGAAGCGCAAATGTTTATGGTAATAAATTTTGTTCCCTTTTCATATTGCATATAGTCCATTATTTTAGAACAGCTGCCTTAGGCCCCTTGACCCAGAAAATCTTTATTAAATGATCAAAGAGGCAAAGCATTTTAACATTTCTCTACAAAAGTTTTCACTTCTACAAAGAACTACAGAAGAATCTGAAGTCCTTAGAATAAACTGATTCAGTTAAAGGGTTGATTTAATTAAAAACACATTGGAAATTGGTTTAATTAAAAACAAATTGAAAAAAAGTCTACTTACTAATATTGGAAATAATTTATAGATTATTCAAACTGCTTATCCAGCTTATACTCTTATTAATAGGGAAGACTGCCATACTCTTAAGCTTGCTTAGTTTTGGAATGATTGAATATACCTCTCAGTTGCTGTAAAACCTGTTTAATCTGTTAGAATTTATTTCTAGTCTTTGCATGTATTAGTCATTATGAGTACATTCTGTTTCTTGGCATTGTCCTAGGATTCCTTTAAGTATTGGTTTCACAGTATTTTGTTATTTTTCTCTGTCTGTAACCTTCTACAAAGAATCAACTCACTTGAGGTTCTTCTCTTTCTTTGGTGGTAATTAAATAGGGACTTGTTGATTTGTTTTATAAGGTAAAGAGGACAATTATTTCAAAGTCCTTGATTCATATTGGGAATATGAGAGACATTCAATGCCATTGGATGGGCATCAACATCCCAAAGCATGTTAAATTGTGAAACTAAATGATGACTAGGATGTAGCAAACTTTTAGAAAATAACCTGATCCTTTCCCCTCTGTTTCAAGATAACCTTGACTGTTTCAGTTGTGAAGCCTATGTCTTCCCAGAAAACAGGCCATATTTTCAATGATCTTAATAGTGTTTGAAACCCACTAAAATGTTTTATAAAAATTTTCTGAAGACACTGTACAATGACAAGTTCATGTTAAAGTCAAAAGAATGCTAGTTTGGAATTCAAAGGACCTGACATTAAATTCAAGTTTTAAAACATGCTATCTCTGATCCATTGGGAAAATGTTACCACATATCTGAACCTCAGTTTTCTTATCTGTAAAATTAGGGGATCAGAGTAGATGACCTCCAAGATTTTTTCTAGTACTAAATCTGTGATCTTATGAATATATTATGTAGTCCTTTGTTTCACTGAAAAAAACAGATTAACCAGTCCTTGTAAAAGCACACAAAAATTTAGATTATAGTGGCAAGATAAGAAGAGTTCTATAGAATGACAATTAACAGGAAAGTTGAGTTGAGCCTCCTAGAAAAGGACAGACATATTCTCTTGCAATGACTTGTATTTTACATCAATTTTTGAAAAGTCTCAGGGCTATTTTAAGAGCAAAATAGGAAAAGAACTGCATGCCTAGATGTTCAGGGAGAAGGTTAGTTGCACAAAATGTCAATTTGCAAATCTTTTGACTTCTGTGTGTGTGTGTGTGTGTGTGTGTGTGTTGTGTGTATGAAAGTTTTACTTTAAAAAAAAACAAATGTTTTCCTTCCCATTAAAAATTCTCCCTTATAGCAAAGAAAAATAGTTGAACAATCAGCTAATCTACAACATTAAGTAGTCTTGCCCCTTCCCAACTTTTCTAGAGAAAGAAGAATGTTTCATTATTTTTCTACTGGGGTCAAGATTAGTCACTATAGTTTCTGACTTCAGTTGATTTTTAGTAGTGTTGTTTTTATTATGACCAGCTTTGCCTGTGTAATTCTTCTGATACGGCTTTGTTTGACCTCTACCAGTTCATGAGTCATATTTTGTTGAATTCCTCATATTAGCTATCTCTTATAGCATAGTATTTCATTATATAACAAGTACTACAATTGGGTTAATTGTTCCCCAGCTGGTAGGCATTCACTTTGTTACTAATTTGTTGTTGTTGTTAAATTAGTCATTATTTAGAGAAACACGAGGATAGATTAAATAGTGCTATCACATACCTAATAACTTTGGTAAAACAATATCTGAAAAATTATTAGTATGCATGCCATGATATGGTTAATCATAAAAATCAATTAAAGTTACATATTATATACACAGACACACACACACACATTTAGGATTAAATCATTGAATATATTTTGCAAGTTTTGGTACCGGTAAAACGTAGCTTGAATCCAAAAGAAATTAATCCAGCCATAAGATATGGCCTGAATTGAAATAAAATGTTAATAAAAATGAAAATAATGACTCACATTGTTTTCCTAGCTACTGAGGTTCATTTCTACTCATGTATCATTTACTAATATTAATATTTAGTAATAGTGGGAAAAATAATAAGAACTTACAGTTGGATTTGTAAAAATTGGACTGAAATATTTTTGTACCTGTTTACTAAGATGAAATAAATAACATTAAAAGCTTGTCTGTTCCTCATATTTTGAAGCTTATAAAAACTAGGGGAGAGAGGGCTAAAAAGAAGTAAGTAAGAATGGAGTCATATGCCTTGAATAGACCTAATCTGAATTTTAATTTTTGTATTGGGTTCCACCTTCTAGGGAGGCCATTGATAAACAAAAATATTCCAGGGAGGATGATCAAAGATGGTGAAGGATTACAATATTATGCTCTCTGAGGATCAGTTCAGGGACTAAGAATGTTTAGTCTATAGAAGAGATGAAAAGAGGAATATTCTTTCAGTATTTTAAGTTTCCTGTAGAAGATAGAGTTATTCTGCTTGGCTCTACAAAGCAAAACCAGGAGCAGGGATTTAGAAATTGCAAAATATATATATATATATATATATATATATATATATATATATATTTAGAACTGATGTAAGGAAAACTATAATGATGCTAATCATATTGTACATCACTGAAAGGCATCTTTGGATAGAATATAACAGCAGTGCCCAATTCCATTTAATTTTATTTTTATGAGATTTTTATGAGTGTTGTCCATTAAATGAGACAATGGAAATATTTTTGTTCAAACAATTACTATGTTATAGGAGGGCATAAAGAAAGGAACAACTAGTTCTTGGTTCCTGTTTGTTAGGGCTTAATGTTTTATATCTCTGGCAATTAGAAATGTAAAAACATTTGCCTGCTTAAAATATCCTGCAGTGAACTCTGAGTATGAGTGAGTAATTTGATATTTGGATGATATTTAAATGCAGAAGTCCCTAATTTTGGGGCATCACTGGATCCAAATACTGTTTTGTTAATAAATCTTCACAACCTGAGCTTTTCCCCAAGGGTGAGGAATCAAGTCAAGGAAATTATGAACCAATTTCTTAAATTTCTTGGCTGTTCAGTTTTTCTTTGCTTACTTCTGGGAAAATAACATAATAATGCATATAGAAGAACATTGTTCATTTTGAAAATTCAGTCCCAAAGATTGAATATTTGGGGGATTTTGAAGGGAAGGCCAAGGTAGATTTTATATTGCATGAATGAATTAAAGCAGTAATGAAATGCTTTATCCAAACCATTTGAGATGACATGACCCATTCTCTCTACTGTCCCCAAAAAAGTATACTTTCTTCTGTTAACTTCTTTCAAATTTCTGATACAAACACCATACTTCTGAGCAGGTGACCTGACCTAGATTTATTGTTGTTGAATTTTGTTTTGTTTTAATATTAAGTGAAGAACAATTTAATAAACTCATCTTAATATAAAGAAAACAGACTACAGTGATGAATGTTTGAGAATAAAAAAATTTCTTTCTTTCAAAGGCAAGTAGAAACTGAGACTGTTATTCTTAGCTAATGTTATTTGAATATTCAACAAAAATTACAAATCTAAAAGCCTTGATATAAAGCATAAATATATATGTAAACTTCAGTACAAATATATTGTTAGCTAGATCTTTAAATCTCCTAGCCTAAAGTATCACCTTAATCTTTTACAGATGAATAGAAGCCAGATAGATATCATCTAAGTATAGATTACCTTCAAATTTTATGACAGCTGAGCTATGAATCTTGGCATCTAACTAGAAGAGTGTCATCTATACGTGGGAATTGTGAAGAATTTTGTATTTAATGCCCTCGCTTCAATGCAACCTCAATCATAACCATCATCATACCAAGTATAAATATGGAATCATGCACAAAGGATAGACTGAGAGGAGCAAAGAAGATGATTTTACTGCCTTATGACTGAAACTCCATGCCTTGTAGCTGGTGGTCTGACTTAATTTTTGTCTTTTTTTTTTTTTGAGCATTAGTCTTGTTTAAGGATAATCCAATGTGCTTATTTGAGTATTTAGATCACTATGATGAAACCTTTGGCCCCCAAAGTCCAAATTATTCCTAGGCTACAGAGTAAAAATTTTTATCACATACTGTTCAGTTCCCCACTTGGGATAAATATTAACTACTTGTTAAAAATTGATTGTTGGCCACAAGGTAATTTTGCCATGAACATGAAAAAATTAATTTTCTTTATTTCAATATGGCAGGAATTGCTAAAGTTAATTCAGAGTATCCTATATAATGTGGGAACTGGGGAGATGAGTTAGAATCATAGACTATTACTAAATACTAAAATACTACCTAGTTGTTAAAAATTGATTGTTGGCCACAAGGTAATTTTGCCATGAACATGAGAAAATTAATTTTCTTTATTTCAATATGGCAGGAATTGCTAAAGCTAATTCAAAGTATCCTATATAATGTGGGAACTGGAGAGATGTTAGAATCATAGCCTATTACTAAATACTAAAACAAATTTAGATGTCATTTTGTCTAATTTCTCTATTTTAGAAGAGAGAAATGTACCCCCTACAAATTAGTGTGGGAACTATGACTCACATATATCCAGGCACCCAGGCAAGGACTCTTCTCATTCTACCATGATGCCCCTGAGCTGCTTAATCCATGGGCTTAATTGTGGATAGGAGTATAAATGCAGATAAGTGAAAGAATATATAATTTCGGAATGTGACAGTATTGTCTGGATAGCAAAGGGAAAAATATTGGTTTGACAAATTATAAAGCCTGTTTAGGGTTCCATCTCTGTTATTGGTTTCTAGGGCAACTCTTGACAATTGATCTAACCTCCTTTTATCTCAGTTTTCTCACCTATACTTGCCTCTGAGGATTTAGAATATGAGACACCAAATTGTGTGAAATATTAAAAGACCATCATTGTCTTTCAGGAAAAGCAGAAATCTGAAACACATGTGGAAGTGGTCTTCAATAGCCTTACACTTGCCTGAAATTAGGAAAAAAAAATTATGCTTTGCATGGGTATTATACTAGATTGGTCTCAGTTTCCTTAATATGGTCTCAGTTTCCTTAGTAGTACTTATGGGACTTGAACTAGATCAGAAGTTCTTTTTGTGTCATAGACTCCTTTGGCATTCTGGTGAACCCTCCTGAGAATCATATTTTATTTTATTTATTTTATTTTATTTAATAGCCTTTTATTTACAGGATATATGCATGGGTAACTTTACAGCATTAACAATTGCCAAACCTCTTGTTCCAATTTTTCACCTCTTACCCCCCCACCCCCTCCCCTAGATGGCAGGATGACCAGTAGATGTTAAATATATTAAAATATAAATTATATACACAATAAGTATACATGACCAAAACGTTATTTTGCTGTACAAAAAGAATCAGACTCTGAAATATTGTACAATTAGCTTGTGAAGGAAATAAAAAATGCAGGTGTGCATAAATATAGGGATTGGGAATTCAATGTAATGGTTTTTAGTCATCTCCCAGAGTTCTTTTTCTGGGCATAGCTAGTTCAGTTCATTACTGCTCCATTAGAAATGATTTAGAATCTCGTTGCTGAGGATGGCCTGGTCCATCAGAACTGGTCATCATATAGTATTGTTGTTGAAGTATATAATGATCTCCTGGTCCTGCTCATTTCACTCAGCATCAGTTCGTGTAAGTCTCTCCAGGCCTTTCTGAAATTATCCTGTTGGTCATTTCTTACAGAACAGTAATATTCCATAATATTCATATACCACAATTTATTCAGCCATTCTCCAACTGATGGACATCCATTCAGTTTCCAGTTTCTAGCTACTACAAAAAGGGCTGCCACAAACATTGGTGCACATACAGGTCCCTTTCCCTTCTTTATAATCTCTTTGGGATATAATCCCAGTAGTAACACTGCTGGATCAAAGGGTATGCACAGTTTGATAACTTTTTGAGCATAGTTCCAAACTACTCTCCAAAATGGTTGGATTCGTTCACAACTCCACCAACAATGCATCAATGTCCCAGTTTTCCCGCATCCCCTCCAACAATCATCATTATTTTTTCCTGTCATCTTAGCCAATCTGACAGGTGTGTAGTGGTATCTTAGAGTTGTCTTAATTTGCATTTCTCTGAGAGAATCATATTTTAAAGACATAAAACAAAATACCTACATTATCAGTGGAATTCAATTATATTGAAATATAACCATCAAAGCATAAAAAAAGCTAACACATTCTATCTTGGAGATAATTTTTCAGGTCACTTCTAAATTCAAAATCTTGATTCTTTAATTTTTTTCCAACTGCAACAAAATAATTCCGTGATTCTGCTTCATAAGATCATAGATGTGGATCTCAGAGAAACTTTAGAGTTCAACTAGTTAAACCTCCTAATTATATAGTCAGAAATTGAGACTCAGAGTGTATTTTGAATTGCCTGATGCAACAGAGTTGACAGCAGAAGTATCCCTTCAAGGTCAACATTTCTCTGTTGTACTGAATTGCCACTTTGTTTCTCTACATAAGGAATTATTTAATAAAGGTAGTCATCTCTATGGGACAGGAAAAAGTGGAAGGGAAGAAAATAAAAGGGAATTTAAAAGAAATAGCAAGTTGTACATAATAGATCTGCAGTTTTATGTGCAATCATTTTTATTATACTGTTATGGAAATGATTGTTTTACTCCATAAATTAAAAAATAAATAAAGAAGAAAAAAATAAGAAGTTAGGACAATGAAAGTAGGTATCCTCTGTGAATAGGCCATCATATCCAGCTTTGATATCATCTTAGTAGTCTAGTCAGAATCAAGGACAAAATCATAGTTACATAAGGATAAGTTATATTAGATTTGCTAGTGCAAAGGAAGTATATTGGTTCTTAACATTTTATTTTGAAAGAAGCTTTTGGTCAGAAGCTCATGGTGAATATTTGGTGATTAAACCATTACAACTAACAACACCTAGCCTTTATTTTTTGTTGTGGTGTTTATTTTCACAAAGCTGTTTTCAATCACAATTCCATGAAAATAAATTATGTCATAGATTTCAATTGGATTTCATAGAATGAGAAAACCATACAATTGTATTTGCATGGGAAGAATGAAATTCTTGTTTTGACTGATGTAAGAAGCACAGCAGAAAAATTGGATTTTTATTCCCTACTGGTTTTAATTATGACAAAATGTTTATTTCAGGTTTCTTTATGTGACAGTCTTCAAATCCATGTCTATCTTACCCAGTTTCTTATACATCTTCTGAAAACCAGTTTTCTTTTTAGACAGACTTTAAGAAATTCCAGGGAGAAATGCCTCCATGTTACTACCTATCATGGATGTTAGACTAATCTCTTCAGCCTGTCAAGAGGATGGCAGAGAACTTTAGTAGAGGCATAGTAACCAAAATGACCATTTGGTGGCTTATTTTATAGACATTGTCCTGTTAAGCACTTACTGTCTTTGTATCTCCAGCATCTTGACAATGCTATGGACATAGTATTTAATATGCATTTGCTGAATTGAACCAGTAAGTCATGCTCATACTAATAATTCTGTCACTCTGCATAGTAGTACAAATGAGGGAAGCAGGGGAGAACTGCATATAGACCAACATTTTATAGTGACTTTATTGAGTAACAAACCAAGAAAGTGAATTGTCTCAGAGAAGACCTCTTCTCATGTAAATAATACTACTCCCCTTCCTTCTTATCCCTGTTTACAAGGAGAGTCTTGAGTTGAAGGGAAAAAAGAAACCTTACTTAATTGCCTCCAGGTAGATGGAATGATATTTGTGGATATAGAATTCATTCAATTAATCAACATCACCTTTATTATGCTATATCACTATATATCATGCCCTCTGCTAAATTCTGAGAATATCAAGAAAACAGAAAATTATCTATGTATACAAGGTCTTTACATTTTAGTGGAGGAAAATATTGTATATACATGTATATGTATTGTGTATGTATGTTTATATACATGAATAAATACATATATAAGTAATTATATATGCAAAGTAGATGCAAAATAATCTTTCACTGGAAGGCACTAATAGTTCCTGATAGGAAAGATTTCCTGCCTTTTAAGTGGTACTTGAGTTAGGTCTTGAAAGGAAGTCAGGAATTCTGATAAGCAAAGGTGAGGGGCAAGAACATAAGGACACCAGCTACTGTAAAGTCATGGAAGTGATATATAGTGTATCACATATGAGAAACAGCAAATGGACCAGTATGGCTGGAATACATGATAGATAGAAAGCTGTAATTACTCAGAAACCTAGATAGATAAAGAAGGGATCAGATTATGAAGAATTTTAAATGCCCAGCACAGATGTTTATATTTGATCCTGGATGTAATATGGAGCTGACATGGTCAGACCTGCCCTTAAGGGAAAGCTCTTTGATACCCATTCAATGAGGATGGCTTTGATAAGGTCCTGCTTCCTAAATTGCTTATCACTGACATGAAAAGGGGTAAAAAGCATATGGTACTGTGGCTGGGTGGATGAAATACTGCCAAACATTTGGTGTATTTGATGCCCCACCACGTGCTGCAAGGCAGTCTTCCCAAGAGCATCAAACCCTCCTTAAGCAAATCTTGTAAACAGTGTTCAGAGTCAAATGCTCTCCTGTATATAAACGACATTTGTGGGTTCCTGATTCCTTATAGTATTTAGGTAGATAATAGAAAACAAAGTAATTCCAGAGTTTATGGGATAAAAATAATACATAATATAATCATACTCTCACAATGAGTAACTCTGCTTTTGCCAGGGGCAGAAAATGTCTAATTCTTTTTTCTTGTGGTAGCCCTCCAAATATTTGAAAATAATTTTATGTTCTCTTTATATTTTCACTTTTCCAGGCTAAAATGCCCTTCCTATAATAGGCTTCTATTAATTAAATGTCCTTGTCATCCTGGATACCTAGTTACGCCTCAGTTATTCAAAGTTCCTCTTAAAACATGAGACAGAATTGAACATAATTCTTCAGATATGGTCTAACTTTAAAGTATAATGGGACTATTGCCCCCATTGTTTTATGTATAGGGTTTCCATTAATGCTACTTAAGATTGCCTTAGTTTCACCCCTAACCCAGCTCCTCCAACAGAGTAGAACAGTGGCTAAATGACTGCCAAGTAGCTGAATAGCTGCATTTCACTGTTACTCATTGAACTTGAAATTTCCCAAAATTCCTGGGTCATGTTCATAAATACTGTTGACTAGCCAAATATCTTAGTTAAATTTTTTTCTGAGGCAAGTGGGGTTAAATGACTTGCCCAGGGTCATATAGCTAAGAAGTGTAAGGTCCCTGAAGTCATATTTGAATTCAGATCCTCCTGACTTCAGGGCTGGGACTCTGTCCATTGTGCCACCTAGCTGCCCCTAGTTAATTTTTAAATACAAATGAAGGACTTGATATTTATTCCTTTTAATTTTTGTCTAGTTAAATTTAGCCATTGTTCTTGGGGGTGGTTTTTGAGCTATTTTTAGATCTTGACTTTTTTTCACATTTTTCATCTTATTATGATCTTTACCTTTAATAATACTGTTCACACAAATCTTTTCCATTCTGCAATTTTCTTGTTTGTGTTTTAGCCTGCTTCCAACAACCTGAATGTCCTTTTAAAATTAAATGTGAGTTCATTGGAGAACTTTTTGGAAGCCACATTAAACTCTAATATATCTCTGGTTTTTCTTCTTCACTGGTATTATTCAAATTCATTTCACTAGAATTTCATTCTTGAAAGCCTTTAACTTTTTTTTTAATCATCTTTTTCAAAATCTCTACTGATAAGATTGTATCTATCTTTTCTCTGAACTTTTTGTTGACTTTTTTTTAGCTACTCTGGCATATTCATTGTGTATATTTAAAATAATTATTATTCTTCCCATGTCATTGTTTATATGTATTATATTTTCTTTTTCTCTGACTGGGAAACATTACATTGGTTTCTTTTTTATGTTAACTTTGCACTTCTTTGAAGTTTGAAATGTATTTTCTTACAACGTTATTTAAAATAAGGGGCTGCATGAGTAGTCTTGCTTCTTCAACCTCATTACTTTAATTTCTTTCACAAATCATCTGCTGAGTCAGAGGATGTTGGCTTTGGTTTTGCATCTTTCAGTGGCTTGTTTGACATTCTGATTTTTCATGATCTTGATAAGAAAAAATGTGTTTGTGTTTTCCTTTATCTATGCTTCAGACTCCAGAATCCTTCATTTTTTTCTATCTCTTAATATGCTGCTCATATTTGAAATTATGATACCTAGCCATAAATCATTCTTGTCTTCATCTTTGATTAGAACACTGGTGTTAATCTATGCTCTCTCTAAGGCTACCTTTTATTCTATTCTTTTTCATAATATAGAAAAAATTCTCTAATAAGATT
Organism: Sarcophilus harrisii; assembly: GCF_902635505.1. Lineage (NCBI taxonomy): Eukaryota > Metazoa > Chordata > Mammalia > Dasyuromorphia > Dasyuridae > Sarcophilus > Sarcophilus harrisii. Next base: position 413,772,281 of record NC_045428.1, on the reverse strand, counting down.
TTGCCCCCAAATCAGAGAAAAAAGGGGATGATTTGTATGAACTGGAGGAGGAGGAGGAGGAGGAGGAGGAGGAGGAGAAGGGGAGAAGGAAAAGACCGAGGAGGAAGAAAAGGAAGTGGACAGGGAGGAGGGGGGAAAGTGAAGGAGGAGAGGGAAAAAGAAGAGGAGGAGGATACAGGAGACATATAAAATAAAAACAATAATGTTAATGAAGGCAGCTGAACTCAAATTAACTGAACTCTGACATTGTTTCCAGAGCATTGTTGTTGAGACACCTTTCTCCTTTTGGTGGTGTTATTTGGAAATATGAGATAGGAAGTTTGCTGAAGACAAATGCTATATATTGTTTAACAATTTTTCTTTCTTCACAAGAGAGGGTTTGATTCGGTAGAAGCATATTGGGAAATAATTGTGATGGAAAAAATAGCAACAAAAGTCATCAATAAAACTTAAAATAAAAAATGGTTAAAAAACATTTGCATAAAACAATCACTTCTTCCCATTATATGCAGCTACTCATTGATGCTGTTAGCCTATTAGTTTTCATACCATATTATGGCCAATCTTTCCTCTTTTTGTACGCAAGGATGTGCTTTTAGCACCACAACATTTCTAGTGTGTGGCCTTCTCTCTACAGTCATACAGCCACAACACTGGTTTAGATCTTCATTAATCACTTACATACTGACCATAGTCACTCTTTCAGTGCCTCAGGGAGATAACCCTAAACATCTAGGCTCCATACTTCATTAAGTTTTCAGATATCTCCATTGATTCCTGCATTCTCAACCTCTACACTCTCATTTTTATTGTTCTATCAAATAGTTATTCTCTTGCAAATGAGACAGCATCCATTAATTAATTAAAGCATTCATTAAGCACCTATTATGTGCCAGGCTCAGGGTTAAGCCTGAAATGTAGTTGGCACTATGCCCAGTACATAACTAGATGCTCAACAAATGTTTCCTTTCCTTCATATTATTTATTCTAATCAAGAGGATCCTTCTTCACTTTATAGCAGCCTCATGCTCCAGATGAGAGACAATATGGTTCAATGGAGCCACAATATTTAATGCTAACATGGGAGTCTCAGGACTGGAACTTAAAGTCTCTTAGTTTTTCTGGGTTGCAGTTTCCTCTCTTCTTAAAATGGCTCTGGGAACTAAACTAAATGATCTCTGAGATTCTGGCCAGCTCTAGATCAAGGGGAAATCACTCTCCAACACATACCTATTTCACTGATTACCAACAATTGGAAAATGTATTGTCTTTCTTTTTAACCTTGAGGATAACTAATGATTCTGGCGAGCTTTGAATATCCTTTGACTTGAGCCCACACTCTTTCTCATTTCAAAGCCTAACTCATCCCATCACCTCTCTTGCCAATTTTGCCTTCTAATGTACTTCCCACCTTCTCAGTTTCTGGTTATCATAAGTATTCTTTTAAGATACAAGCTCAGCAGTGAAGAAACCTCATGTTCCAAAACTGTCAGTGACTCCATTTTGCTCTAAGATAAAATCCAAATTCCTTAGTCTTATTTTGAATTTTTCCCTTCACATACTAAAGTCTAGGCAATCTAGATTAACATACTTTTCCCAAGCTTATCATATTTCTCCTACTCCTGTTAATTCATGTAGGTCCTTCCACATATTTGTAATATACTTCCCCCTCATTTCTGTTATATAGGATCTTTACCTTTCTTCATGGTTCAATTCAGGTGCCGCTTCTGTGTAGCTTTATCTGCCCCAAACTCAGGTGAATGTATTGTCTGCTTCATATATTTCTAGAGCACTTTGGAACACTTTTTTCTCCAAATCACTCCCTCCTTTATCTGTGTGCAAGTAAAAGATAAGACCTTTGAGAGTAGAAGTAGTTGTTTTCATCTTTGTAATCTCAGGATCTAGTTTAGTGCTCTCTTTGGCACATATTAGATTCTTAAGAAGCATTAGTTGACTTGAAATATGATAAATATAAATAGGGAAAAACAAGAAGAAAAGACAGTGGTTTAAGAGAGTCTGAATTCAGTTAAATTACTCTTATTACAATTCACTTGGGTTTTAAAGTCTCAGAATATAAGCAGACCTTGAATTACCAAAATCCTTTACATATGAACATTTCACAGGAATGGTCCTCCCATAAGGTGTGACTAGTTGGCTATTACTTCCTTGGCCTGCCTTTCTGTCTTCTTGCTTCTATCTGGAACCTCCATTCCTTCCCTTTTCTCTTTCCATTGTACCAATGGAAACTGTATTGCTGTCTATAGTCTTTCCCTACCTTTACTCTCCCCTCTGCTAATTGACATTTACTTTATTTCTTTCTGTGCTCCAAAGGGTCTTCAGTGACAGGGTGTGGGGGTTAGAAGGAGAGGGAATATAAGGGAATTTATTCCCATATGAATGAGATGTGAAAGCCTTAAGACTTTACTTGTCACAGATGGCAATTTTATTCAAGTTGTTCTTAATGCTATTCCTACTACACTGCATTTTGCTCTTTGATTCTTGTCGTTCTCGATTCTATTTTTTCATACATGCGTAAAGATGAAATAACACATTTGTCTTGCATAATTAAATGAACCCAGTTTTGTCAGTAACACTCCCTCCCTAAATAGATAACTTAGAAAAGACTACCACTACATTAATAAAATTGCATAAGGGAGGAGAGCAACTTGTTCTTTCAATGAACATTCATGGACACCTTCTAGCTGTAAAACAGTAGAATTTATTTTATATAGTTTAAGCCTTAGCCATAGTGTAGATATTGTACTAAGACTGTTGAGTTAAAAATAGGTAATGGAAAAAATGGGATTTAGTACAAAATGTATTCAAGGAAATTAGAAGGGTTCTCAACTCTTGGTTTTTTTTTTTTTTTCATACAATGAATTTATAACTGAGAACACAATTAGAAGTTAACTTGTAAAACCTTTGCATTTGGAGTGTTTAATTTATATGGCACTAAAAACAACTTATCCAGTTCTCAATTTCCTCACTTATAAAATGGAGATAATAATGCTTGCATCACCTATTTACCAGGATGACTATGAATATAATGTCTTATAAAATTCCCTTTAAAAATGAACTATTATAATTGTTTGTGTTGAACAAGTTAAAAAACTTGTTGATAGTTACACAACAACTAAGTGTGGAGGCAAAATTACAACTTTTATCTCCAAGTTCAATGCTCCTTGTATTCCAGCATGTTGCCTCCTTTCTTATGGACACATTTTTAATGATGCCAGTACAAAGTTTTTACATTTATTTTCCTTGTTTACATTATTCTCAAGTGAAGAATGACGATGAGGTGAATACCAAGCCATAAGATTGAAATCCAACATCCTCCCATCAGTTTATGAATGCAATAGAATCAATATATAAGCACAAATAGTAGTAGAGTTGAAAAATAATATGGATTTCTGAGAATTTTTTTAGAGAATAACAAGAACGTTTAACAAAAGGTTGGCTCTAATCTTTTTAGATTTATAATTATTTCAATTAACCTTAATAAAAATTAATCAAAAACATTTGAATTTTTTTTTCACTTTGAAGTGACCTTGATTAATATTTCTTTGAATTTTCACTTTCCCATAACACAATAGCAGGCAATATTTTGTTTAAAATAGATAAATCATAATAGATAGATCGCTGATAGATAAATATAGGGAAATAACTTTTTTAAAAAACAAAAAAAAGAAAAAAGAAAAGGAATACAAAACAAAACAGAACATTGTCATGTACCCAGCAGAATCCTCAAGGAGGATTCCACATATATAACAACAAATTACCAGATCAAGAATAGAAGAAGTTATATTAATGAATGATCATTTTTTTCTTTACTTCCTTGTAAATTGTTCTTTGGTTCTCTGCTGAGCACCTTCTTCCCCCCCCCCCCTTTCTTCTCCTCCCTCCCACTCCCAAGCATGCTACATTTAAGAAAATATATATATATATATATATATATATATATGTATATAGATGCAGACATACATACACACACTCAAACCCACACACACCCCACATACACACACGTCTTTCCTATCCTTGCTGTCTCTTTAATTAAATTCCATTGCATAAATTGCCTTAATATTACTTAACTTCCATCCCACCCAAAAATCCCTCCCTTGCCTTCTTCTCTTACCCTTTGCTGCCCCAATTACCCATCCCTTCCCCTTTATTATTTTTATGGATTTTTGGAGGATGGTATACCCTTCATGGTATATATATATATATATATATATATATATATAGTGTTGCCTATTAAACCCATTCCCCATGTGAATAGGTTTTCAGAACTATGAGCCCTCCTCCCACCCCAATGCCTCTATTTTTCCTTTGCAACTTATTTGTATAACATGATTGCTATTTTTACATTAACTCTGCCAATCTTTCTTTTGAGCTATCCTATTGTTGATGTGAATCTTATATACATAAATGTATATATATGCATATATATGTAAAAATAGATAATTCATCTATTTTTAAACAGTTTGTCCATGTTAAATTTCTTAATACTGATTTTTCATATTGGCTCTTATATGTTAAATTTTCTGTTAAATTTGGGCTTGGTTGATAGAAAGTCCTGAAAATCTGCAAGTTCATTGAGTGTCCATTTTTTTTCAATCAGAATTATAGATAATTTTGCAGGGTATGATATTTTTTGGTCACAGGCCTAGTTCTTTTGATTGTTGGTAGATAAGATTCCAGGGCCTGTGGTCTTTTATTATAGCTGCTGATAAGTCTTGTACAATTCTAATTGTAGCTCCAGCATATTTGAATTTTTTTGCTTGTTTCTTGCAAAATTTTCTCTTTGATTTGGGGTTTTGAAATTTGGCAATAATATTCTTGTGTGTTTTCCACACAGGAATGTATGATTGGTGAATTTTTTTTTTTCTATTTCTGTTTTCTTCTATGTTCTATCATTTCAGGACAATTTTCCTGAATTATTCCTGCATTATTATGTCAAGGTTCTCTTTTTGGTCACAATCTTCTGGAAGTCCAATTATTCTTATATTTTCTCTTCTTAATCTGTTATTCAGATCTGTCATTTTTCTTATAAGATGTTTCACAATCTGTTCTATTTTCTCATTCGCTATAATTTGTTTTGTTATTACTTATTCTCTCATAGTTTCACTGGCTTTCTCTTGATGAGATTAGTGGCAGTGCAGAGTTGTGGGAACCTCTTCTGGTTGACACAGAGGTTCAACGTGAAAGAATTCACAAACCCAAAAAGTTAGGCTGGCAAAAAGAAAATTTATTATTGGATGAGAAGTCAGCTTTTGCTAGGAGGCTGACTTCCTCAGTGGCAAAGATTTGACAAAGAAATAAAGGTCTAGTAGAGAAATCCTGGCAGAGAGATACTGATCCTAACAGAGAAATCCTGCTAGAGAGATAAACAAGGAGAGTAGAGAAATCCTGGCAGAGAGATAAAGAGGGACTAATGCTGAGAAGAGAATGTCTTCTCAGTGGGCAGGGGTCTTCACAGGCAGCTATGCCGAGGAAAAGTCCTTTGGCCCGGCATGTCCTGCTTTGGGCTCTGCAAATTATGAGCCCAAAATTGCATGTTTTTATAAGGAAATCTGAGATTGAAGTTTCAACCAAAGGAGAGTCCCTCAATACTGTCACTGCCCCCAGGCCTAGATTTCTGGTTGAATGAGATCACTTATTGGGAGTGGCCAATTTTCAGCTCAATAGAGATATCAGGTCCAGATCTCTAGCTAAATGAGACCACTTAAGTTTGAATTAAATAGGGAATGATCCTGTGCCAATTTTAATGAAACCACTTAACTGCCCAGAAAGGTGGGTCCTTGTCAGGAGAGTTTCAGGGCTCACCCCAAAAGTCAAGAAGGACAGTTTCAGGTAGGACAGGGTTCCCCCACCACTCTTTCCAAATTCTAATTTTCAAAGCATTATTTTCACCTTTGAGACTCTGTACCTCTTTTTCTCACTGGTTAACTTTTTTTTCATAAGCTTCTTGTTTTTCTTGGATGGTTTTTATTATTTTTTTTTTATTTTTCCTATATGTCTCTCATTTGATTTTTGAATTCTTTTTTGAGTTCTATAAATACTCTTTGGGCAGGGAACCATTTCACATTATTCTTTGGGGTAGAAGTTTTTGTTTTTTGTTTTTGTTTTTTACTAAAATGTCCTCTGAAGATGAATCCCAGTCTTCCCTGTCCCCATGTTTCAATGGTGAGGTTCTTTCTTCTTTGCTGATTCATTTTTTTAAATGATAGGTATTAGTGTAAGCACCTCAAATCATGGGATAGAGGGATAGTGCTTCAAATTTCCCTTCAGCTCTCCATTCTAACCAGGAACCTCAAACCAAGAGCTCCACCCTCCTGTAAGTGCCCATAGCCAGCAGTGTCTCTGCTCCACTGTCTCTGCATTCACCAAGTGCTGGTTCCTTCTCACCTAGGGCAGGGTCTCAGCAGCATAGCTGGGACTGGAATTCCCAATAAGCCAAGGTTTGCTCAGTTGGTGTTTTCACTGACTCCAAGAAGTAAAGGTCTCTGTGCTTCCTCCTGAAGCTTTTGCCACACCCAGATAACCCCAGGGCTACCCACTTAGTGTTTCTTGGGAGATATCCTGGAGGTATTTGCACTTCAGACAGGTTAATCCCCATCTAGGGGTTTTTCTTCAGATATTCTCAGGCTGTATCTGGAAGACCCCAGTTCTGCCCCAAGACTTCTTGATTTTTCATGAGTCTATGTTCTCCCTGAGGGCAAATTTTTTCTCTGTTGGGGGGGTGGGAAATTGGGAGAGCTTGAAATTTACCAACCTCTGCCACCATCTTTCCAGAATTCTCCCTCAAAAAAACCATTGAATTAAAATTTTTGTAATCTCAAGGATAAACAGGACCTAGAGATTGTGTTGAGATATAGGCAGAGTTTTTTTAAATTATGACCAATCTTCATATGGATATATCCATAGGAATGCCTCCATTTCTTCTCTCTATAGTTACTGTGAATTTTCACTTTCAATAGCCAAATGTAATGGAAAAAATTCTAGCTTAGAAGTAAGAATGTTAGCCAAGAAAAGCAGAATATGTAGGTAAGGAGGTAAACAATCAGAAGTTATGAACAAAAATCCTTGGACACTACACCAACTTTTCTCATATGCTGGCACTACCTACAAAATCTGGGGAGTAGTATGTTTTCTTTGAAGACATCATATAGACTAGACTTGAAGGTGAGATAAAGGGAAAACTATGCAAGATCCTGAGCAAGTTACTTTTCTCTGGACCTTAGTTTTCCAATTTGTCAAATAAGAGGATTAAATCAGAGGATTCTTAACATCCATTCTAGTTTTTGATTCTATGAGAATTTCTTCAAGGTTAACAAGTAGAATTCAATGGCTAAAGAGATAGGCTACATCAGAAAGATCACTAGGTCTGGAGATAGAGATTTTGGATTCAAATACTGCCTTTGATCCAAGCCATTTAATCTTTCTGAATCTGTTTTCCTCCACTGTGAGATCAACAGACTGCGGAACAGGATTTCTAACTTTCCTTTCAACATTTGATCTATAATTGTGTGATATCTTAAGAGTTCTTCTCTCTGTCTCTGCTTACATTTTTTAATGCTGTGTGTCCCTTAGAGAAATCTTAAATTATAGCCTGTGTTTCTGTCTAAAGTCTTAAGAACACAAGATACCAAAGATGGTGGATGATTTAGAACAAAAATGGCAAAACATATCGACCAGTTTAAAATGTAATTAGCAAATATTAGCAAAATTAAAAATACAGTAGAAATTAGGTGATGTTAATATATGATTTTCTAAGTCTAGATGTGACTGCAGGGATCCCCAAATATGGGTTGAAGTGCTCCACTTCTATTTGATGTAATACCACTGATCTAGATCACAAGGGTAAGAAAAGCAAAATCTTTGATGACACGTTCTCAGCCCTTCTCCATTTTCTTAAACGTGTCTGTTCTAAAGCCAATAAGATCCTTACCCTTTTGTAGCTTGGAAAAAACTAAGAATAGGCATAAATGTTTAGAACTATTGTTTCTAGAAAATAAACTGTTATCTTAGTTCAATGAATGAAAGAGGAGGTAAGAATGGGCTCCAGGGAATAGAGAATTCATATTAAATAGAGGTCATGAATCATGCATAAAACAGAAAGCCAGATTCCCCAAATCATCATCATATTGATTAGAAGGCAGATTCAAACATTTTTCTTGAGCTAGGGTCATGGGGAAGGAATCATGAAGTTGAAGTGTTGAGTCCCTAGATAAAGTCCTAAACAAAGAAAGAGCCAAATCATTCCATTCTACTCTTAATCACTGAATGGGTGTGGCCTCAGTCAAATTGAGACATGTTGAAGACCTTAGCTTAAAAAGGCTAAGGTTTCCCATTTCATCCATGATCACCTCCAATAGTCTTAATCTATATTTTACCACTGGATCCAGATGATTCTGGAGGGGAAAGTGAGATAGGTGACCTTACACAGCCCTCCCTCACTTAAATCCAATTCATTTGCATGTCATAGCATCATATCCCTGATGTTATGGTCTTCTTCAAAAATGATGACAAACAACAACAGCCATCCTTATCATAATAGGAATGGTATAAGATCTATTGCTTTTAGTGAAAGAAATCATCTAATCACTGACTTTTCAGCTCTGAGTTGGAAAGTTACAAAAAGAGAGGATACAGGTGATATGTATGAAGATCAGCATTGGGGTGAGAGCATAGTGGAAAAGTCAGTAGGTACAATGAAATGAATTATCATCATGGCACACAAGATATGTTCATGAGTATGTATCTCAGTTGGGAATCCTGATTTGGTAGCTTTAAAACTTAAGATATCATACACAAAAGTAGGAGAAAGTAGTGATGATTGTAGGTTAAAATTTGGTCTGATACCACTTATCTGGATTGTTAGCTATCTTGTCCAGATTTGCGTAGTCTACAAATTCAATATGCCTCCTTAAAATCACTAATAAAATATTGAGAATGTGATGTTTTATCTCTGAGTTCCTTTAGATTTGCAGCAGTGTTTGCTTAGGTTACTATATTCTTGCATATCAGTTGAATCATATGCCAAAGGGACATATTCATCCTATACTTTCTTATTCCAATAAATGACTGGAGCTTGTAGCATCACAGAAGTCATTAAAAAGAAAAAAAAACTATATTCACACTATTTCAATTCCTGTGAAGGAGAAAAAAAAATGATGGCCATGCTATCTTTATTCATCTGACAAGTAGTTCAGAAGAAAGAAATCTGGAATGAAAATGAATTGCTTCTCTCTTACTACCCACCTGTCTGCTACAAGGTGATAGGAAAAATGCTAAAAGGATCATGAGATACCCATTAACAGTTTGAATTTTCTGCCACAAAAGATTCATAATACCACTATTAGTAAGTAGTTCAAGAGTAAAAAAGATTAGTTTATAGAAATAGTTATATGAATTATTTTAAATCTGTATCATACAATTCCTAGTTATTTTCACATATCTATGGTGGACATAATGATATCCATAAGCAATTCTAGAAAGTACAATTAAAAAAAATACATTTTTTTCCTGTGAAAATTTTTTATTATCAAATATGTAGGCTCATATTAGCTGCCATAAATCATACTGTGTTCACTCAAGGACATTTCAAAGGACAGAACTAAGCAAGGAAACTTTATGTGATTTCTGTACTGCAGCACTGGAATATATCTGACTATAAAAAGATGAATCTTTTAACATAATCCTCTCCCGAGCATGTGAGGGGAGGAACAAAGATTTAGCTCACTTATCATACATTTCTATTTCTTCGACCCAATTTACATATGTACAAAGATGAATCTAAAACACACTTACCAAAATATATTTAGGAAATAAGCAAAGCATGAATAAATCCTACCTAGACCATAGAAAATTTTTGGATTGTGTGAACTGTATGTGGCAAGTATTTAAAATGGCCTGGATAAAAAGAGTGTTTAATGTTTAAATAAGAGAAGGTCATATTTTCAGTACTATTTTGGAGTTTAGGTAAGACAAAAGATAAAATATTCTTTCAACTGAAATGAGAATAAGGAAGCCCAGTACTCTTTCTAATCTAGGGATTATTATTAATCACTTCTAGCAATGCTTGAGTATTTTATTAGAAAGGTACTTGTTAACCCACATCAATTCCTAATAGATTGGGTTTCAAGCAATTAAAGAAAGCAAAGTAAAAAGTTCGAAATATCTTTGGACAGAACAATTAATTTGTTCATTCATGTCTAGGAGTTGAATGATTGAACAAATGAATGAATAAAAAAAGTTTTGATTCAATGTTAACTATGGTCTGGGAATATAAGTAGAAGAGCAGAAAGTCTCTTAATGGATCTCATATAAACACTTTGTTTTGTACATTGCTTATGTGTATCTTTATTTATTGTGATAGTTAATCATTTGTGGGTCTTATTCCCCAACCAGTGTACAAATTGCATGATTAGGGGCAGCAAAATAGCACAGGGAACAGTATTGGGCCTGGACAACTTACAGACCACAAGCACTTATTAGCTGTGTGATCTTGGGCAAGTTACTTAATCTCTACCTCATTTTCCTTAACTATAAAATGAGGATAATAATAGCACCTATACTGTCCTCCCACACACTTTAGTGCCAGGATTTTTGTGAAGACCAAATGAAATAATATATGTTTGATACAGCATCTGGTCCATAGTAGCTATTATATAAATGCTACACAATGATTGTCATTATTAGCTATTCTGGTAATAAGTACTGTTTCTTATATGAACTTTGTATTTACTCAATTGCCTAATGTAACATTCACACTTATCTTTAATTTAAATATAAAAAAACTGAGTTTCAGAGAGATTGAATTGCTCGGTTACAGGTGGCAAAGAAGGGACGGGATCTGAACCCAGATCCATTGACTCTGAATTCAGCACTCTTTCTGTTGTAGCATCAGAGACAGCAACTCAGGTGGCCTCTCTGGAACATAATTGTGACACTGTCTTTTCTAATCCCAGTTCCTAGAGTAAATTGCTACATTTAGATTCCTAAATCTTAGTATATTGTGCATTGTAGGAAGTGAAATTGCATTGAAAAAAGATGAAAATATGAATAGTAACTAATTAAGATCAATAGGCATGCATAAAAGAAATATATGCTAGAGGCAGAAGTTTTAAGGGTATTCAGGAATCAGCTCTCAAGATCTTTGAAAGAAAGGAAGATATTGAACAATTTAAAAAAATGAATTGGCTGAAAGCTGACTGAAAAGTGAAGAGAATTCAAGATTTCATTACTTTTATTGCTTTTTTGGTTACCACAAAAGTATTTGATTTAATGAAACAAAATGGGATTTTAAAAGATGAGGTATTTCCAATGAACTACCTATCATGTATTTATTAAATGCATGCAAGACTTCTTGATAGAAGTATAATTCTCTGGTTATTGATATAAAGTCAGATTTAAAATAAGGAGATGCATCCTGACCAAAGTGTCTGTAACTCTCCTGGAGAATATTCAACATAAAATCCATGTTACAGAGAGATTTCCTCACTACACATCATCCAGCCAACAAGCATTTATTAGATGCTTACTTTGTCCCTATCCCAGTGCAGGGCTTTGGAGATACAAAGCAAAAAAAAAATCACTACCACAACAACCACCAGTACCAATCCTTAAAGAATTTACATTCCAGAGGGGAGACATGTATATTAATAGATGGACAGTAACTTTAGAGGAGGAAGCACATAGATGGTGAAGTCCTCCAGATACTGGTATTCATAAATGACATTGTACTTATTGCATTAAACTCCAGAATATTACTTATTTTCATTAATAATAACCACAAGTGTTTTAATAGAGTGTAGTCTAATCTTCCATATAGAAAAAATAGTAAATAAAAATGACCCTTTTACAAACCATGAATGAATCTGGATAAATAATGAGAGGTTGTGACACTGTTTATCTTGGATAGGACAAAAGATAGATAGTATTATATCCATAACTACATAACACTTTTATTGATCCCAAGTTGCTCACTAAAACAAAAACTTATTTTTTAAAACCCCAATATTTTTCTGGTCATGCTTTATGGATGAACATTATGAAATATCAGTCCTCAGGTAATCTAAATGAGGGTTGAATGGTGAGCATAATCAAGACAGGCATATTACCAACCATATTTATGTCACTTTAAAAGTTCTTGCATTAATGTAATTTTTTAATTCCCCCCAAAACTTCCCCTCTTCCTACTTCCCTACAAATGGTAAGGATCCCACCATTGCCATTTTTGTTTTCTCACTCTCTTGCACACTATTCTTCCCTTCTATATAACTTATTGCCAAGACCTGTAAATTTTACCTTCATAGCTTCTCTCAAGAACTCTCCTTTCTCTTTTCTGACACAGTAACTATCCTAGTACAGGTCATCATCACTTCACATCTGAACTGTTACAATAACCTACTGATTGGTTTGATTACCACAAGATTTTCTCCACATTAGACCATGCTACATGCATTTATCAAAATTATCTTCCTAAAACACAGTTCTGATCATGTCACTCCCCTTCTCATAAGCTTCAATCTCCAATTTGATCTCCAAGATCAAATACAAAGTCCTGTTTTTGGCATCCAAAGCCCTTCATAATCTGCCTTCCACATTTCTAGTCCTCTTATATCTTATACCCTCTCTCCCCTGCCTCTATGTGTTGTCTGTGATTCAGTGACACTGACTTTCATCCTGTTTCAAAAACAGGACACTCCATCTCTTAACTCTGGGATTTTCACTGGCTATCCATCTTAATTCTAGCACCTCCACTCTATATATTATCTCCAATTTATTCTATATATGTTGTAGTTGTATGTGATTATTTGCATATTGTTTTCTCCATTAGATAGTGAGAGGTCTAGATTTTTTGCCTTTCTTTATCTTCTTAGCACTTGGCATAGTTATTTGGCACATACTCAGTGCTTAATAAATGTTTATTGACTGACTAATTCACAAGGCATATGGTCATTTCTGTAATATTCCTTTATTTTCACAAATTAATTTCTGTTAAAATGTATTTTTGTCTTTAAAATATATGAGTATGGGTACGTTTGGTAGTTTGACAACACATTCAGTTTCCAAATAAATTTACAGATGATCCATAGAGGTGGTAGTGGTTGTTGTCTTGTGGTCTTGTGTTCTCAGAGGATCAAAATGACATCACTATGTTAGAGTCAAATTGTGGTATATCTGATTATAGCTAATCAGACCAATATGAGTTCAGAATGCCTACCACTGGTTGGGCACAAAATCCAAGTTAAAACTTGGGATAGATTCTTTAAGTGTTCACATCTCTCATTTCTTTTGAGTTATTTCTACTCTACTTTGCTCATAGAGCACACCACCATCTTCTGCTGGTAGGTCTTGTGCCTGTGTCTCCCCATGTCACATAATCAATTCCAAAGTTCTTAAGCAAGATGTGACCAATATATACAAATGAATTTCACCATCAAACCATATTACCATACTCTTCCATCTCCACCTTTCCAACCTTATCACTGCTATGAGAACAATTTTTAGGAAAAAATACTTATAGCATTTAAAGAATCTGTATATTCAGAAATGGAGAAAGAGAAATAACAGTGAAAGGTGCTGAACCCATGAGCACTCCTAACCAGGGAATGATTTATCTACTTCTCTGTCCTGAAATATCTCCCCATATTGCTTATTTTTGTTCCTCTCCTCTTTTTAACTAAAGGACCTACAATTTACCTATTAGAGATTATTTGCGATTAATAAACATCTTTAGGAAAATTTTGAAAAAACAAAAGTCCTTTGGAAATGTCAGGAACTGTAAAGCTATCTACACATTAGAGTAGATTGGTTTAATTCAGCTGTTTTAGTCCTAACATCTGATCTTGCTGATGCCATCCAAAAAATAGATGTTTTTGTTTGATGTAAGGGAGAGATAGGTGAAAAAAAAATAGTATAGAAATTTTAGGGTATTAGAGAAGGCCAAGACAAGGTACCCAAGAGGAAAGCTTAGTACAACATTTGAATACCAGGAACTTGAAGGAAGAGAGTAAATGAGGAAGTTGGAGAAACGTGCAGAAGAAGGGAAGATAAAATATGCATTTATATACTTCCTATCATTTGCCAGGTGCTTTACAAATATTATTTCATTTGTTCTTCACAACAGCCCAGAGAGGACTGGGCTGTTATTATTCCCATTTTACAATTGAGGGAACTGTGGCAAACAGTGGTTGTGACTTGGCCATGCCTGAGGTCAGATTTGCATTCAGGTCTTCCTAACTCCAGGCTAGTGTTCTACTTATTGTGCCTCCTAGTTGACAGAATGATTACAAAAACAAATTATTGATATTTTAAAATTGTGACTAGCAATAGTTTTGTTTCCACAAAAGGAGAAAAAAGCTCTTTCCTCTCTCTTCTTCCTTTCTCCATACATCCACTATTACTAGGGCTGACTATATTTCAATTTTATTGTGAATTAAATGGGCTTTTGTGGTTTAGCCTAGAAATCTGACCCTTATCTAAAACACTACCTCTGTATGTGTGGGGGGGGATGTTTTGATTTCTAAATAATTAACTTAAGAAGGAATTTTTGGAACACAGCTGGCTTCCATAGGTCGCTTTACCTCTCTGTATTGCAGTACTCTTATTTGTAAAATGAAAGAATTAGACTAGACAGCTACTAAGGCCCTTCCTACCTTTGATTCTTTAATCTTATTAGGTTAAATAAATTATGCAAGGTTCTGAAACATCAAAGATCAGACAGAAGATAATCTTTTCCTCAAAGGCCCTTATATCCCACAGGGTGGATGAGACATATACATATACAATAATTTGCAGAAGAAGAGAGTGGTAACAACCCCATCATCAGAAAATGGCTCTGAGGAAAGAAGCTGACACATAAATTAAAAGAAGTTAAGGTTTCTAAGAGGTAAAAATGGGGAAGGAACATAATCTAGGCATGAAAATTGACAAAAGCATGGAGACTAGAATGATGGAATATTAAATTCTGGGAAAAGCAAGTAGCCAAATTTGGCTAGAATATAGAATGTGTTATAATGCCAGAAAAACTGAAGCAAGACAGAGATTAGATTTTAATATTTTAATGATGGAAAATTTAGGCTGAACAATTCAGGGAAATCGAGGTATTGCAATTCAGGGAAACTGAGGCATTACAGTGTGAAAGTGAATTACCTGGAAAAACAGGCCAAGGAGTTTGTATTTTATCTTAGAGGCAATGGAGTACCATCAAAATTTGTAAATTTAGAGTGATGCTGTTAGTCATGTGCTTGGTTTCAGTCTCACCTTTGGTATTAACAGTATGTTTTGGCTAAGTCCCTTAACATATTTGATCCCCAGTTGCCTCATTAATAAAATGTGGAAGCTAGATTATAAGATCTCTAAAGTCCCTCAAATATCACATGGAATCCTAGGAATACAGAAAAAGAGAAAAATAGATCAGAAGCTAGAAGTTATAATAAAGTATAGTGTTATAGTAAAAAGACCTAGTTAATGAGTAATAATTGAGATTTGGATATCCAAGGATCAGAAGGAGAAAGGAATACCATGAACAAATATATAAAGGCCAGAACAAACACTATATGTGAACCAAGAGTTCACATTGAAAAAGGAATATATTTTTGGGCAATTGAAACAGAAGGGCTGTCCCTGACATGTATAACTAAGTTTTATTAAAGTTGTATGTATTTTACAGTTCTTAATAATAATCCTAGAGAAAGATTTACCTGAAACACTGAATTTTGGAGGCTCCCACAAGAGGTCATGGGTAAAACATTATACTTCTTTGTTTCTGTTTATTCATTCCAGAATTTAAAACTTTGGATTAGATGATCTTCAATGTTTTTTCCAGATCTAGAAGGTACATTCACATGATCTTCCATTCTGTCAGAGATGGCATAGAAAATAGTACTTTGTATCTATGCAATCTAATCTTTTTAAACCCTGTCATCAGAGTTCTGGGATATATACATACATATACATTTATGTGCATACACACACATACACGCACACACAGATATATATACTTAAGTACATGTATACACATATATACAATATGTAAATATATATTCAGGTTTCTTCCTTTTGTAACTTGAATGATTTTAAGAAAATTTGTCACCATTTCTGATTATTCATATTCAAATTAGTCTACTTGCAAAGAATGATCTCTAAGATCATTTTATTATTTTTTGCCTTTTGCTTATTCATCAAGCAAAGATAAATATGTGAGACACATGTGTACTAGAGCAAGAAATCTGCTTCACATTGCATTGATAGAATGACATCTAAAATATTTTATACAAAACTTTCTTCATCTAAAGCTAATATATGATTTCTGGCTTGGGGTAAATAGTTATCTTAATTCTACTATTTGAAAAACTTTATTTTTTCTAGTGATTTTTTTAATTGTTAAAAATTTTAGAAAAATAATTTTCATCCTCCTTCTGACTTAAACCTAGGTCTTTGCAATTATAATTAATAACCCATATATTGACAAAATCACTTACTTTATTAGTCAAGTCAAAAAACATTTATTCTTGGTAAATGTGCAAGCCCCTTAGGAGGTGTGTGATCCTTATTAGCCAAACAATTTTCTCTTTTACTTTATCATTTAAGGAAAAATCATGGCCCATGAAAAGTAGAGATGTCTTTGAATAAATTATATGTAAATTTCATAAGCATATGCTTTAGTTCTGTTCTCTATATATGGCACATAGGTGTTTAATAAATATTTGCTGACTTATTGATTAAATTGCAGTTTCTAAAATTCCTTTTCTGTGTTTTGGGGGTAACAAAGTGTCCCTATGAGTAATTTGGCAGCTAAAATATAGCAGGTGCCTGATTATGTGGATTAACTTTCCAGAACTGGGAACAAGACAATGTTGTCTTTTTTTTATACAAGACAGCAGCAGTATCTTGGCTACTTGAACCATTTCCTCCATGTTAACATTTTAGCAGAATTGATATCTTCTCTCAAAAAAGTTCTTTCACATTTACTTATTGAGCTTGTTTAATTCTATAGGAGGAACAAATCATTGTGCAAGGCATTTCAAAGAAATACATGTTATATTGGAATTCTTAGGGTGTCATTTTTCATAGTAAATCTAAAGAGTAAGAGTAGATCACACCACTCCATCAATCCCAGATCACATTCCTCATTCACCTACCAAAAACTCAAGCCCTAAAGATAGGAAGAGCCCCTGCCCTTTGTTCCACAATAACATTGATATGAAGAGGAGGAAAAATCAAGGAATATGATTTCCTTTTTTTTTTTTTTTTCAAAAGATAATTTGCCAATCCGTCAGATATAGGATAAAAACAAAGCTTCATTCACAGTCTCTCTTTTAGCTGCTTTTTTAAAAATCCCTGTCCGTGGTCCTGAATCTAAGTAAATGCATTTGAAGAATAAATTTTTCTGTCATAAGCTATTTTGGTATGCAGCTTTCCATGAATCTCCTTTCAGTCCCTTCCACCCCCAAACTCAGTCTTTTATTATAATTTTCCTAAAATAAGAGTTTCTCTTCATTGACATTATTTAAGTGAAGACCGGATGGTCATTTATGTGACGTGTTGTAGATGGGATCTTTCTTTAGGTACAGAGTAAAATAGAACACATCTGAAGTCCTTTTTAAGGCTGAAATTCTTTGATTCTAAGAAATGAATTTGAATTCAACAAGGAAGTAAGATCAAAATAATATTAGGGAGATTGTTAACTCCAAAGATGAATAAAGAATAACTGTAAGGAGAAGAGCAATAAGACTTAGCCACATACTCTTAATATATCCTTTAATTTTGCCACAGGAAGCTATGAAAACTAAATCATCTTCTAAAGATCCTTACACCCAGTGATACTGTTTAGTTTCTTGGTTGTATTTGTATATTAAATATACACATACATACAAATATACACATATATACACATACATACAAAATATATACATATTTTGCCCTCTAGTCTGGGAGTCTAGTTTCATAAAAGTAATGCAACTACAAATACTGAATATGTGTTAAATTGCTACTTGGTTATTTTTCTTCCCAAAGTACTATCAGTGAGAGAACTATTTTCATGATTTTTGCATGTCTGCTATTTTATTTTATTTTATTTTCCAAATACATGTAAAGATAGCTTTCAACATTCATTTTTGTAGGACTGTGTTCCAGACTTTTCTCTTTTCCTCCCTTTCTTTCTTCCTTTTTTAGACAGCAAGCAATCTGATATAGGTTAAATGTGTACAATTCTTTTAAACGTATTTTCATATTTTTCATGTTGTGCGAGAAAAATCACACCAAAAGGGAAAAAAACACAAGAAAGAAAGAAAGATGCAAACAAAAAAAGAAGATGAAAATACTATGTACTTTGATCCACATTCAGTCTCCATAGTTCTCTATGTGTATGTGCAGATGGCATTTTCCATCCCAAGTCTATTGGAATTGCCTTGAATCACTGCATTGTTGAGAAAAGCCAAGTTTATCACAATTGATCATTGCATCTTCTTGTTCTTACTGTGTATACACACATGTGTATACATCTTGGTTTTGCTCATTTCACTCAGCATCAGTTCATGTAAGTTTTTTCAGTCTGTTCATCATTTCTTGTAAAGCAATAATATTCCATCACATTCATATGCCATAACTTATTCAACCATTCTTCCAAGGATGGGCATCCACTCAATTTCCAGTTCCTTGCTACTACAAAAACAAATGCTACAAACATTTTTGCATATGTGAATCATTTTTTCCTCTTTTATGATTTCTTCTGGAATACAGATCCACTAGAGACACTGCTGCATCGAAGGGTATGCGGTTTTATAGCCCTTTGGTTACAATTCCAAATTGTTCTCTAGAATGGTTGGAACATTTCACAATTCCACCAACAATATATTAGAATCCATTTTCTCCACATCCTGTCCAATATTTTTCATTATCTTTTCCTGTCATCTTAGCTGAGAGTTGTGAAATGGTACTTCAAAGGTATCTTAATTTGCATTTCTCTAATCAATAGTAATTTAGAATTTTAGAATAGTAATTTTTCATATTCTTAGAAATGGCTTCAGCTTCTTCAATTGAAAATTGTCTGTTCATATCCTTTGACCACTTATCAGTTAAATGACTATTATTCTTATAAATTTGAATCACTTTTCTATATATTTTAGAAATGGGACCTTTAACAGAAAAACTGGTGTAAAATTTGTTTCCCAACTCTCTGGTTCCCTTCTAATCTTGGCTACATTAATTTTGTTTGTTCAAAATCTTTTTAATTTAATGTAATTAAAATTATCCATTGATAATTTTGTAATGTTCTTTAGTTCTTTGTCTTTAAATTCCTCCCTTCTCCATAGATCTGACAGGTAGACTATCTTTGTAAAATTGATATTTTAGAAAGAATAACGATGGTGCATCAAAATAGGAAATCCAAATGGTATGATTGGTAAATTCTTAGATAGGGAAATGATGATTCAATCCAATTCATTTAACATTTATTAAGTACCTACTGTGTAAAAGAGATTATTTTCTTGGATGCTGGACATAAAAAGATAAAAAAGTTTCTGCTCTCAAGAATCTTATGTTGTAATTAGGTTACAATATGTATACAGACAACTAAGTACAAGATAATTTGGAAAAGAAGATAGGACTGTAAGTAGGAATATTAGATAATGTGACTGATCTGAGACTTGAAGAATTCTAGAAAATCTAAGGAGATAGAAGATGTGTACATTCCAGATATGGTGGGGTGCAGTTTGTATGAAGGTATGGAAGCAGGAGATAAAATGGAAAGTTTTGAAAATATTAAGTAGGTCACTTTGAATGAATATGAATTATGCAAGAGTGAAATGGTAAAAGTCTGTGAAAAACTGGAATCTATAGGTACATATGATCACTAAGAGCCAGGACCTCTTCATAATAAATAATAACTCAAGATTTACTTCATTTTCTGACAAATACTAGACTGCTAAATCAAGGTAATAGAAGACTATAGACATAGTTAACTTTAACTATATCTTATCAAAAATTTGATAAAATCTGCCAAGCACCTCTTATGGATAGGATCTAGAAACATGGATTTGAGTGATAGCACAGTTATTTTACCAGAACTAGTTGAAAGACTGTATCCAAAGAATAATTGTTAATAATTAAATATCAGCTTTGAGGTAGGTTGCTAGTGAAGTGCCTCAGGACCCTGTCATATTTAAAATTAATTATTTTGAAGAAGACATAAAAGCCACCCTTATCAGATTTTCACGACACAAATCTAAAAGGGATAGCCAATATGATGGATGATCCAAAACAGTCTAGAATGACTAGAAGAGTGGGGTGAATCTAAGATGAAATTGGATAGAGAGAAATATGAAATCATATATATAGAATAAAAAATTAATTTCTCAAGTATATGATGAAGGCATGGCTAGATAATAGTTTAAATGAAAAATATTTGGAGGTTTTAGTGGACTTGAAGCTGAATATTCATCAACAATATAATTTGACAAATCATAAGTCAAGTATTGTGCCCAGGACACAGGAGGTAATGGTCCTTCTATACTGTGCCTTGTCAGTTAATATCCAGATTCTTTTAATTAGTTTTGAACACCACATTTTGAGTAAAAAGCATGCTCTATTGAAAAAAGCCTTTAATTTAGAATCATAGGTCTTAGATTCAATTCTTAGCTGTGCTATTGAGTATGTACAAAACATCACTCTAAGTCTCAGTTTTCAGTATTGTAAAATAAGAGATCTAAATTGCTAAGGATCTAAAAACTTCAACAGTGATGCTACAGCAAATTGGAATATATTCAGAGGACAGCTACTCAGTTAGTGAAGGGACTAGAAACTAAACGACAAGAGGAAGGTCTAATGGAAATGAGATTATAAAGCCCAGTTACCTCAAATATTAGAAATTTTAAATGTTGGGCTTGAGCATCTTAATACCTAAGCATTCCATATATCCTTTGGAAGAAACCACTTGATGAGTCAATGGTTGAAGTTATGTGAGGAAAAAAGGATCAATATGAACAAATCAATCAAAAAGCATTTATTAAATACTCACTAGATACCACACCTTGTATTAAGCTCTGGGGATAAAAGATAAAACTGAAATAGTCCCTACTATAAGAACTTATGAAATGTGCTCTCTATTACATAGATGCGAGTAGTTTAGGGTGCAGAATGATAGGTATATTTTTGTATACAATATTTGAGGGGCAGCTGGATGGTACAATAGATAGAGCAATGGTTCTGGAGTTAGGAGGAACTGAGTTCAAATCTGGCCTTAGACACTTAACATTTACTAGCTGTGTGACTCTGGACAAATCACTTAACCTCAATTGCCTCTCAACAAATTAAATATACAGTCATTGAAGGAATTGGTTTTGTTTGACTACGCATATTTGTTACAAGAAATTTGTTTTTCTCCCACTGGAGTAAAAAATTGGAAGGTGAAAAAATAAAAATTTTAATTAAAAAATGAACAAACCCAGAAAAGATTTTCTACAAATGTGAAATGTTGCATGTACTTTCATTGTTACTTTATTTTACTGCTTCCCTTTATTACAAGAGTTTTCTGGTGAAATGGAATAATCATAAATATTTACAAGAAAAGAGTTTCTATAAAAACACAGGATATGCATAAAAATAAAGCAATCAATAAAATTTAAAGATAAATATAAAAATTAAGAACATTAAAATGGATAGATTTGCAAACAAAATTAAAAGTTCTTGAAAGTAAAGATGTAATTTTCCCGTCCAAAATCCCATCAGCATGTACATATAGAGAGGTATATTAAATTGATACAAAATGGGATATAAGATAATTTTTGAAAGAAGTCTGTACTTGAGCTGAGCCTTGAAAGAATCTAAAGATTCTAAGAGAGAAAGTTAAGGAGAGAGTCTAGGAATTCCAGACATGGGGAACATTCAATGCAAAGAAATGGAGATGGGAATTGGAACCCAAATATGAGAGAATAGTAAGAAAGCTGTTTGACTAGATACAGGGTTGTGGTATTATGAAGAGGGATAATATATACTAAACTAGAAAATTTGAGTTGAGGCCAGATTGTAAAGCATTTTAAATGCTAAACAAAATAATTCATATTTGATCTTCAAGATAACATACAGTTACAGAGTTTATTGGGTGATAGAGTAATATGATCATATATTTTAAAAATCTTTGTCAGGTGGATGGGGAGAAACTTGGGGCGAAAAAAAAAACCAATTAAGAAGGCTTTTCAGTAGTTCAGACAAGAGCAATAAGGGCATGAACCTGGGTAATAGTGATGTGAATGGAGAGAAAAGAAGAAATGTAAGATCTGGAGTTAAGATGACATTTTGTCAGTGATTGAATATGTAAGATGAGTGAGAGTGGACCCAAGTATGTCACTGAGTTTGTTAACTTGGGTGACTAGGAAGTATTGTGGCATCCTCAATAGAAATAAGGAAGTTTAGAAGGAGGGTGGATTTTGCAGTAGCAGGGGGAAATATTGAATTCTATAATAATTTGAGTTTGAGATGCCTAAAGAATATAATTAAGTTCAAAATGTTTGGGAGAACATTGTTGATACAAGATGGTAGCTCAGGAATGAGACTAGCATTGGATATATAGAAAGGCAGTCATCAGCATAGAGATGAGAATGAAATTTATGAGAATATGGTGACTAATGAGATCTCTGAGAAAGAGACAGACAGGCAAGCAAACAGAGACAGTAAGAGTAGGGGAAAAAAATAAAACCATGGGATAACTTTGGGGTACAACTGTAAGTAAGAAGCATAATATAGATATAATCCAGACAAGGAGACTAAGACAAGCAGATAGATATGTAGGAAAAAGTAATATAAACTAATCCTCACTACATAAAATACAAAAACTGCCATAGTGTTTTTGAACTTAAAGGAAACATAATCTATAATATTTTTAATGAATATAAATTAGTATGGTATCTTACAGAGAGTATTAGCCAGCTAAACTTTATTATTATGATTTGGGATCAGTAAAAGTTACTGACATTGAAGAAATCATAATAACACAATTGAATTATTTTAGTGCTACAAATATCGTGTGCTTTTACAGAAACTCTTTTCTTGTAAATCTACCTCCTACCTCTTTACCTTCCCCCACCCTAATCACCCTGACTACCACCAACACTCACTACCAAAGAAACTAATGCATAGAAACTAATTGATAACAAGGTTTAACATATGCAGCTAACTACCTCACATAGTGTTAATGTGATGCAGATGCATCCTCAAATAGGATAATTGACTTTGCACAAATGACTGTTTCAAATCCAAAGACTATATTTTAATCCTGGAAAAGCCATGATATAAAAGGATGCAATTGGTCATAAGGGAAACTAGATTGGAAAGCACGTGTGACTATCACCATTATTGGAAAAAACAAAACTCTTCTACTAAGAGTGGTCCAATAACATATTTGCATATGAGCACAACATTTATTTTTTCATAGGCACAAGAAATAAATGATGTTGCATAAAGTGAGTTATTTAAAAAGCCTTACATAAAGAAAATTGTAATGTTCCCTAGAAGGAAACAAATAATATGCATATTAATTTATATAATATATATGTATGTATATGTATGTATACACATATATGTATAATGTATATTATTTTAATGTTTATAAGGTATATTATCTACATTATTTCATCTGCAATAATAAATCACTTTCATTTAAAAAATACTAATTTTGTAACTTCATGAAGAGACTGCTGTGGGTGAGTCATATTAGAATAGCCCTCCTTCTGACATCTGACATGGTTGCATGAGTTAACCTTCAGCATTCTTCCTGATAGCACCCCAGAGGGAATGATTACATTCTATTTGGCACATATTTGCTTGTCTTTCAGTGGGTAGAAAAAGGAATTAATTTTCTTTGTAAAATTATCAAGATCAAATCTTGAGGAAACTTGTATTAATCTAACAGCCAGAGTATATTTTTATTTCTTATAACGTTACAAGGAAAAAATTCCAAACTGTATCAAGGCCCTCACAATCTTTATTGTATTGTTTGGGTCACCTAGTTCTTCAGTTTGATGAAATCTAAGGAAATGTTGCTGATGAGACTAATAGAACATCAGCAAATCCTTCCTTCATTTTCATATTCTCTTACTTGCACTAGATACCTGACTCTTGTTCTCTTATTTTAAACTGTTGGCATTGCCTCTACTCAAATAGGACATACTGCAAAAATAGGCCACTGGCAACAAAGTATATTGTTCTCTGATGAGTTTTATTTCTAATATCCATAAAACAGTATATGGGCTCATACTGGAGTGAAATCTGTCTATAATCTTTTCCAAATCATTAGTTGAAAGCACTAATCTATAAATTACATGAAATTCAAAGCCATTATCATGATTATTTTAATCAATTAAAAAAAGCATTTTCTATTTCCCAAATAGGTGACAGTATTTATTCTTATTTAATAGTATTATTAATTAAGGCTTTTCTGCCTAAAAAGAGCTATAGCTTGAGAACCATTTTTAGCTATCCTGAAAGAGAAAGGAGTTTAAAAAGGCAAAAGGGTATAATGTAAAGCATTGAGTTTGAGCTCTGGCTTTTGAGCTTAGACAAAATATAAATTCTCAGGGTTTCTATCTCTTTATCTCTTAATACATGTACTACCCATTTCACTTAGTTGTTCTGATGTTTAAGTGAAATAAAGTATTTTGTTAAATATGCAGGGCTATTTAAATCTGAGTCATCCTCCTCTTTTCTTTTGTTTAAATACTGCTATGCTAAGTAGGCAATAACTGTTAAAACCCTTAGTTGGGTTGGTTGGGTTCTTGTGATATGCCTTTTGATAAGCAGAAAACAAGCATTTTGGGAGTGAGAGGTTGGAATGTGATGCCTTGTTCAATTTAGTCTTGTTGAACACTCCCTTTATCTCTTCTTGGCCAATGCTTATTACATACAATTGGAACAGCTCAAAAGCATGACTTCCTAGTCCTATACTTTTCTGTCAGTGGAAACTCAATTGGCTTCATATATAAAACCAACTAGATATCTAAAGCATTTTACCCCATTGTAATAAGATATTACCAGGGATGGCCCTAAGCAAAATTGTAAAATAGATTATTTGTTTCCAGTGCACCTTCATTCCCTTTTATGTTCACATTCTCTGTGACCATCCTATTACAATTTGTTTTCCCAAACAAGCAAGTTTTTAGGCCTTTCTCTATCTATTCCCAACCCCAGTTTAACACCTTATCCCATGTTTCAAGCCTTAGGTTTCTTTTCTCCTCCCAACCTTAACAACAACAATAAAATACTATAATTCCATCCTACTCATTCTTTCTGCTATTGAATCAGTGTCATTATGTGACTGGTTCAGCTAATCTGATAAACTGATTTTGACTGAAGTGTTAGTGGCTGATTTTACTTAATTTTTCAGTTCCCTTCTCTCTATTTATCTTTTAATTATCTTCAGTGAGTGTTTATAATTAATTATTTTAAGAGGAGTGAAAAGTAGGAATTTGGAATACCCTGCAGAGCAAATGAGGAAGATAATTTTAAGCAAGCAAGTTATTTTTTTGGGGTCCCTCGAGTCATATCACATAGGAGGTTGCTTACCTTCTGTCCTTATATAATCAACTGCGGATATACTAATAAATTAAAACTATTCCTCAGTGAACTTACTTATCCTCTTGGCTTTTGCTATTATTTCTTCTGTGAGGACAATTCCCAAAGCTCTGTCTCCAACCCTCACATCTCACCTGTGAGGTGAGATCATCTCCCAATTCTGCACCTGCTTGTTAAAAATTTACATGTGCATATTCTGCTCTTAGTTCCAACTGTGCATGTCTAAAGCTAGTCTATATTCTTTTGATCCAAAGCCTTCCCTTTCTTGACATTGCCGTTTCTGTCGATACCATTGTCATTCACCCACTTACCTCAGATTCAAAAATTATTTATTCCTTTTCTTTGCCCCCCCATAGTTAGTCATAAGTATTGTTTTATTCTTTCTTTGAAATTTTTCCCATATGTCTTCTCTATTCATACTCATTCTACCCTAATTTAAACTATACTTACTTTACATCTAGATAATTATTATAATCTCCTGACTAGATTTGTGCAGTCTCTATCTGTCTATACTGTATGCCAGTTTAATCTATTTTTACACAGTGCTACCAGATTAATCTTCTTAAAATATCCTTCCCTTTACAAAAAGATCACATCTTTCTGTGGCTCAAAAACCTTTTATTGTTCACCATTACCTACAGGATAGACTATGAACCCCTAAGACTAGTGCCCTCTCACACCTACTTTTCTAGACTTATCTCCTACTACTGATGAATAGGAACCTTTTTACTTAACCAAGTTGCCCCTTTCCATCTATGCTTTTTTTCAGCTCACTATTAAATTGATCTTTTTTTCCTTGCCTGGAATGTGCACTTTTTCTATATGCCTATTTCAGTGATACTATTCTTCAAGGACCAATTCAAGTCCAACCTTATCTAAGAAGTCTTTCACACAATCACAACAACATTCTTTTATCTCTTTTTTCTTTCATAGTTAGTCTATGTGTAGCATTCATTTTAGTTAAAAACTCCTACCTGGATGAAGAAAAGGATGGAACCAATTGGAGCCCTCCCATCCTAGGATCTGATGGTTTGAATAGAAGAATGTCAGTAATTTCCTGTGGTATCATAGGGTATATTTAGCTTATGTATGCAGTAGCATAATTATATATATTTTTTTCTCCTACCAGGAGATTGCTCCTACCAGCAATTCTTAATCTTAATTCAGTGAAGTCTACTTCAAATTTTATGCTAACACTTCTATATCATTACCAGAATCCCAAATTCTATATATCCTGTGGAGAGAAGACTGAAAGGGTTCTTTTTTCCTGCTACTGTGTACCAAATAGAGATAGCAGAAATCATAAAACTATGCCAATTGAGTCCACCAAAATTTACATTATCTAATCTCAACTCAATCCTCACAGCATTGAAATAAAGATTCATTATTCAGTAATTGATTCACTCTCCTATTCTCCAAAATGATTGTTCCAAACTTTTATCCACATCTCTTCCCCACATGCTTTCAGCTGAAGACCTTGTCTTATAAGAAACTGATAAAATTAAGACAATTCCTTAAGATCCTTTCTTTACCCACTCCTCCTTAACTCTTATCTCTTACACATCTTCCACTATTATATCCTCTTTCATTCTAGTTTGGAAGAAGTGACTCTACTTCTAGTCAAATTCTTCTACACATACCTGTATACCATCTGTTTATACCTATTCTAACAGATTGTCCCTATTATCACCTTCACTCTAAGATACCTTCACTTACCATTTTATCTCATCTCATTCCCTATCTACTGGTTCTTTTTCTAAAGTCTACAAAAAGATTCATATCTCCTCAATTTTATTCCACCTCCTCATTTGATCCCACCATCTCAGTTGGCTATTATCTAATAACATTCTTCTCCTTTATAACTAAACTCCTTGAGAAAATAATCCATATAGGGGATTTTTATTTCCATTTTTCTCACTCAATTTTAACCCTCCACCATCTAATTTCTGACCTTACCATTCAACAGAAACCACTCTAAGCACAGTTAACCATGATCACTTACTCACTCAATCCAAAGACTTTTTAATCAATCCTTATTTTCCTTTGAATGGTTTTGATCATCTTCTGCTCCCAGCTATTGTCTCTTCTCTAGGTTCTAATGTCACTGTTCTTTCCTTACTCTCTCTTTAATCAATCCTTATTCTCCTTTAAATATTTTTGGTCATCTCCTGCTCCCAGCTAGTATCTCTTTTCTAGGTTCTAATGTCACTGCTCATTCCTGACTCTCTCTTAGTGATCCTCCTTAGTCTCCTTTGTCAATTCTTTATCCATGTCATACCCACTAAATGTGATTATTTCTCAAAGCCTTGTACTGGGCCCTTTTATCTTTCAGCTCTATATCATTTGGTGATCTTCCATAGATCTACTTTCTATAATTCCCAAGCTACACTGTCATGTCACAAAATGCCTTCTAGATATCTCAAACTATATATCTTATAAGCATTTCAAATGTAACATATACAAAGTAGAATTCATTATTTGTCCCCTAAATCCTTCCCTCTTCCAAAATTCCTTATTATAATTGGATACTATCATCCTTCCAGTAACCCAAACTCACAAGATCGATATCATCTTTGCCTCTTCATTCCCATTAATTCCACATATCTAGTCTGTTAACAAATTTTGTAGTTTTTATCTTTAGAATGTATCTTGCATATGTTCCTTTCTCTCCATTAAAGTAGCCACAATCTTACTTCAGGACCTTAGCAATTCTTGCCTGAACTATTGCAGAGTTTTCTAATTGATCTCTAGCTCAACTCTTTCCATGTCTTAATCTATCCTCTGCTCATTTGCCAAGGTAATTTTTCTAAATCTTAGGTCTGACCAAGCCATATCTCCTGCTCAATAGTAAATTTCTATTACCTCCAGGACCAGATATAAATTTCTCTGTTTGATTGTTAGAGTACTTTGTAACCTGGCCCTTCCTTTTTTTCCAGGCTTCTTGTACCTTATTTTGTTACATGCATTTTACATTCTACACTAGCGTATTCATACTTTCTTGAACATGGCAGTCCATCTTCTAGCTCTTTTCCTTTGTATTGGTTGCTCCTCATGCCTGGAATGTTTTTTCTCTTCTGATCCACCTATTAGCTTCCTTGTCTTCTTCCCAGACTCAAGTCAAAATCCACTTTCTGCAGGAGGCCTTTTCTGTTTTCTCCAACTACTAGTGCCTTCTCTTAGATTACTTTGTATTGATTCTTAATATATCTTTCATGCAACTAAATATTTATGTTATTTCCCCCACCAAAATATCTACTCCACGAGGGCAGAAGCTGGTTTTTGTTTTTGTTTTTTGTCTTTTTTTTTGTATCCTCACTGCTTAGTATAGTGCCTGGAACTTAAGCATTTCTGAAATTCTTGCTGAGTGACCTCCATTTTCTCTTTAAAACACACAATTCTTACATTAATTAAAGTGGACTGACAATAAAACATCATAAAGGAATGTACATGGGAGTGATCAGAGGAGGAGAAGTAAACAAGAAATGGTACTAAAATAACAAGTTAAAGGAATAGTAACCAAAGAAAATATCCATGATTTAAAGCTTTCCCAACATTTTATCCACTCCACTTAACTCTTTCTTGCCTAAAATTTTTATCATCTACTTGAGCTTTGATGTGAAGCAAGTTCTGGTTCTGTGACCATAGATTTGCTAGCCACAATTATTCTGTGGAGTCCTCTGGAATAATCTGGCTCTTCAACCTGCAATTGCTTATGATGATTTGGGCTTGGGTAGGGACTTTTCTCTAATATCAACATAACTTATTTGTTTCACAATCTGACCCTCTGAATCACTGGCTTATGACTTAAGATAGTCTATCTTGCTCACAATCTTATCCCTAAAGTCCCAACAAGAAATGACTTTCCTTTCTGATCACAATGCTACTGCTTTAGAATATCAGATCTAATGACTTGACCTTTTAACTCTCTGGCCCAAATGGAATGAATCACTTCTGTGATCTGATTGATTCCTTGAGGTAAATTTTATAAACTATCTTTCTGTGTTCTGATTGACTCCTTAAAGTAAATTTTATAAACTATTTTTCAGCTGGTTTGCCCCTTAGTGAATTAGTTTCCTCTTCTACCTAACTCATATAAGCTGCAGCCACATCATAGTCTTGCCTAACCAAATTTCTCAGAATGGATTAAAAAATCAAAAAGCTTTGAGTGAGCTCTTACTAAATGCCACATGCTGTGCTAAACTGGGTAGAAAGATAAAATAATTACAGTCTTTGATCTCAAGGAGTTTACATTCTAACAAGGGCAACAACTCACAAAGGGAAAGTAGCTATATTAGAGCCATAAGGGAGCATTTTGACATACACCATCAGGGAATAAAGGCAAAGTTGATTTGATCATGGTTCATGAATCTAGAACTTGGTAGGGAAGAAGAGTGGAAAGAGAGAGGAGAAAAAGCCACACATTGAGAAGATATCTGGAAAATGTGTTGAACAAAATGATTTATGGCTAAGGTTTCCCTTAAAATAGTGGTAGAGAAGAATCAATCACCAATCATGAGAGTAGTCTCAGACCAGAAGTTTCTCCAGATTGGCAAGGCAGTTGTCAAGGAGCAGATGACTAGACAGAAAGGAGAATGAATATATGTCTCTTGATCCTTCAGAGTTGCTTTCATTAGATTAAGTGACTTTCTAGATATGAACTTGTGTTCTTAAATGGTCCTAATTTTTAGCTATCAATTATTGATGTGCTAGACTAACAGACATGATTAATTCATTTTGAATAGCTTTATTAAATAAAGACTCAATCAGTCTCCCAGACCAGAATCAAGACTCATTGAGTCTATTCAGCCCCCTTTCCCCTAAAGATTAATCACCAAAATTATCATAATTATGAAAAAGAACTCATTGACATAATGAGATGTTTGTTATATTTTTCCTTCTCCAAAAATAGAACACAAGACCATTTTATCATATTTCTTAATCCCATGTATTCTTCTTTGGTAAAAGGAAAAAATAAATATTTTCTACCTCATTTGGAATATATTAGAAGAAAACTAAAAAACTTCAACATTTCCATACTTTCTTGTTTTGTTCAATCAGAAAACTTATTAAGACAATTTATTACAATGAATCCAAATTTGATAGTTATGTCTCCTCATAACTTCTCATAGAACACTGGATTCTACTCACCCAAGAATCTCCCTTTACTTGTGAATCAAGGTTCTCACAACTATACAAAATGATCAAAAGACTTCCATCTAAGGTTTCTGTCTTAAGTAAAGTGAAATCTATACCTATAGATAGAGCTGGATACTTGTGTTTCAAGTGCATTGATACTGACCATTCCTACAAAACTTTCTTCTCACCTTTCTTTTCTTTGGATTCCTAATCTTCCTTGAAGATCTAGTTCTTTTGTTACCTTTTCCGTGAAGTCTTCTTCCCTGAAAGTCGTCTCTTCTTAAATTCCTTCTTTCCTCATTCCTCCCTCCATCTCTCTCTTCTTTCTTTCTCTTTTCTTTCTTCCCTTTCTTTTCCCTTCCCTTCTTTTTCTTTTCTTTTCTTTTTTTTTGAGACTGAGTCACCCTATCTAGCTCAGGCTAAAAGTACAGTAGCCACTCTGATCAGTACAAAACCTCATTATATTAGTACTGGATTTGATGTAGATAGGCAATAGCTTAGCACACTGGAACTCAAGAAACACACTTACTTCAGTCTCCCCATCTGGCATGAATCACCTTTCCTGATTACTTATATTTCTCAGATTGTTTTGTCTATGTGTTGATTGTCCTCACACTCTCTACTTAATAATGTACATATTTGTATACATGTTATATCTTCCCTACTATCTTTTACCATCCTCCACTGGCCATTCAATGAAAAACACCTTGAAGTCAGGAGTAATTTCATTGTTCATCTTTGTATTTCTAGTGCCTAAAACAAACAGACATTTTAAAAGTGCTTGTTGAATTGAAAGCAAATAAATAATTGTGGTTTATAGTTTATCATTAGCACAAAACTTCATCTAGAAACAAAATAATGAATTGTAGTTCACTCTGTGATTACTACTAATTGATTTCAAGTGATTATATTTCTCTTTCCATTTTTAATAATACTAGCATTTTCTAACCTAACCATAATATTTAACAGTTAATAGTACTAATGATTATTACATTTTGCTTTCTTAGTTCAAAATGTCATCTTGATGTAGGAATTATATCTCAAAGATAAAAATACCTGAAATTAAAAAAAAAAGAAAGAAATGCTGTGTTCCCTTTTATATTCCATCATTATCTAGTTTATAAACATTATAAGAACAGGTGCCAAACCTTAATTTTTTGTATCTCCCCTAGGATCTAGTCCAGTGTCTTATGTCTAATAGTTATTAATGAGTAAAATTAACATCATTAACATTCTTGATAATTAATATTATATCTACTCATTTGCTTATTAATTCCTGTTTCCTTCAAAGTGATTCAATCAACAATACTGTCTACCTTTAACTTCACTGAAAATTAAATAGTTCTCCTATGGATATATTATCAGGCAATTTAATTTCTTTCTTGTATATCAGTACCTAATCATCAAATACAGTACTTATATAAGTAGATTATTTAAGGTAAAATGGCATTTTAATCTTTGGGCATTCTTTTTTTTCTCCTTCATTCTGCAGAGAAATGATGAAGAAGCTATTGTGGATAGAGGTGGAACTCGCTCAATCCTCAAAACACACTTTGAAAAGGAAGATTTAGAAGGTAAGAGTTTTCTTTCATTGAACAGTTTATTTAACTTGATTTCAAAGCATTATATTTTAGGCAGAAATTGTATGATAATCATTAAAAATGATATACCATAACAACTATATTGGAGGAATCAGTTTGGGAGGCAGAGAGGTTCATAGATATAAAGTTGGAAGCAGCCTTTGAGGTGATCTAAAATAACTCCCTCATTTAACATATAGAGAAAATGAAGCACAAAGCTCTTATGTGATTTGCCCATTGTCACAAAGTTAATCAGTAGCATAGCTGGGATTTGAAACCAGGTTGCTTGATGGCAACCCCATCTCTTTTGTTACTCTGCTGTTTCCCTTGAAAGTAGTAGGTGGCAACAAGATAGGTTAGATCAACACCATTCCATATTAATGGAAGTTGGTCAGTGGAATTGTAGTTGGTAAGACAGTGTTAAGTGCTATTGAGAATTATTGACAGTGTCCTCATTAGTTCTTCAGTTAAGCACATAAGTCTAATGTTTGAACCTGTAGTTTTTCTTAGATTAAATAGCAATAGTATTAGCACAATCCATCGTCTATAGGACAAAACTAGTCTTAAAACTTAGTCTTCTAGTCCAAATTGAATTCACATTCTCTCTTAGTGGTTATCAACCCAAGGCTTGATGAATTCTGATTTTCAATGAGAGGAGAAATCAGTAGTGAAAATGGAGGGGGTTTTTTTTGCTATAATTCTAAAAGGAAAGAAGGCATGAAAGCACCAAAATGTCATAATCTGTACTTTTTTTGAAACTTTAATTGTAAATAATTTTGTTTTCAAAATATACCCATGTAACTAGCTTTTATATAGCTTTTAACATATAGGTATATAATGTATATACACATATAATATACAAGTATATAATGTATATAATGTAGTGGTTACTACATGCTAACTTGCATTCCAAGAACATTAAAAATAATGCATATATAGGATTCTATAATTATTTTCATATATTTGTATAAATATAATCTCAGCTGCACTTTAACCTATTTTGTAGAAATTTAAAGCTTTAATTGGAGAAATAGATGTCACTAGTTATTGAATCCTGGCCTATAAGTTGAATTAAAATGTATTTTTTTCAACTCAAAGTCAAACTCTACCTTAGCAGATAAAAAATATTTTTAGTTGAAGATTTAAATGAGGGGGAAAATGTCTTGGTTCTCCTTTTCTGTACCAAATGAGTCTTCATTTGGTAGTGATTTCTCCCCCTTACCATCTAAAATGCTATAGAACTGAAGTCTTATGAAATGGTCCTTTGGTTTCCCAAAGATCATTAAATAATCTAATATGCTCTGTATCACTAACTATAGTAATCTCAATTGAAAAAAAATGAGAAAATACTGAGTGCTGATTATGGAGTTCCAATATTAAAGTGATCTTTAAAGAACCAATGATGAATTCTATGTTTGTTTTCTTGTTCACGTTACCAAAATTTCATTCTATCACTTTGGTAGTAAGACTCTATAAGAACACTTTATAATGATGACAAGCTTATGTCATGGAACCAGTGGAGAAAGT
The DNA here is from genome assembly GCF_902635505.1 of Sarcophilus harrisii. Taxonomy (NCBI): domain Eukaryota; kingdom Metazoa; phylum Chordata; class Mammalia; order Dasyuromorphia; family Dasyuridae; genus Sarcophilus; species Sarcophilus harrisii. The sequence goes on along the minus strand of NC_045428.1, from coordinate 413,738,466 downwards.
ATATGTTGGAGGTTTAGCACTTGTAGTTGGAGTACTTGCACCTGTAAGTGATCACTTTCAGAAATCTTGTGTGGATCCTACCAGACTGACCTAGATCCTGGAATTTTTAACTATTTTTTTCAGGCTCTGGTGGTCCATATTCTTCCCATAACTGGTTTGGTTTTGACTAGTTAAATTGCAAGGTACGAGTAGTGGCATAATATACTTTATGGTATTCACCATGGCAGGGGGAAAGGACATTTAAACTCTTGTGAGAAGTAATATGAGTATGTGATGAAAGTGGGAATGGTGTAGCCAAGAAGGAATAATCTACATTAAATTGTTGGCTTAAAATTAATTACAATAACACAGGTTATCTGATTTAGACAAAATCTGACACAAACTGTATTTTGAGTATAATTGGTTGAATTCTTTTTAATGTGAGCCTTACTATTATCATAAAGGCTAGGTTCATATTAGAACAATTCTATATCATTGATCTTATGAGAAATCCATTTTGTGTTTCTTCAATATAATTATTTCTCTGGAAAATAAACATCCATATTTCAAATTGCTTCATGGTACTAGTTTCATTCATCTTCATTTTCTTTTCCTTTTTTTTTTTTCTTTAGTAGTGAATAATTGATTTTCTTTCTCTTTAATTATAGATTTTTTTCCTTTTCATATTAATAAACGAGTTCTTATCTTTCTGCCCTTATTAGTGAATTTTTTAAATTTAATTTAGTATTGATGATAGCGTTCATTTATCGATCCCTTCCAAATGGCACATCCCATTTGTTAATTAATTACAGGCAAAAAAGTTTTTTTAAATGAATGATTTTTTAAAAAATGTCTACCCATGTAATTGGGGAAATAAATTTTTTTTAAAGTTTTTAAACGTTTTATACAACTATATAACCTCTATCAAATTGCTTACCATCTTAGGAAAGGAGGTAAAGGAAGGAAGAAGAAAATTTGGAACTTAAAAATTTTTTTAAATGGATGTCAAAAATTAATTGCACAGGATCCACTTGAAATTACACATTTTGTCTGCCAAACATTCTTGGTATTTAAGTTATATATGCCAAAAAATGGATGATAGACAAACAAATTTAAGTCATATCCAATGCTTACAGTTATGCAGTGAGTAAACATTTATTAAACACCTACTTTGCTCCAGTCCCTATTTGTTAAATCCTGAATATATGCAAAATGGTAAAAGACAGCCCCTAATCTCAAGGATCTCCCACTCTAAAAGGGGATATAGTACACAACTATGTACAATTTACCAAATTTTATTTCTTTTCAGATTATTTTTTTTGGTACCCTCAAAATCTTCAATTTTATCTTTTCTATTTTACAAAGGCCAGAAAAGTTTTGGATATACCACAGTCTAGTGATTATTAATGGACTACACAGAGGAAGCATATTGACACTCAACAGAATGATTATACTCTGAACCCCTCAATTCATATTTGTGGATGATTATGACTTCATGAGACATCTCCCAACTGAGCAGTAGTCTTGAAATTGTCCAGTCCTACTTAGTTTACCAGGGGAGAACATTGTAGAAATAGCATGAAGTAAAGAAAATGACAAGACGTTGCTATGTAGGTATAGTAAGGGAGCATAGCTGAGGTTGAAAGCAGATATCTGAATCCAAATCCAGCCCTCCACTGTGCCATGCTGACTTTAAATCGGGATTGTAAGGAAAGTACATAGTATAAAACTTAAAGTGTTATATAAATGGGAGTTATTTATATCCCTTATGATTGAAGACAGTGTCTTTTGTATATGTAGATAGGTATACATGTGTATGTGGGAGTTTGCATGTATTCATGCCCAATTTTCAATCAATAAAGAAAACTTATACTACACCAAAAGAAAAGGAATTCCCTTTCATTATATTAGATGTAATCCTGTAAATATTAAAAGAGAGAAATTTTAAAACAAGGAAAGTGATTTCTTTAATCCCAAAATATTTTGCTTGAAAAATGGTTAATACTTTGACGACAAACCACAAGTGGCCAAAGCCTCTTAGATTTTCAGTACATAGGTTGAGATTAACAGTCTACTTTTGTTTTCTGTTTCCCAGTCATCTCCAACCTGATTAAGTGTGTTCATTTTTTAATTATACAGCCTAATAGTGTGTTTTGTAGCCTTGTGAAGGTGACATTGTGAAAGAGATCAGCTTAGTCTGCTTCTTGATTAAATTGTTATAAATGTCTTTCCCTTACTAAGCTTATGCCCCAGAGGTATTCTACTTTCAAATGGCATTTTTATTTTCCTCACTTCATGCTATTTCTACAGTGTTCCCCTCTGTATAAACTAAGTAGGATTGGGCAATTTCAAGACTACTGCTCATATGGGAGATCTCTCACAAACTCATAATCATCCACAAATATGAATTGAGAGGCTACAGAGTATAAAATTTTATCTGTACTAGTCTATGTACCAATGCTCTAAATTTTCCCAGAAGTCTTAGTGGATGATGCTGAAAGTAGGTTGTTTGAGTCCTAGGCTCATTTAAAAACAATTATATCTCCTTTGTACTTTAAATACAAAGATCAATAAGTTATTTTAAGTAAAAATTATGTTAATAAAAATGATTTTTTTTAAAAAGACCAAATGAGATGGCACCACTGTCTATTGAAAGATTGTTATCTTGGAGTCAGGAAAGAAGTTTGATTTCAGATTCTGTTATTAGTTCCATGGCCAAAGGCCATTCACTAAACCTTTCTGAACCTCAATTTCTTATTTTGCAAAATGGGGACAGTTGGGGTGATAGTAGTCACATTATTGTACTTACTTTTCAAGGTTGTTATGTCAAAAGAGCTTTGGAAACTTTGAAGCTCTTTATTAATATAAGTTAGTAGAAGAGTTACATCTTGTTTTGTGAATTTTTCATAGCTCTCTGATCTTCAGTTTTATGAATGGGGCATTAGAAATATAATAGGATTGGGTCAATTATCCTCAGTATTGTGAAGTCACCTTTTTCTCTCGCCCTTTTTTGCTTGTTCTTTTGCTTGTTATTTTTCCTCCTCTCTTAACCAGTCACTTCCTTATGATGTGATACTGTTGAGAGAAGGTTTTGATATTTTTTGTACTATTCCTCATTAGTCTTACTAAGAAATATAAAAAATGTGTCCCCAACCGAGATACATCATGGTGCATTATAGATGAGTACCTAAAGAGTATTAATTTCTTTTCTCTCTCTCCATCTCTCTTTCTCTCTATTTCTCCCTCTGTCTCTGTCTCTCTGTCTCTGTCTTTTTCTCTCTCTCTCTTACCCCCCAACCCCATCAACCTATCCAAATAGTTGGAAGTAATGAAAGTTATAGAGATATGCAGAATAATAAAAGATTCTCTGTTTCCCAGATCAGCTCCAGGGGGTTGTTGTTGTTGTTGTTGTTGTTGTTGTTGTTGTTGTTGTTGTCTTTCAAAGAGAAGCACAAAGGCCTTTTGATCTAAATTGTTACAGCTTTCTCTTGGGAAATACTAGTCTAGATTCCAAAGAGATATGAATGAGGAGAAATTTCTATGGGAAATCCTTTCACTACACAAGTATCCTAATATTAGGGAAAGGGGGCCTCTATCATGTATCTAATCAGATTATAAATATTTATTTACAGGTACATGTTCTGTAACAAGCATCATCGGTTCATTTATGTTCACAAAGAAAAGATGGTACTTGAATTTACAAAAATCCTAAAAAGCATACATTTCCTTATGTGTGTTATATAAAGGATGTAACCACAGCCACAATCCAAACATTTTTTTTTTTTTTTGGTAATGTATGGCAGTCATGATTAGAATTGAAGATGAAGCAACATACTAGTTGAAATGCCATGTTAGTTGCCTTCAAATTTATATATATGTGTATGTATGTATGTATATGACTGTCAATCCTTACTTTTTTTCTTTAATGATTTCATTGGCTTTCATGAGTTCGATTATTATTCTTACAAGCATGACTATTATATCCAGATTTTTAATCTCTTGAACTCCAAGTCCTTCATTACCAGCTGGATATTAGCTCTAGGTATTCTTTTGACATCTCAAGCTAAATTTTTCTGTATATTAATTCCTTTGGTTATTAGCTCCTGAGTATTGTTTTGACATCTCAAGTTAAATTTTTCCAAAATATAAATCTGTATGTCCACCTATCCTTGACATGTTAGCATGAGGCAAGCTGCAGAATAGGAAATTGTCCTGGAAGGCAATCCTGATAGTGGAACACATGGAAACATACCATGGGAATAGAAGTGGAGCAATAAGGATGACATTAACAACTCTAGACTCCCAGGCCATTAGTCAAATACCATTGGATTCTGTTTTGCTGAACTGAACCAATGAAGACAAAAGGCTAATGATTTCTCCTTCTCCTGATGCTTCTCTTTCCCCAAGAGAAACATGTCTATTCTATGAATTTTTCTTGCTTAAGAGTATGTTTGCTTTTTGTTTTACTTTTATTTTAAATTCTGTTTTTCTAAGATAAATGTATTAGTGATCTATGTACTTCATTACTTGAATACAGCAAAGAAAAAGCAGTAGGGTGAAATGCCTGGGAGATTTTGCAACTGTGACAAAATTCACTAGGGAATTTCTGGCTGGAGACTTAAAGCAAACAAAGAGAATTCTTGATTAATATTTTATAACATCCAAGGTTAAAGAAAAAAAAGAAGGATCTGGATCTCTAATAGATAAAGACTTTAAGAACTTTGATTTAGAGAAAGGAGATTGGACTGATAAGGAAGACATTTGAGTCAACTTTTCTTCTTTCAATGTTTTTTCACTTTCAGTTCTATTGATGTTTTGTTTTTACATTATATATACATTTAGAGATTACTTCTACTTCAGTTAAATAAATCAAATAATACAGTAACCTCATCTGGAAGTTTATGAAGCATTTTATATCTGTGACATCATCCCCACCTCTCTTATTAAAATTTAACACAGTATTAATTTCTTAAAATATGCATAATCAAACTAAATAAATTTCCCCAATTGATATATATATATATATACATATATATATGTAAATATATATGTTTATGTTGTCTAGATACACATACATATGCATATAAATACACACATACATATGTATATATACACATATGCATACATACATGTATTGTCATTTCTCTGTAATGTAATAAACAAATAAATAAATAGTAAAATAAAATTTCACCATCAGTGTTCTGGAACTATGGATGGTCTTTCTATTGATCAAAGTTCTCAGCACTTCAATATTATTTTTAAGTGTTGTATAAATTATTCTGTTTTATTTTATTCTTCATTAGTTTACAAAAGTACTCAAAATTGTTCATTTTAAAAATATTGATATTATAAATTCTTTTCATTTTGGTCACTTTATTCTGCACCAGTTCATAAGTCTTCCCATAACTTTTTGAAACCATCTGTTTCCTCATTACAGATGATGAATATTCCATAACATTCTCCTATTATTTTAGTTTCCAGGATTTGGTTTGGTTTTTTACCTACACACAATCACTCGCATGTGCACATCAGACACACACACACACACACACATGCTACAATAAATTTTTTTTTACATAATGGATCTTTTCCTCTTTCTTTACTCTCTCTTGGGTTTAGACTTAGTAGAGATATGCTGGGTCAAAACGCATGCCTTGTTTAGTCACTATTTTTGTTTATAATTCCAAATTGTTTTTCATAATTGTACCCATTTACAAGTCCACAAAAGTACATCAGTTTGCCTGATTTCCCATAGCCCCTCCAACATTTATCATCTACCTGTTTTTTAAAATCATCTTTGCCATTCTGTTAGATATGAGGTAAAATCTCAGAATTGTTTCAATTTGCATTTCTCTAAATAGTAGTGATTTGGAGCATTTTTAAATTTCTCTATAAATAGTCTGTCTTCCCATTAATTCTAGCTTAAAAAGAGAACCAAGCCAAGCCAAAGGAACTGAGAGAGATGACTAGATAGAAAGCCAAGACTGAGAGCAGGAATTGGTTTAGGTTGCCAGCCACATGAGGATGGGGTCCAGAAAGAGCAAATGAGTAATCCTTTGCTCTTTAGTCTAGTCTTGAAGTCATTCCACTGTATTGTTCAATCTTTTCACTTTTGTCTACTCTGTGATGCCATTTGAGGTTTCCTTGCTAAGATCCTAGCATGATTTGCCATTTTCTTCTCTAGTTCATTTTACAGATGAAGAAACTGAGGTAAACAGAGTTAGGTAACTTTCCCAAGGCCATATAAACTAATGATAACTCTCTGAGACCAAATTTAAACTCAGAAGATGTGTTCTCTCTAGGCTGGTGTAGGTACATTGTACCACCTATTTGTCCAAACAAGGAATATTTATTTCATAAATGAAAGTTGGAATTCATGAGTTTTACCTCAAAAAGGAAAGAATTCTCTGACTACCCTAAGGTTCTGACTTGAACCATTAGAGTAGAAAGGAATTCAACAGGAGACAACAGGAGCAGTTAAAAAACTGGATGTGAAGGGAGCACTAATAGTCATATTAAGTTTGTGTATTGGGAGCCCACAGTTTGAAAGAGAGACATTGCACATTGAAAGAAGGAAAGACCAGGAGCCTTTTGATTGGAAGGAAGTTTAACTGAATTGCAGTTTAAATTTTCAAATTTCAGCATCATTTACAGTTTGAGAATGGCAAAGACTCCCATATGTCCCTAGATGTTCTGTGCTTTTTCTCTGATTTGAGTGGGAAAAGAAAGAAGACAGAACCTGGAAAAGCTGTCTTCTTTCTTTTCCCACTCAAAACTATGACATAGTTGTTGGACAAAATAGAGTCCCATTGAATGAAGAATTGGTAGAATTTGTTTTCCTCGTCCCCAGAGTCAAACTGGGAAGTTTTAATGTGATCTGTGTTTTTTTTGTAACAAGATTTTGAAATCATATTGTAGGGCACAGAATACTATTGAGTGAAAAGCTGACTGACCTTTGCATTGCTGCAACTTGGGAACTTTGTAGTTTTCTGGTTTGAGGGTCCTTTTTTACAAAGTATAAGGCTTTCTCAGTGTCTTAGTAAGCATTGTCACTGTTTCATCAGCTTAGGAGCAAATTAGGTACAAATTGACCCAGCAGAAGAGAAATGGAGACTAAAAAGGGAACAGCTATCAGAGAAATGGTTTTGTGTAGTACAGACTGTTTCTAAAGGGACCAAAGGCAACAAAACCTATAGTACAGAGTCGTGAGCTCCCCTGAACATATGGGTATTCCTTACTCATGTGACTCTTTGCTAGGTTTCTGTGTATGCCCACATTTCTCCACGGATACTGCCAACGTTAGTAGATGAGCATGACCCAGGTTTATATGTAGATGTGATATTTTGATTATTAGTACATTTGCTATCTCTTGAGCAAATGTAATGTTATAATTGTTCCTGGTTTTATCTTATAGTTTAATGTTTAAATGATTAGTGTTCAAAAACTAATAGTCTCATGGTAATTAATTTTGTCTAAATGAGAAAACCATTTCAAGGGCATCAGGGAAAAAAAGAAATAGGACTATATCCCACCCCTAACAGACTTATTCACTGGGATCCTAAGAATATTTGAGTCATATTCATTTCTTAGTAGATCATTTCTAGGATTCCTATTGCTATTGGTGTGATGGCAACATGAGTAAAGTAATCAAGCCAGAGAGGTTAAGAAAGGATCTATGCTTGTGCTACATATCCATTTTATTGTATCATTAGACTATAAGCTCATGGAGGACAGAAACTGTTTTCACTATTTTTTTTATCTTCAATGTTTAGAATAGTTATCTAGCATAAAATAAATGCTTAATAAATGTTTATTGTTCATTAATTGTTTATGACTCTTTTCTTTATCAGGGAGTTATACCACATCTTTCATAGGCAGTTAGATATCACCATGGATAGTGTACTGAAAACCTGGTTCAGATATAGCTTCAGATATTTAATAGTTGTGTAACCCTTATCAAACCACTTAGGTGCCTCTAGTCAGTTTTCTGAACTGTAAAACGGGAACAATAGTAGCATCTTTCTTTCAGGGTTTTTGTAAGAATTAAATTAAGTAGTGTAGAGTACTTATTAGTGCCTAGAATATAGTGAGTAATTAATAAATGCTTATTTCCTTCTCTTCATTAAAGGAGGAAGTGGAGGAAATATCTGTACAAGGAGTCAGTTAACTGAGGGATGTTTTAAATAGAACTTCAGAAAATGAGGAAGCATAGAAAGGAAAATGTGGAGGGATTAGCGGTAACAGATTCACATACTGGCTGCTATCTAAGAAATGGCACAAAGAAGTGTGTACTAAGACAAATGACTACCTTCTTTGCCTTCCCATTGAACCTCCAGACTTCTAGTCTTTTGCATGATAAAATTTAGAAGGTAGTAAGGTCATCCCCTTTGTTCCATCCAATTGAATTTTATCCAGTTCTATTCCCTGTTTTTTCTTTTTCTGTGCTAGTCTATGTTCTTGTAAAATATACATCCACATGCAAGGGTCTTACCAAATAAAGAATGAGTTATTAGGGTTCATCTGGAAATGAGTTCACTTTAGTGAAAAGCTATTATATGATTAAAGTCCATATTATATTATATTTATATTATATTATATTTATAGATGAGGAAACTGAGGTACTCAGAGGATTCAGGAGTCTAAGATATTAGATTCATGGAATAAATGAATAATAAATCAAGCCTCCTGAAATGTGCACTTATAATGAGTATTCATTTTAATCTAGTAGGGATAGGAGAATGCAGTAGCAGACAGGATCATTAAAATTAGCAGATGGTGTTTACAATGCCAAAATAAAGACTAGAATAATTAGATGCACCTTGTCAGAAAAATTTGGTAGAGAAAAGCAATGGGTTCCATGACTGGGTGTATTACAGTTGGTTGTGTAAGCAGTTAACAAGTCAGTTAATTTCTCTGTGCCTTACTGGCTTCATCTATAAAATGAGGAGATTGTCCCTTCCAGTGCAGAAATTCTATGGTTCTAGAAGTCATTTTTTGGAATGTCGCTCCTTAGAAGGAAATTCTTACTAGGCTTTGTTTAATAGCTAAATATTTGAAATTTTTAAAATATTTCTAGACTCATATTAAAGGTATGTCACATACAAGTTCTGGAAAAGATTGGTTACTCCAGAACAATATTAAAGGCAATAAAAGTATGCTGCCCCATTTCAATTAGTCTGTTGCTATTTCAATAATGACTGTTGCTAGAAAGTTCCAGCAATTGGAATCTGTGATTTTTTTTTTTTTTTTGGTGCTGTTACCAGTAGGGAGGAAATGGAATATGAATAGTTGTATGATATAAAATACAAATTCCATTTTCTATATCTTCTGTCAAAATATTCTATTAATAGAGCTATTAAAAATAAAAGAAAACCAAAGTTTTAAATTTTTTGGCTTTAAAAAAAGTGATTGAGAGGAGATATTTGAGGAATATCAATTTCTATTTTTTTTTCTGACAAGCAATTGGTGGCATTTATTCCATCCTCTGTGTTTTCTTCTTTGATATATTCTCTCATCTTCCTATTTAGTGTCAAGCTCTGTGCTAGGTGCTGAAGGTTCAAAGAAAAAAACTCCCTCATGGAGGGATGCCATTGAGGGGAGACATGTATACACACACACACACACACACATACACACTTAAATGCAAAATATATAACAAATAAATACAAAATAAATTCAGGGTGGGACAAATTCTTAAAAACTGAAGAAATTTGGGCCTTTTGTCAGGAGTGGTATTTGAATTAAATCTTGGAATAACATTTCAGCTGGTCAGGGTGAAAAAGAAAAGAGTACTAAGCATGGAGACAGCATATGCAAAAATATGGAGTCTTGTGTTTAAGAAACTGCAAGGAAGTCAATTTGGCAGAAAGCAGAGTGTGTGAGGGGCATCCTAGGTAATTGGAGTCAAATTGTGAATGCCAAATTGAGAAGTTTATATTTTGCCATAGATGCAACAGCTAAGTCATAAATTGTTCATAAATGATTGAAGATAATGAAGGATGATATGATCTGACTTTTGTTATAAAAATATCACTATGGCAGTTGATTGTGTAATGCATCAGAAAATGAAAAGAGTAGATATGGGGAGACCAATCAGGAAGCTCTTGAAATTGTCTAGGCAAGAAGTAATATGGGGACTACTACATTTAATGTTGAGTGGAGAGGAGACAAAAGATATGAAAGACATGGTGTCTGATTGAATAGGGAGAACAATATAAGTGAAGGATCAAGAATGACAAAGGTTAGAAACATAGGAACTTAGAAGTATGTACATGGTCTTGACAGAAACAAAAAAGAAAATTATGCACTAGAGTAGGTTTAGAGGAAAAAATTAAATCTGTCTGAGACATGTGGGATATCCAAGTAGACATTCCAAAAAGCATTTGAAGATGTGGATTTGGGAGTCACCTTAGAGATGATGACTGAAGCCAGGTAACTTGATGATATACTCAAGAGAGATGATAGAGAAAAAAAGAACTAGAACAAGGTCTTAGGGAGTATTTGTATATGGGGGGGGGCAGAAGAGGAATGATGATCCTATAAGGGGACAGAATTACATTAATCAGATTATTCAGGTAGCAGAACTACTATAAAGTAGAAAACTCAGTGAAGAAAGAATATTCTGAAGAATGGCACAGTCAACAGTGACAGATACTGCAAGAGATGTCAAGAAAGAAGAGGAATGAGAAAAGCCATTGGATTTAGCAGTAAAGAGATCATTAGAGAGGGGTAGAGTTGTCAGTAAAGCAGTCAAATTATATGAGATTGAGAAGTGAGTGGGAGGTAGAGATATGAAATAAATTAGTATAGATAATTTTTAATGAATTTGGCTATGAAAGGAAAGAAAAATTATTGCATAACAACTTGAGGGCATTGTGTGATCAAGGAAAAGATTTTTTTGAGAATGGATGAATTCAGAGTTGGGGGGGGGAGGCAGCAAGTGAGAAAACTTAGAAATTACAAAGAAGCCAGAGTTGCAAAAAAAACTATGTCAAATCTGGACAGCATACTGAAAAGAAGAGATATCATCTTGCTGAAAAAGTTTCATATAGTAAAAAATGTGGTTTTTTCCTAGTAGCAATGTATGGCTTTGAGAATTGGATTGTACAGAAAGCTGAACATCATATGTTCAAAAATTGATGCTTCAAACTATGAAAAAATTTTTCAAAGTCCCTTGGGCAACAATGAGATTGAATCATATTGAAACTGAAGCTTAAATATTTTGGCACATAATGAGGAAACAGGATTCATTAAAAAATGTTGGGGAAAAAATGAAGGCAAAAGGAAAAGAAGCTAGCAGAGGATTAAATGGACAAATGATGTCTTGGAAGCAATGAAAATAAGTTTAGGCAGACAGGAAGATAGTGGGGAATAGAAAAGCATGACATGCCATGAGCTCACAGAGTGAGATCCAACCAAAAAAACTGAACAACAAAAGGATTAAATTCCTAGAAGAAACGAGAATAGAGAGGATCTAGACCACAAGTAGTGGAATTCACCTTTGAGACTAAAGCAAAAAAGGAAAGAATTAGGGATAATGTTAAGAATAATTGAAGTATTGAAATCATTAAGAAGAAGGAGCTCTTTTGAGAGATTTCAATTTTTTTTCATTAAAGCCTGAGGAAGGTTTTCTTCTAATCAGAGGATCAGAGAAGAAATGGAAAATATAGTGTAACTGACTTGAAGAAAAAGTTTGGAATAGATGATGCTGTGGGGAGAAGAATAGAGTCAATCTAGGAAGAGTAAAGGATTAGCATGCAGCAGTAAAAATCAATGAGATGACTGTGCTGCACTTGACATAAAGAAGATATGGATTTGAATTTTGCCTCTGACACTTAGTTGCTGTATGACCATAGAGGTAAGTGACTTAATCACTTTGACTCTTGGTCCCCTCATCTATGGTATCCTCATATAGTTGTTTTAGGGTAAGGTGAGATAAGATATAAAAATAAAAGAATGAGATTATTAAAGAATCCTGTAGAAAAATTAAGTGTAACTATGTGGTGCAGTAGATAGTGTGCTGGTCATGGAGTTTTCTTGACAAAGCTACTAGAGTTGTCCATTTTCTTTTCTAGCTCGTTTTACAAAGGAGGAACCAGAGGCAAACAGGGTTAAATAACTTACGTAGGGTCAGACAGCTAATTAGTGTCTAAAGCCAAATTTGAACACAGAAAGAGAAGTATTCCTGATTCCAGTCCTGGACCTCTGCTCTCTGTACTACCTCTCTGCCCTAGAGTAGTGTAGGTGCTCTCTAAATATTTGGTGCCTGATTCTCAGCTTTTTTCTGCTCTTCTTTGGGGCTACAATCACATATTAACATTTCTTCCCAAACTCCTTTTTAATTGGGCTAGCTTTCCCATGTGTCTTTTATTTTTCTGTCTTAACTCTGTGTTTCACATCCTGTACAACTCATCTGGTAGAATCCCCCTAATTTTCCCTTCCCTTTCCTTCCAAATTATCTATTGCTCATCTGTAATTATGTTTTCAGTAACTCCAAGCTTCCTAATTTTTCCTTACAGATGTTTTAACTCTTTTATTTCTCTAGATTCCTCCCCCCCAAAAAAAACATGTTTATTTTATTTCCTATCATGTTTTCTCATGGATTTCCCAACTTTCTTTCCTTGAAAAATCCTCCCATCATTCTTAACTTTTCATATTCTCAGATTCTGCCCATAACATTCATCCATTTTTTTTCAAATATCATGCTGCTAGCTTTTTAAACACATTCTGATATGAATTAAAGAATGTGAGAGAGATTCTGCAGAAATTAAATAATCACAATAATTGAGTTTGATTGTGTTACTCATTCTCTAATCCATTTCCCTAGAATAAAACTAAAACTTACACCTTGTCAGAGTTATAGAACTATTCAATAAATACCATTAAATTAAACTAAACAATATTTTGTGTTTCATGAAAAACATATCTAGGAAAGCATTTTTCTTCCCCAATAAAAAATTTGTTAAAATAATGGTACAATTTAGATTTTTTTTTAAAGTGTATATTCTGTCAGGTCCACTTAACAGATATGTATAAAGGCCTATTGTTTGCAAGGCACTGGAAATAAAAGGTAAAAAATGCTCATTCCTATTTTTGAGGACCTTGGAGTTTAATGGGTAGTGAATTTGAAACACGAACCAAATAGTAGAATGATCAAATAATGAGAACTATAAAAGATAGAAATAGTATTGTGAAAAATCTTAGAAAGGAGAGATCTTTCACATGTAATATGTGTAGGAGGAGAAAGAATAGACAAAGACTTCGTGAAAAATATGACTTCTAAATTAGATTTTTAAGGAAGAAAAGGACTTAACTAATATATCACATTTTAATTCTTCAGTACTCTCATTTCCCTTTCTCTATTCCTCTGTTCATGTGTGTACCCCAAATGGGATTATTTTTCCTCTTCCTTTCACCCAGCCAAATCCTATTTATTTTTCAAGGCCCAGTAGCCATCTCCATTAAGCATTCTTTAAAGTCTCCTCAGACTTCATCATCTTTCCTTCATAACTCCTACAGAATTTATAATTTCTACCTCATAATTTAGTATTGGGATTTTTTTTACCTTACTGTTATTTCATATTTTAATTCCCTTTCCAATAAAGGGGGGGCGGGGTACTTCCTAGGTTCAAGAGACCTGCAATTTTATAATAGCTTTGCTTCGGCTTTACTGAGTGACCTTGGACAAATTATTTAATCTCTCTTGGATTTACTTCCTCGAAGTGAAAATAAGAGATTAGACTCAATAGTGTTTAAGGTCATTTCCAATTCTAAAAATTTTTGAGCTTAGTTTATAAGAACCATGAAGGCAGGAAATGCATTTTGTAGTTCTCTATATCTGCCATGATGCTGACCTTAGACTAGCACAAATGTTTGTAGATTATCTGTCAAAAATTCTAGTTTCTATAAAAATTCATCTTGGGATGCTGAATTTTAGACAATGAGCTTCTCTAGAAACTTTACAAACTAAGGATCCTTAAAATGAGAAAGAAAATAGAATTATTATCCAATCAAATTCATTTTATTGTCAACATGTTTGCTCACACATGTGCCAATTTGTTTTAAAAGATATCCAACATGGCATCTTTTGTGTGAAACCTGTAGCTCTTCATTTCTAATTTTTAAAAAATATTATAATAATTTACTAGGGCAACTCAGCACAGTAGAGATGAAAAAGCCCTGGGCTGGAATTCAAGATAGGTAAGGGACCTAAGAGGTGATGTGATTCATTGCAAATAGTGCTGGATTTGGAAACAGGCGATTCAGATCTAAGTTTAGCTCTGGCACTTTCTAGTTTTGTAATCATTAGGCACATCATTTAAGTCTTTTTTAGTCTAGTTTTCTCATCTGAAAAATGCAGATTAATAATAATACCTGGCATCCATATAGAACTTTAAATTCAGAGTGAAAATCATGTTTGAGATAAAATTGAAATTTTTAAAACAAAAATTAGTTTGTCTTTCTTTAACCATCCCATGGTTCTTATTACTTCTCCCCTACATTTGGGTAGTCGACCATTATAAAATTGAGTAAATTATATTTTGAACACTAATGTTATATTTCTACATTTATTGTCTCACTTTTGTATTTATATATCCATGCTTGACACTTTTTTTGTTTGTTGTTGCAATTCAGTTCTGTTCAATCCTTTGTGACTCCATTTATAGTTTTCTTGGAAAAGATACTGGATTGGCTTGCCATTTCCTTCTCTATCTCATTTTACAGCTGAGGAAAGTGAGGCAAACAGAGTTCAGTGACTTGCCCAGCATTACATAGTTAGCCAGCATCAGAAGTCAGATTTGAACTAGGAAAGATAAGTCTTCCTGACTCCAGGCTTATGTCATGAGTAGAATTCAAATGTCCGTCTTTCTGACTTTAAGGAGAGTCCTATATAATAATCATTGCACTAGTTGCTAGGGAAAAGTATGCCTTGAATGTGTTATTATTAGCTTATCTTTTCTTTCTCCATTTCTCTTCTTCCGATATTCCTCTCTCTTATTTCTCTCTCTGAGGAGAATTTCTGTCAGCCTCGAGGTTCTTTGATCTATTGTGACAAATGGTTTCTTGCTGGGTTTTCTGCCTCTGGTAGTCTCTCAGTGATTAAAGATCACGTGGCTTATTCGGCTTCATGTACTTGACCTTTTCAAATGATTGGCAGGTCTAAATGGCTACGGCAACACAGTAATTATGTGCTAGCTGGGTTATGTTCATTTCATGAGAGAGAAAAAATCCTACCACAATGACACAGTTCTTTTGGGTAGTAGAAAACATGTCCCCTTCCCACATTAGCTAAATAAAAGAGAATAGAATCTTTCTGTTAGTCACAATGATACCCTCCCCTTCCCACCTCAGATTCAGTGCATTCTTTAGGCATTATATAAACATTCAACGTACACTTACCATGCCCACCTTAAGGAATTGTTTACTTTATGGCTACTCTCTTACATAATTAAAATGTTTTGAAGATGCTGGTTTTGCTCAGCAACACACTTCCACCCACATTGTTTGAATAATGAAACCCAAGCTTTTCCAGCACAGTTTATGGCCACAAAGACAATATTGCTTCATAAGGACACCTAAGTTTTTCATTACAGAGGAAGTGTAAATAGTTCTAAAGGAGCATGTTTGTTTACCAAGTACAAAAAGTATCTAGTTAAGTGTTTCTAAAATTGAAAATATTAAAATACATTTTATATGAAATCTTTTGAATTCTCACAAATTTTGTTGTGAATTCTGGCCTTAAGATCCCCAGCTTGTGACTTTGCCCTACCCTGGGACTATTAGTGGCCAATCAATGAGAATCAGACTGGTTTTGGTTTGAGGTATAGTCCTTAAGAAATCTAGCCAGGCTTATCTCAAGATATTTTGGGATGCAAAAGAAAAGAAAAATATTGATTGGCCACCAATAGGTCCCAGGCCAAGACCTTGGTCCTTGTTTAAGTCCTGGTCATTTTTGCTTTAGCCAGAAACCCTAAAGGTCTTCCCCTCCCAGATTCATTCATTTATTTATTTACATGATTTTTTTTTGCCTAGGTGAAAAAAGGAGATTTCTTTGCCTTAATTGCTAGCTTAACCTTAATCACTTGATGGGCACAGCCTCTGTCAAACTGAGATCTATTGAAAATCGTAGCTTAAAAGTTCCAAGATCTCCCATTACATCCAGGCCCAATTTCAGTTATCCTGGACCCAGATGGCTCTGAAGGGGAAAGTGAGGCAGGTGACCTTGCATAGCCCTCCCGCACTTAAATTCCATTCACCTGCATGTCATAGCATCACTTCCCTGATGTCATGGTCCTCTTCAAGAATAAAGGACAAATAGCAACCTCTTTGAGTAAAGCTGGCCCACAAACTGGAAAACTCCTTTCCTTCATTTCTTCCTTCCTCCCTCCCTCTCTCCCTTGCTTCCACCCTTCTTTTCTTTTTTCTTTCCTTCCTTCCTTTTTCTCTTCCTCCCTTCTTTTCTTCTTGCCTTCCTTCCTTCCTTCCTTTTTCCATTCCTCCCTTCCTTCCTCCCTTCTTTCCTTTTCCCCTTCCTCTCTTCCTTCCTCCCTTCCTCCCTTCTTTCTCTTCCTTCCTCCCTTTCTCCCTTCTTTCCCTTCCTTCATTCTTTCCTTCCCTCCCTCCTTCCTTCCTCCCTTTTTTCCCTTCTTTCCTTCCTTCCTTAAGTGTCTACTCTATGCCAGGCACTGTTCAAAGTCCTGGAGATACAAAAATAGGCAAAAGACAGGCCCTGCCCTCAAGGAATTTACAATAGCATGCAATGTTTTGAATAGGATAAATAGGAAATAATGTACTGAATGAAATTAGAGAAATTGGGGAAGGTTTCCTATAGAATGTGAGATTTTAGTTGGTACTATATTTGCTAGTCTGGTAATAGGCATTGCATTTATGGGGGGGGGGGGGCTTTTACATGTACACTCCCTGACCCAAGTAAAGGCATTTCCCTGCTTATAATAATGATGCTACCTCCTATCACCTCTTCCTAAACCCTTTTAATACTTTCTTCCAAGTATCTCTTCAAGATACGTCTGAAGCAGCATCTAGATCTTGTGAAAAGAAGAATAAATAATTTCTTCCAATTCCCTTCCCCAATAATTTATTTCCCCCTTTTGGTGGAATCTGGAGGTTTTTGTGCACATTACTGGTTTGCAAGCATTTAACAGAAGCTTTTCACTTTGGAATGGTAGACCATTAGAAGAAGCCTAAATGCTAAATTTATAGTAATATCTATACCTTGAATGAGATTTAGAAACCTTGGAATTTTATACATAAGTAACATTAGATTAATATTACTGTGCGGATTTTAACTTTGTTTTTGTCTGCCTTTGTTAGGATTTTGTAACACTTTTCACCTGTGATAATGAGATCTTTAGATTTGAGGCCATCTGCCCTGGTGCAATTTTCTGTATTCAGAACAATCTCAGAATTTAACTTGTGCACTTATTTTCTTAATATAGGTCACCGTACATTGTTTATTGGAGTCCATGTTCCTCTGGGAGGAAGAAAGAGTCACCGACGTCATAGACATCGTGGTCATAAACATAGAAAGAGAGATAGAGAAAGAGATTCGGGATTAGAGGATGGAAGGGAATCTCCTTCTTTCGGTAAGAAATCTCCCTCTCCCCCACTTCATCATTGAAAATAATCAAATTTTGTAGAAAAAAATCACAAGTTTATGGAACTAGCAATATTCTGCCATTTTCTCTATGTACTTCCTTAAGTAATCAATTTTGCTTTGGAGTTTAAAATAGGAAATACAGCAGATACCTTAACATATAAATTTTCTTGAAAGAAAGTGGGGCAAAAAAGTTTGTATCTTTATGATTGTTCTCTTGTCTATTTTATCTTATGGAAAGGAAGACTTGTTTAGGTATGACATGGAGAATTAAAATTTGAATAATAGTTCTCTTTTTAAAAAAAATTTTTAATTCAAAGAGGATAGATGTTTATCAAATTTTTGCTTAGATTGCTATAGTTGCTAAATGTTTATTTATTAGGGCATGAGAGCTTTCTAAATGTGAAAATTCTACTTAATCAAATAAACTGCAAAACAATTCAAAATATGTTGATGCTTTAGCTTTTGAGAACCCACAGAATAGTGATTACTATGTAGAATACTCAAGGCTTTTTTTCTTATACTACTGTGGACAATTATCAAGTTTTTGATGATTCATTGAGTATTTAAAATTTTTCAAGGTATCATGAAGGAAATAAAAAGTGTACAACATGATCCCTGAACAATATACTTAAAATCTTATTAGAAAAACAAGAAAGTTGGTCTGAAGGAATTTGAGACAAATATGATAAATTATAAAATGCTAATTTGATCAGTCAAGTGATCCTGAAAGAAATATGAGTAGTCAATGAAGGAGAAAGACATTTTGTTTAAGATCCAATGTTCACTTCTGTGTGAAGGGCTATCAGGAAAGGAATGATAATTAGTCAAGTTGGAAAAGAAGGGTTATCGTATGATCAAGGAAATGCCAGATCACAGCTATAAACTCTTCCATCTCTAAGTCTCTTAAGGAATCCTTGAAAATTAAAAAAAAAAAAAAAGTTTATTATTTTTCGTTAAGTTGTTTTTTTATAAAGCTATATATGAAATTATTTTGAATAAAGATCTACAAAAATATCATCAGATAATAAGGATTAGAGTTCTAAATATGTAGTATTCAAGAAAATATCTTAATAGAATCTTAGAAAAAGTGTTATAAATAGGTAATGATAGACTATACTTCAGTTCATTTGGGAACAACATTATTAATATTAACTACCAAGGTTTACCCCTAGCCTCTACATAATTGTCTATATGTTAAGTATTCCATCATCTTCCCTCCATATTATCAACTAAAAGTTTCATGTACAATCATTTTTTCTATTCTACTATGCTATGCAAATGTTTGTTTTATTTCATAAATTCAGAATAAAATATATTTTTAAAAAGAATGATGTTTTTAAAATGCATATTTGTTCATTTAATATTAAAGAAATCAAACTACTTAATTGGTAGCAGTCATATAAACATCCAAATCAATTAACCATATTTGAAATTATAATAGAGTTATGTATAAATAAAACTATCTGAGTTAGTTTATACATTCAGTTGGAAATTCTATGATCACTTGTTGAATGTATTGTAGAGTAAAGGTTTGGACTAGATGAACTCAGTGACTTTATAATTTTCTGATAGTTTCTGATTGTATTACTCAATGAACCCTGATATTCCTTCTTTCTATCTCTAAAATTCTAAAATTTTTGTTTGGTATCTCAGAGTGAATTCATGATAGAGACAGGATTAGGGCCTAGTTCCAATGACTCATTGGTCATTCATTGCTTTTCTTTTTTCTCTTTTGATTATTGCATCCAACAAACATTCATATGGCATCAAGGTGGCACAGTGGATGCAGCATTGGTATGGAAATCAGGAAGATTCTTCTAAGTTCAAATCTGGCTTCAGACATTTGCCAACCGTACAATGTAACTTAACACTGTTTGCCTCAGTTTTGTCTTCTGCAAAATGAACTGGAAAAGAAAATGGCAAACAACTTTATTATCTATGCCAAGAAAACACTGAATTGAGTCACTAACAGCTGGACATGACTGAACAACAATGAACATTCATTCTTTGAATTGAGTTAAATATAGAAAATATATTGATTTTATTCAACAATACTTTAAAATAAATCCATTTCTTAAAGCAATGAAACACAAAAATAATTGATAAACATTATTTGAAAAGTATATCTTTTGAAAGTGAGAATTAAAGAAATAAGTATGTAGATAGTTTATTCCAGTAGTTATTTTTTGTTTCATACATCTTCAATCCTAGCTCCTTCTTATCCACTTAGATGTCCCTGATTCTTTACAAACAAAAAAGCAAACAACCAAAAAAACCCTTTTATTGATCCATCTACTTCATCCAGTTCTATCTCTGTCCTTTCTTTCATTTCTGTTGCTTTAAAAAATCTTCCTGTACTCACATCTGTCATTTTGTTACCATTCTCTCACTTCTTAATCCATTGTAACCAGGCTTCTGCCCTTACCATGACACAAAAATTGCTTTTTCAAAGGTCATCAATCCAGTGATCTTTTCAAAATCCTTAAGCAAGTGAATCTCTCTGAGGTGACTTTTCACCATATTTTCCCGAATATACTCTCCTTCTATCTTGGTATTCACATAGGAGGGATATTGCATATTGTGAGACTAAGAGATCAAAGTGAGTAGAAATAGTATCATATGGTAGTTTAGAGGAAGTATGCCCTTAGATCCTCTTGATTTGGAGAATCTGTATTTAGTGAAAGCAAATGGTGTAAGAATATCTATCAGATTATGTAGAAATCCTAGATAATAAAAAGGTAACTGCTAAATACTTAGAAGGAAAAGTGATGATAATAAACACAATAGTTATCTGGTAGTAACTGATCTTATTTTTTTCACGTCTATATTTTCACTGAGGTGAATATGGTGAAAGACATATCCTAAAATTTTGGTTAATTTTTCCTTAATAGGTATTGAAACTCCTCAAGATTTCATTGAGTTAGGAGAATAAAGGTTCAGACAAGATATTAACATTTTTTCCTGTTCACCTTAGTACAAAAATAATTTATATAGAACTTCAGGAGTTCTCTAGTGATTGGCTGTTTGACCATAGTGAGTGCCTCCAAGGCAAGAGGTTTTATTCAGGAGAATCAACTCAAAGCATGCTAAATACATATTCTTATTGAGTAGCAAAATTTCCTTCTGTTAAATGACCCAACTAGGTATCATTTCATTAAAATATTAAACATAAACTAACATAGAGCAGACCTAAACCAGAATGAGAATGTTTATCAGTGGTCATGTTGTATGTGGCTATGGACAGAGTCATGGCCACAAGTACCAAACAATTCACATAGAATCCATAAGAATTGAAAAAAGTAATTACAACTATAATCAGATCCACAGTAACACTAAGAGACTGGAAGAGATGAGTTTGTTTTTAATTTCCCTTCCCTTAAGAATCATGCCAGTGGTCAGGCACTAATTATACCTAACATGACTTCTGAGATACTACTTACTGTCTCTTTCTTTTCTCCTCCTGTTCCTTCACAAAACCCTTTGGTATTTCCTCTTCTTAATTCTTCAGAATTGTTCTAAAGGTTCTCTTCTATGTTCCATTTTCTCTCTCCCTTTTGCTATTCTCTTTTTTGGAAACAAGTATCAAACGATATTTTATTTAGAGAAAAGAAAACTTATAGAGCAACATAGAGAGAACTGAAAGAACTGAAAGCAGATTAGAAATTAAAAATACTAGTAAATTGGAAGCCATGAATTAATACATTATTTTAAGGGCTAGTAATAACAAAGGAGAACAAAAAGAATACCAGTGACCAAAATGGAATTCAGACAGAAGTAAAATGAAAAATTGAGTTAAACAAATAAGAGAAAGATAATTTAAAAGCAGCAGTCATGTGAGGTAATATAGTTTAATTAGTTATTAAAAGAAGAAATTCAACAGAATATAAAATTGTAAGGAAAATAAAGTTTAAAACACTGTAACCTTTGATTGTTAGAACTCTAATGAAACATGAAAAAACTGCTTCACTTTTAATGATGGCACTTTAGGCAACCTCTATAATGGAAGAGTGTAGAAAGGCACGTCATCATCTAGTAAAAAGGAGTATTTTTAATTCCTTAGGGAAATGCAAATGCCAGTGTAATTTTAGGTTCTATGGTAGTCATTACAAGACCCTTAATTTTAGACTGAATTTTAAATTAACCACACGGACATTTTGACTTCGCTTGCTGGAGAACAAAATAACTCTAAGCCCTGGTGTTCTTAACAGTGAAATTTATCAGTGATTAGTTACAGCAAGGGAAATGAAATTGTAAACAAGCAAGAAAAATTGAGTTGATTTCATACACACACTTATACATGCATACATACATGTAAACTATGAAAATGTAGAGAATAATGTATAGAATTTAATATTTGATGGGAGACCTATCCAAAAAATATGGAAAATCTGATTGAGAAAGCTGTAATAATAAATTGTCTTAATTATTACAAGATCTCTGTCACAAGTGCCCCAGAAATATCTGATTGATAAGGATGCATTTAATACTCTGAAACAGTTGTGATGATATTCATTTGTGAAACACTTATTCTAATAATCCCTAAAGATTGCTGACATGAGGAGTACAGTCCTTGATTCTGATTTATGTTCATTTAAATTCAGTTACCCCAGTCTTACTTATCTTTTTCTTATTTTCTGGAATGTCATATGATTGAAGTATTAGTTTATAGCAAGATAAATGCTTTGATTTCTTTTGAGGAAGAACATAAAGTGAACTGTATCTGTATGAAGCAATTTCCTTTTTTGATATAATCTTTGAAGTCTGAAATAAGGACCAAAAATAAGACTCTCTGTATTTTGAAAATTTTATTCTTCTTTTTATAATCTCCCATCATCCACAAGACTTTTGGTGAATATTTATACATGTTTATATGTTGTCAATAAATAACACAAGAATTTGAATGTCCATTTAAAAAATACTGTTAGCACAGTGCCTTTCACATCAAAATGCTTAATGAATGATTATGAATTTTAAAATTATGTTAATGTCCATCACTTTAAAAAAAAGACAAAAAGAAAGGAAACATCAATATAACGAAAAGTAAATTATAAAAATTCCACTTTAGCTCTAATAATTCTAAGTTCTAATTTGTGTAAAGATGAACATCAGTTTTAATGGAGCCTCGTTTTCATTAGTATGCAACACTAAACTATCACTCAATTCAAGCTAATTTGGTAAACTGGTATTTAAAATCTTGGCCAGAGAAAGAGCCAAAAATGAAGCAACAACAACATCCCAATGTTAAACAGTAATGCTTTTTGGTGGACATATCTCCTGAAAATGGAAAATCCACATACAAATTATTCAATACATACAGATATATGCATGTATTAAATCTATCCAAATAATAACAAATTAAATGAGTTAGCAAAAAAACCCTATTTTAATAATATTTTTCTCTGCTTGTTAATGATATTTTTATTCCTGCTTTTTACTAGTTTGGTGATTAATGGTGTGGGTAATCAAGGACTATTTTTCTTTTAATTTAGAAAAGTTTTTCGAAATAAAATCAACTAGAATTTCATTTAACATACTTTTATGGCTAACTCATCTAAAACCATATGTCCCAAGTGTAACTTTCTTCTTAAAATTTTTTTATCAAACTTCTGTTGTCTTCAAAAGTAGCTTGTAGACTTGCACAGAAGGAAGTATGAGTTGTTGGGGTTTTTTTAGTATATTTTTTTTCCTAACCATTTATTCTATTTACCCAAATTTCTTAGGGATGGTCTTCTGGAATCAAAATTATTTCAGAGTATAGGATAAAGTTGGTTATAAGTGAGGCACACTTGTTCTTATAAAAGAGATAAGATGTTTCTTTTTTTAAATTTTTTATGTCTCTTGTATTTACATTTTTAGTTGTTCAGTTACTTTTCAATTGTTTGTGACTTTTTGTGAACCCATTTGGAGATTTCTTGGCAAAGATATCGAAGTGATTTTCCATTTCCTTCTTCAGTTCAATTCACAGAGGAAGAAACCAAGACAAACAAGGTTAAATGATTTGTCCAGGGTCACAGAGATAGTATATAAGGCTAGATTTGTAGTCAGAAAGATGACAGACTTCAGTCTGTGCACCACCTAGAGGCAGATATTTACATTAAACTGCATTTCAAACATCTCTACCCTTCCCTTTTCTTTTGAAAGCTATCTGTTGTAACAAAGAATAAAAAAGAGAAAAAAAAAGTTTAACAAGCCTAACTGAAAATCAACCAACACTAAATGCAGTTCTACATCAATTATTTCATACTGTCTATAAATACAAGAGGGAAATGTATTCTCACATTTCTTCTGTGGTGCCAAATGGGTCATTATAATTTCACAGCATTCAATTTTATTTTTTTATTGTTGTTCTTTCTGTTTACATTGTGGTAGTCATCACATGGATGTTTTCCTGGTTCTTCTGCTTATCTCACTTTGAATAACTTAATTAAAATCTTACTGTAAATTTTTCAAAGGATTATTGATAGTTTGTATTTCTTCTTTTGAAAACTATCAATGTTTTTTGATCATTGCTGGGAAATGGTTCTTGATTTTATATATTTATGTTAATTCTTAATTTTAAATTTTGGATGTCAGATTCCTTTCAATTTATTTAATGCAGGGGTTTTTTTTTCTGATCCTAGATTAGTTTTATTTTATATATATCTATTTTCTTTATTTAATCAAGATTACATAATTTGTATTTTATTCTCATAGCACTTTGAACCCCTATTCTCACATGACATTAATAAGATTAGGGATTGTCCCTGTGATTTCATAGATGTAGAAAACTCTCATGAAGATACTCTTATCTACTAAAGCAAAGCAGGTCAGTAATTTCTCTGCAACTTAAAGTCTTAGAGAATTGTCTGGGGGCACTGAGAGGGCAAATGATTTCCATAGAATCAAGTATTCACTGACAAGAGAGAAGAATGAGAAAAAGCTTTTATTAAGTACCTACTATGTATGGACTTTACACTATGCTAAGTCTCTTACAAATATTATCTCATTTAATCCTCACAACAACCATGGCAGGTAGGTGCTGCAATTATTCTCATTTTATAGTTGGAGAAACAGATACAGTTTCTCCAGAGAGTAAGTAACTTTGTTAGGAATCGTCTGAAGTTGAATTTGAACACTGGTCTTCCTGATGTCAGGCTAAGAACTTTCTTCATTGTACTCTCTGGCTGCTTAGCTCTAAGGTCAGCTTTGTGTCCAGTATGACATTGCCTCCATGGGACTTTCACTTCTTATTGTGCTATAGAGTAGTTATAATTCTCCTAACTTATTATTGGGCAATTAACTGGAGAGTGCAAGTCTTATTTACATTCCTATTCCTCTTGGTGCCTAGCAAAGTGCTTCTCCTCCAGAACTTTAAAAGTCCTTAGATGACAGTGTCACATTTTGTTAGGCCCTCTTGTTGTCTGTGCTAAGTCAGCACCGTCTTCCAGAATTCAGAATAAACTTAAGACCATAAAGAGGCTCCATAGGAGAAGGAAGTGTCACACTTTATTGGAGAAGGTGGCCAATAAATGTTTAAATTGGATTTAATTAAAGTTTGGTAGAATAAGGTTAATATAAAAACGTGACTTGCTCCTGGTGACAACAGCATCTGTCATTCCTGTGTATGCTTTCTTTAACTCCATATTTCCCTAAATTAAATGATTATTTTGTTTTCAATAGGGATTCATGGAGGCCTTTAATTTTTTTATCCCTTTCTCTGTGCCCTAGCAAATAAGAATACATAACTCTTCCAATAATAAATTGCAGTGAATATGGCAATAGATCCTTCCATATGATATATCATATTCTTGGCTGTTAAAATGATAGTTTGGGGGATTTTGCAGTATTAGGCTATTCTATGTTTTCACTGATTGTCATACAAAGAGGTAAAGTAGTCACTATAGAGAAAATATTTACCCTACCCTAAAGAATGCTTTCTGAATTAGATAAGACTGTAATTTTGTGAACTGTATGCTATGCTATTTTAAGGTCCCCAGATTTGTATAAAACACAGCCCCTGAACAAAGCATTTGAACAATTACAGTAGGGAAGAGAGGATGTGAGTGTCTCTCTTGCTCTTGTTCTCTCTGAGATTTTAAAAGCCTGAGGCCTATTGTGGACGTAGCATAATGCCTAAAGAATCATTTTTGCTTTAAGAAATGAATGACAAGATATGGGAGGAACAACAGACAAATTTCCAGTTTGAAGAACATGCCTCTTGTGCCTGACAGCATTTTTTTTCAGCACCTCCATTTGTCATCGTGTCTTATATTAAATAGTCCTTGATGAAAACTTGACACCGTACCTTAGAGTTTAAAAAGTCTTCTTGTTCTTGCTACAAAAGTTCTCAGGTTTATTTTGTTGACTAGTCTTTCAAAGTGTTCTTCATGGAACCACTTGCTTTGTTAAACTGCAATAATACTAGGGAAAATCCCTAGAGTACTGGTTTATGATTACTGAACTGGGACTTTTTTTGACTTAGATGCAAATGCACAGAGTAATAATGCTAATAGGTAGCACTTGTATAATATTTGAAAGTTTGCAAAGCACTTTGCATATTATTTCATTTGACTCTCAGAAAAATCCTTTTTGGGGGCAGTGATTATCTCCCCCATTTTACAGATAATTAAACTAAGACTGGAAGAGATAAGTCATTTACATAATCACATAACTAGTGAGTACTAAGGATCAGATTTGAACTTACATCTTTTAATCTCCAAGTCTAATACCCTATTTATTGCACCCCTTAGATGTTTTCAGCAATAGAACTTTCATTTTGATAATATGTGATAAACCAAAACTATACATCCTTGAATGCTTATAAGTACAAAAATCATATTTATACAAAGTAAAGGGAACTGAATTAGAAGGAGAACAAGTAGGAAATGTTTTAAAGATACAATGAAGCACAATTTGAAAGATAAAGCAGTGCTATAGACTCTGTGCAACACAGCTAAGTGGCACAATGGATAAAGACCTGGGCCTAAAGTCAGGAAAACTTGAATTCAAATTGTACCTCAGATATGTACTAGCCATGTGACCCTGGCTAATGACTTAATCTTTGTTTACCCAGAAAGATAGCTAGGTGGCTTAGTAGGTAGAATGCCAGGCCTGGAGTCAGGAAGATCTGCGTTAAATCCAGCCTTAGACATTTACTATAAACAAACTTTTATGTCCTGAATTGTTATTCGGAAAAGTTATCATTCAGTAATTTCAGTCTTGTCCCATACTTCATAATCCCATTTGGAATTTTCTTGGCAAAGATACCAAAGTAGCTTGCCATGCCTTTTCTCTATGAAGCAGATAGAATTAAGTGACTTGCCCAGAGTCACATAGCTAATAAGTATCTGAGTTCAGATTTGAAAGGAAGAAAAAGTCTTCCTGACTTCAGGCCCTGTATTCTATGTATTGTGGCAAGTACTGCCCTGTTTGGAGAAGACAAAGATGAAATTGTTTCAGAAAGATTGATAGTTTCAAATACAATGTATCATATATATACATATATATGTATATATGACATATTTATATATATATATATATATAAATATGCCATATATATGTCTTTATTTTTGTATTTTGGGGGTTTTGTTGGGTTTTTTTTTTTCCCTTAGGGGGTGAGAAGGAAGAGGAGAGGCAGAGATAATCATTATGAAATTTTATTCTTGCTCAACTTCAGAGTGGCTAAAATTTCATTTTATTATTTAGATTGATTTAGTGGCATATTTTTGGCATTTACTTATTTTTTATATTGGGTAGAGACCAAGAGAAAGGGAGGTATGAAAAAATAAATATGAATGCAGAATTATATAAACATAAATTTTTTTTCAAAAGGCAAAGAATGAGAAAGAATTGGAAGCAGGGAAAGTGAAAGGAGATACTGCCCTCAATACAGGGAGAGAAGAAAAACACATTTTTTTCCCCTAAATAATTTCTCAAAATAGATATTCTACAAACAAAATACCAAGGAGTACTGCAACATTCTGGGTGGAAAATTTTTCTTATTTTTTCTTTCTCTTGGGAGATGGGATGTCTATGACTATATGAAAAAAATAGGCTGTCAATTTTCAAAAATGGTTTCATTAAGTTCACAAAATCACAAAAAAATATAATTGGCTTTTATTCTTCTCTTTGAAACAGAATAAATGAAACATATAGGGAGCATATAAACGATAAAGAAATCTTGTCTAAGTTGGTCATTTTAGAGAAATGCCAATCTGAGAAACATATTTGGGGGAAAAAAGTTTTTTCTATTATCTCAATAATAGAAAATAGAAATAGGTACATTCAGCATCATGGAAGATAACTTGAAAAGTGAATGAAAGATAATGGGTCCTCTCATTTACTTAACAACAACAACAATCAATATTTTTAAGTGCTTACTACATATAAGGCACTGTGTCTGACACTGAGAATATAAAGATGGGAATAAAATAATTCCTGCTCTCTAACAACTTACATTCCAGTTACATATCATTTTGGATTCCTAAGTACTATAGCAAATGAAAATTTTCTCATTACCAGATCTTTGTGAAAAAGAATAATTCAAAAAAGTTAAAAATAACAAAATGATATCTACAATCCTTTGAAATACAGAGTTCAACTTCTATTATTGCCTGGGAAACAGAGAAAGGGATTTGCTAGTAGAAAGACATTTAGCAGGCAGAGAGGAATTTGTTAGTCTAATGCTCCTTTCACTGTAACTTGACCCTTCTGGCACATCAAATAATAGTACAGATATGTCAAAGATGAAAAGATTAAGAGTGGAAAAAAAAATCCATTGACTACTTAAGCAACACTTCCCTATATCTGCTATCCTTTAACTAAATTCCAAGGGCAAGAAAACTGTCCATATTCAGAATTCCCATTTCTTCACTTACTTCTCAACCTTTGTAGCTCTATTTCTAATCCATTCATTTGACTGAAACTGCTCTAAAGTTACCAATGATCTCTTTGCTAATACGATGGCCTTTTCTCAAGTTTCTTCCATTTTCATCTCCCCACAGCTTTTAAACATTGTTAACCATCTCCTTTTAATGAATACTTCCTGCTGCCTGGATTTTTGGTCACTCTGTTGTGGTCCTTTTTTCCAGGCTGATTGATCCTCTCCTAGTCCTCTTTGTAGAATCATCATCTATTTGGGCCCTGTGTTTTCTCTATAAATCCCATTCTAAGTTATAATTTATATACAGAGGACTACCAAATATATCTAAATCTAAAATTTCTTATTAGCACTAGTCTTTTACCAGTTACCTTATGAACATGCCCATGTGAATGTCCAATAAGGAACTAAAATTTGACATGTCTAAAAACAGAACTTTGCTCCAATCCTTGCCTGTACATCCAGGCCAGTAGGATAGCATGGTAGATGCAGTGCTAAGTTTGGAGTCAGGAAGACTCATCTTTATGAATTCAAATCTTGCTTCAAGTACTTATTAGCTGTGCGACTCTGAGCAAGTCACTTAACCCTGTTTGCTTCAGTTTCCTCATCTGTCAAATAAGCTGAGGAAAGAAATACCAAGCCTCTCTGTATCCTTGCCAAGAAAATCTTGAGTAACTAAGAGTTATGTCACAAAGAGACATAACTGAAAAATGACTGAACAACAACACACGCTCCATGGAATAATTGTATTGGCTTCATAAAAGACAATCCATCTCCCACTCTTCTCCTCATTTCTGCTTCAAGACTCAGTTCAAAGAATGCACACACACACACACACACACACAAAGTACATACACATATGTTCCTTTTTTCTCTCCTGTTAGAATATTCCCGAAGAGCAGTGACTATTTTGCTTTTGTATTTGTATCCATTGTGCCTAGCATTGTACCTGGCTCATAGAGGTGCTTCATAAAAACCTTGTTAATTGATTCATTCTTAGTAAAACCAAAGTGGTCTATTTGCTATTCCCCAGACTCAGTATTCCATCTCCTTCCTTGATGCCTTTGAACAGGCTGTCCCCCATAGTTGAAACATACCCCTCCTCACCTCTCTCTCCTTAGAATCCTTGCTTTTCTTCAAAATTTAGCTCAGGTGACACTTTGCTAACAAGGCTTTCCTAATTCCCCTTGTTGATCATGCTCTTTTCCTCCTCAGATTATGTAATATTTTTTCCCTGTGTATAGATTGTGTCTCCCAGAAAAGTACAAGTTTTTTGAGGGCAAAGATTATTTATATTTGTATCTGAAGAATTTAATATAGTCCTTACATAGAGCTAGTAATTAATAAATATATGTTGAATAATAGGAACTGTCACAGAATTATTAGAGAGACCAACATTTATTTTTTGTCCCTGAGACTTGAAACAATTGAAGTGAACATCTATGAATATTGGGATATTAGGTGGATTTGTGTTGAGTCATTTCAGTCATATCTGATTCTTTATGACCCTATTTGAGATTTTCTTGGTAAATGGGCTGCAATTTTTTTCTCCAGATCATTTTAAAGATATAAACTGAAGCAAACTGGGTTAAGTAATTTGCCTAGTGTCACACAGCTAGTAAGGTTCTGTGGTCAAATTTGAACTCAGTTTACTAACTCCAGGCTGGCACTCTATCTATTGTGTTATCTCTCTGGCCTAGATGTAGATGTTACTCTAATTTTTGCCTAAAAATACATCTTTGTCTTTTGTCACTATTGCTCAGCCAGTCTCTTTAGTAGCTGTTTAATAAGAATGGAGATTACAACTCAATTTTATTGGTTTAGGGGAGCTCCAAGTAAGTAATTTTCTCTCTGCCAATTAGATCATCACCTTTTCTGCAATTTGTAACTTTAGATAATTTCCTTGAACCCCTGAAAGATTAATACCACACCTGGGGTCATACAAGAGGGAATATTTGTCAGAGGCAGGTCTTGAACCTGGGAGGTCCTAATTCTGAGCCAGTTCTCTGTCTACTACATCACACTGTCTCTCTGTGGCTAACAAGAATTTTAATTTCTTGCATGAGTGAAAAAAAGTCTGAAGTAGACTCATTCCTGAATCACCCAAATAGTTACAGCTTTATTTGCCATTACTTCAACAGTGTTAAAAAAAAATCCTTCATTTTCTTGGTTTCAAAAGTAATGTTTCTTCATTTCTCTCTTGTTGTGAGATTAGGCTTAATCAGTATCGTTGGAGAGGTAGAAAGAACCTTGAATTTGAAGTCAGAGGAAGTCAGCTTGAAACCCAGCATTGACACCTTGGATAAATCATGTATCTTTCTAGTCCTGTTTCCTCATCTGTAAAATAAGGAGTTTAAGTTAGATAACTTCTTTTTTTTTTTTTTTTTTTTTTATTTAATAGCCTTTAATTTACAGGATAATACATGGGTAACTTTACAGCTTAACAATTGCAAACCTCTTGTTCCAATTTTTCACCTCTTACCCCCCACCCTCCTTGGCAGGATGACCAGTAGATTTAAATATATTAAAATATAACTTAGATACACAATAAGTATACATGACAAACATTATTTTGCTGTACAAAAGAATCAGACTCTGAATTATTACAATTAGCTTGTGAAAATCAAAAGATGCAGGTGTGCATAAATATAGGGACTGGAATTCAATGTAATGGTTTTTAGTCATCTCCCAGGTTCTTTTCTGGGTATAGCTAGTTCAGTTCATTACTGCTCCATTAGAAATGATTTGGTTGATCTCGTTGCGAGGATGGCCTGATCCATCAGGACTGGTCATCATCTAGTATTTTGTTGAAGTATATAATGATCTCCTGGTCCTGCTCATTTCACTAGCATCAGTTCGTGTAAGTCCTCCAGGCCTTTCTGAAATCATCCTGTTGGTCATTTCACAGAACGTAATATTCCATAATTTTCATATACCACAATTTATTCAGCCATTCTCCAACTGATGGACATCCATTCAGTTCCAGTTTCTAGCCACTACAAAAGGGCTGCCACAAACATTCGTGCACATACAGGTCCTTTCCTTCTTTATAATCTCTTTTGGGATATAATCCCAGTAGTAACACTGCTGGATCAAAGGATGACGGTTTGATAACTTTTGAGCATAGTTCCAAACTACTCTCCAAAATGGTTGGATTCGTTCACAACTCCACCAACAATGAATCAATTGTCCCAGTTTTCCCACATCCCTCCAAAATCAATCATTATTTTTTCCTGTCATCTTAGCCAATCGACAGGTGTGTGGAGTATCTTAGAGTTGTCTTAATTTGCATTTCTCTGATTTAATAATGACTTGGAGCATCTTTTCATATGACTGAAATAGTTTCAATTTCTTCATCTGAGGAATTGTCTTTCATATCCTTGACCATTTTCAATTGGAGGTAAGCGATTTTTATAAATTAGAGTTAATTCTCTATATTTTGGAAATGAGGGCCTTTATCAGAACCTTTGACTGTAAAAATATTTTTCCCCAGTTTATTGCTTCCTTCTAATCTTGTCTGCATTAGTTTTGTTTGTACAAACTTTTCAGTTTGGTATAATCGAAATTTTTCTATTTGTGATCAGTAATGATCTCTAGTTCTGCTTTGGTCATAAACCCCTTCCACATGTCTGGAGGTAAACTATCCTATGTTCCTCAATTTATTAATAATTTCATTCTTTATGCCTAGGTCATGAACCCATTTTGATTATCTTGGTTCGTGACGTTAATATGGATCAATGCCTAGTTTCTGCCATATTATTTCCAATTTTCCAGCAATTTTATCAAACAGTAGTTCTTATCCAAAGCTGGGATCTTGGTTTTCAAAGAACTAGGTTGCTATATTTTTGACTGTTTTATCCAGAACCTAATCTTTCCACTGATCAACTAATCTATTCCTTAGCCAATACCAAATAGGTTTGGTAACTGCTGCTCTATAGTATAGTTTTAGATCTGGTACAGCTAAGCCACCATCATTTGATTTTTTTTTTATTAATTCCTTAAATTCTTGACCTTTTGTTTTCCATATGAACTTTGTTGTTATTTTCTAGGTCATTAAAATAGTTTTTGGGAGTCTGATTGGTATAGGCTAAATAAATAGATTAGTTTAGGTAATATTTCATCTTTATTATATTTGCTCCCTATCAAAGGCATTTAATATTTTTCAATTGGTTAGATCAGACTTAATTGTGTGGAAAAGTGGTCTGTAATTTTGCTCATAAAGTTTCTGATTTTCCCTTGGCAGATAGATTCTAAATATTTTATATTATCAGTAGTTACTTTAAATGGAATTTCTCTTTGTAACTCTGACTGTTGGATTTGTTAGTGATATATAAGAATGCTGATGACTTATGTGGGTTTATTTTATAAACCAACTTTGCTAAAGTTTGTGGATTATTTCTAAAACTTTTTAGCAGAATCTCTGGGTTCTCTAAGTATACCATCATGTCATCGGCAAAAGAGTGATAATTTAGCCTTCCTCATTGTCTATTCTTATTCCTTTAATCTCTTTCTCAGCTCTTATTGCTATAGCTAGCGTTTCTAATACAATATTAAATAGTAAGGTGATATGGGCAACCTTGTTCCTCAGATCTTATTAGAATGGTTGCGGTTTGTCTCCATTACATATGATGTTACTGATGGTTTTAAATAGATGCTGATTATTTTAAGGAAAAGTCCATTTATTCCTATACTCTCAAGTTTTTAATGAATGGATGTTGGATTTTATCAAATGCTTTTTCTGCATCTATTGAGATGATCATATGGTTTTGTTAATTTGGTTATTGACATGGCCAATTATATTGATAGTTTTCTAATATTAACCAACCTGCATTCCTGGTAAAATCCTATTGATCATAGTTATTATCTTGGAGATGATTTTCTGTAGTCTTTTTGCTAATATCTTATTTAAGTTTTAGCATCAATATTCATTAGGGAGATTGGTCTATAATTTTCTTTCTCTGTTTTCAGCTACCTGGTTTAGGTATCATACCATGTCTTATGCATAGAAAGGAATTTGGTAGGGCTCCTTCATTCCTATTTTATCAAATAATTTATATACATTGGCCAATTGTTCTTTAAATGTTTGGTAAAATTCACATTAAATCCATCTGGTCCTGGGATTTTTCTTAGGGAGTTGTTTAATTGCCTGTTCTATTTCTTTTTCTAATGGGACTATTCAACTACTTCTTCCTCTGTTAGTCTGGGAAGTCTGTATTTTGGAGGTAGTCATCCATTTCATTAGGTTATCAAATTTATTGGCATAAAGTTGAGCAAAATAACTCCTTTATTTCTCTAATTTCCTCTTCATTGGTGGAAAGTTCTCCTTTTCATTTTAAGACTACTAATTTATTTTCCTCCCTCCTTTTCTAATCAGATTTCAAAAACATCTATTTTATTGGCTTTTCATAACCAACTCTTAGTTTTATTTATTAGTTCAATGTTTTTTTCTTTCAATTTTAATTTCTCCTTTAATTTTAAATTTCAATTTAAGTATTTGATTGGGGTTTTAATTTGGTCTTTTTAGTTTTTGTTGTAAGCCAATTATTAATCTTTTCTTTCCTTGTTTTATTCAAGTAAGCCTCTAAGGATATAAAATTCCCTCTTATTACCGCTTTGGCTGCATCCCACAAATTTTGGTTGATGTCTCATCATTGTCATTTATCTTGAGTTAAATTATTAATGTACTATAATTTGCTGCTTCACCCAATCATTCTTTAAGATGGATTGTTTTAGTTTCCAATTACTTTTTGGTCTATTTCCCTAACTTTTGTTGAATGAGTTTTATTGCATCATGATCTGAAAAAGCATTTACTATTTCTGCTTCTTGCATTTTAATTTAGGTCTTTATGTCCAATGTTGGTCAATTTTTGAATAGGTTCCATGAACTTGAGAGAAAAGTATTTCTCTTCATCTCCATTCAATTTTCTCAAGATCCAACATACCTAATTTTTCTAATATTATATTTACTTCTTTAATTTCTTTCTTATTTGTTTTGTGGTTTGGTTTGTCTAATTCAGGAGTGCAAGGTTAGGATCTCCTACTATTACAGTTTTGTTGTCTATTTCTTCTTGCACTCTTAACTTCTCTTTAGGAAGCTGAGTGCCATACCACTTGGTGCATATATGTTTAATATTGATTTGCTTCCGTTGTTTATGTCCCTTTAGCAGGATGTGTTTCCTTCCTTATCTCTTTTAATTGATCAATTTTTACTTTTGCTTGATCGAGATAAGGATGGCTACCCTTTTTGACTCACCTGAAGCATAATAGATTTTGCTCCAGCCTTTACCTTTCTCTATATGTATCCCCTGCTTTCAAATGTTTCTTGTAAACAACATATTGAGGTTCTGACTTTGATCCAGTCTGCTATCTGCCTCCTCTTTTGGGGAGTTCATCCATTCACATTTACGGTTAGAATTACTAAATCTGTTTTCCTGTCTAATAACCCCAGATTGTGCTTTACTGCTATCTTGCCTCCCCACCCTCTTTCCCCTTTTAAACTTATGTATCCCTCTTGTATCGATGCTTATCCTCTTTATAATCCTCCTCCCCTTTGAGGTCTTCCCCTTCCTTCCCTTACTCTTTTTCTTTTCCCTTTTCCTCTCCCCCGTTTTTAATGAGGCGGAGAATTTTCTCAAAACAAATGTCAATTATTTTTCCTTTGGCCAACTCTGATGAGTAAGATTCCACAATGTTCCTCCCCTCTCTAAATTCCCTCAGATATGATAAGTTTCCTTAGCCTCTTTGTGGGATGTGGTTTCCCTCTTTTTATCCCTCCTTCCACCTTGTATTCTGCATCATCCCTTTTCCATATCTACTTCCCTTTTTATGTTATATCAGTACTATCAAATTTTTAATTTTTTTGTATATCCACAACAGAAATACAATTCTCAAGAGTTATTTTTACCTTTTTCGCATCTCTGGGTTCTATTCTTGGGATCAAATTTTGTTTAGTTCTGGTTTTCTTCAGAAACAAATGGAATTCATTTGTTTCATTAACTCCATCTTCTTCCCTGGAAGAAAATGCTCCAGCTATGGGTAGTTTATTTCTTGGCTGCATCCGTTCTTGTGCCTTTCGAATATCATTTCCAGGTTCTTTCCTTTAATGTAGAGGCAGCCAGATCTTGGGTGATCCTTATTGTGGCACCTCGTATTTAAAATGGTTTTTGGCTGTTGTAAAATTTTTCCTTAATCTGATAGTTCTAATTTTACAATATTCCTTGGGGTTTTATTTTAGGTTTCTTTCGAAGGTGTTCGATGAATTCTTTCAAGCCTATTTTACCTTCTGATTCTATTCATCTGGGCAGTTCTCTTTGATGATTTCTTGTAAAATAGTATCTAGGCTCTTTTTTTTCATCATAGTTTTGGAAGGTCCAATAATCCTCAGATTATCTCTCCTAGATCTATTTTCCAAGTCTGTCATTTAGCAAGTAGATAATTCATGGTTTTTCCAGTTTGTCATTTTTGGTTTTGTGACTGATTCTTGCTTCTCAATGCATCATTAGTTTCAATTTGTTCAGTTCTAATTTTAAAATTATTTTCTTCATTAGCTTTTTACTTCTTTCTGTATATGTCAAATTGGTTTTTGAATGTATTGTTTTGGTCGTGAATTTTTTTCCATTTCACTAATTTTTTTTTAGTAATTATTTTCTTTCAATTCACAGATCCTACCTTGCGTTTCTTTGTCTTTTCAATTCCCGGATCCTACTTTCTTCAATTCTTTGTCTTTTCCAATTCCACAAATCCTACTTTCTAGTGAATTCTTTATTTTTTCCAATTCACAATTCTTACTTTCCTAGATTTTTATTTTTCCAATTCACTTTTGTTTCCTGCACTTCCTGGGAATTTTTAACTTTTCAATTGTATTTCAGGAAGTTGTTGCTCTCTTAGGCTTCTTTCCTTTCCCATTTATCTTCTAACTCTCTTTTGAGACTTTAATGAGTCTCTTCTATGAGAGCATTATGTAAGGAGACAGTCTGATGCATTTTGCTTTTGAGGTCTCTTCAGGTTTGTGACCTGCTCTTTTCTGTATAGAAGCTGTCGATTATTCTTTTCATCTTTTATTCATGTTTTAAAGCCTTTAGGGTAGGTTCCTAAAGGGTTACCAGCTTCCTCTGCAGAGCAGGAAAGATGTAAACCGATTTCTGAGCTCCGAGGTATGGGAGTGCTCTGGGTGAGGTTTTCCTTCCCCCAACAGGAAGTGGATTCAGCACTGGCCGAGCATCAAACGGCTTAGTAGGGCTGAGTGGATTATCGGTGCCCTCGGCTAGAACCTAAGTGGTGAAAGTGTCACCGCCAGGCGGACCTCTTTGGGACTGTGAGTTTGTAGCTGAGTGCAGACTGCAGAACGCAGACAGCCAAACTCTGCCCAGTGTCTCGCCTGATGCAAATCGGCCCTGGAAACTCTAGGCCCAGCCATCCCCACTGCGAGTTGAGGCTAACCGGGCTCCGTCCTCTGCCGTGCAGGATCACAACTGCCCCAAGGAAAAGCCCATTCTGGGGTTGGGGCTGGAGCTGCTGAGATTGTGCCTTCACCTGGTTTGAGACCTCCTCGGAACCTAATTTCTCTCCCAGTCTGCGCCGATCTCCCTGGCCCCGGAACCAACCTTTTTGGGAGACTGCAGATTTTCTTGCGGTGAGTTGTTCATTCTTATCTTTACGAATTGTAGCAGTCAAGACTATTTTTGAGGCTCGATATAATATTGATAAAGAGGGTAAGAGAAGAGCTTAGAAAGACGCGTGTGTCTTCTCCGCCATCTTGGCTCCGCCCCAAGTTAGATAACTTCTACAGTGCTTTGCAACTCTTAATGAATCATTCTACAGTCATGCTTTTTCATCATAATTTGTACCTGTAATAAAGTTAATAAAAAGTTAAAAGAAAATTACCAAAGCTTAAGGAAAGACATGGCAGAAGAAGATATGAAGATTACTGGTGAACAAGATCATTTAAATATCAAATTGAAGATAATGGAGAAAAAATAGGAAAGATCTGTCAAGATTTTTGCAGTAAATTTTCTCCATCAACACAAACCACCTTTGAACACTGGGGATACCACTATTTCTAATTGCACCAAAGAAACAATATTTTAAGAAACAATATTTTAAGTGTATTAAGGAATCAACTCTCAAGATATCTGAAAGAGAGGAAGATAATAGATGATTGGGGGAAAAGGGGAATCAGAGAAAACTATTATCACCAAAGCAGAGATAGAAAAGCTATGAATAAATATTAATCTATATGTTTCCTTTCCCATCTCCACAAAATCTTTACAAGAACCATTTAGAGATATATAAAAGATGTCATTGATAATAATATGAAAAGGTAAAAGGAAAAATTTTGAAATGATTTTCTGCATTAGGCAACACCATAGCTATCAACCAGTTGACTGGTACAAAGAAAAGATCCTGCTGTGTTTTGTTGACTATAGAGTACTTTTTTATGCAGAACAAGATGTTGTCTTAAAGGCTCTCTTTTAAAAACATGTCTCTGATTTATATGTTATGATCATCAAAGATTCCTTGATTAACATGAGAACAAAGATAAGCTTGTTTGATCCTCTGAGTATTAGTTATGAAGTAAGACACAAAACTGGTAGACTGTAGTACAAAGGTTGTCAGCACTGTTATGGAGGCTGTTCTTGTTTGGAGAAACTAAATGAAAAAAAAGGACTTCCCAATAGAGAATGATACTCCCTAGATTTCACATGCCATGAAGTGGATTTCTCAGGAATAATGCTGAGCCTCTTAAATGAGACCCATGACCACTCAGGAGAGTTAGATCACATTATCCACATTGGAAGGGCCCAATTGAATAAAGAATGCCTGTGGTCCAGAATATGCGTGTACAATTGGATGGAAAATCTATTGAGCTGGTCTATTAGTAAATGTATCTTGGTGACACTACAGATAGACAATGAAATGTGCCCATAATTGAAAAACAGGAAGAAAGTGGCCCAGACTGAATTGCACCAAATTCTTAGTGACTTCAAGCTATTCACTAAAACAAAACAAAAAAAAACTTTTTATTATCAGCATTTTTAATAATGTTATATGGTTGAAAATCATGGATTATCACAATCTCTGAGGAATTAAAATTGTGGATAATAGTATATGATACATAGTTGGCATAGATAGGTGATAACATATTTCCATGACAAGTTACATCATGATATAGAAAAGGCATTTAACACAGCAACAGCAAGATTATGTGATGATCAGTTTGGACAGATGTGGCACTTTTAAATAATGAGGTGATTCAGGCCAATTCTAATAGACTTGTGATGGAGAGGTAGGTCCATCTGTATCCAGAAAGAGGACTGTAGGGACTAAATGTGGATCACAACATAGCATTTTTGCCTTTTTGTTGTTGTTTGCTTGCTTTTTTTTCTTTCTCATTTTTTTCTTTTTGATCTGATTTTTCTTGTGCAGCATGATAATTGTAGAAATATGTATAGAAATTGTAGAAATATGCATGTTTAACTTCTAGTGGCGTATATGTTAAGTAGGTGGGGGGGCAGAAAAGGAGGGAGAAAAAATTGGAACATAAGGTTTTGCAAGGGTGAATGTTGAAAACTATCTTTGCATAAATTTTGAAAATAAAAAGCTATTATTAAAAAAAGAAAAAAGCATTCAAAACATGTCAAAGAGAAAAAAACTGTGAAAACTGCTTATATGGCAACTATGAAGGACAGCACATAGTCTATGTGCTGCATTGAGACCTAAATGAAGACCCTGTGCTCTCAGATGAATATCATAAGGATGGTTTATAGCAGAATATGAACAAAAATCACATAAGACAAGGAGGCATAGAGATGTTATGACTAGTAGAGTGAATATCAGCAGCACAGAGCTCACACATCTATCAAAGGAAATAAATTTTAAAAAATAATTAAGGATCATCATTTTAAAGATTGTTTCTAAAAGCATACCCTGTATACATTAAATAAGATATTCATTGCCAAGAGTCAACTTGATATCATAGATTGAGGCAGCCTCAAAATAAGGAAAATCTGAATTCAAAGATAAAATAGCTATGTAACCCTAGACAAATCACTTAATTTCTATTGTATTTGGACAGTTTTTTTCTATGAGTTGTCAAAAGGATGATGACTTGCTTTGCTTAGATAGAATTTACTGATTCAGGACTTCCCACATTAATAAAATCACAAACTTCTCCCATTCCTATGATTTGCTAAGTTGTTTATGAGCTTTATAGTGAACTTTAGGATTATATATGGAATTCTTTCTTTGGCTGTCCTGTAGAGTGAAATGCTTTCCCATTTCCACTCTGACTATTGACCATCCTGGCTTCAAGTCCCAACTAAAATCTTTCTTTCTACAGAAAGCCTACCCCAATCCCTGTTAATTTCGGTGCCTTCCCTCTGTCAATTATTTCTTATTTATCATATTATTATTGTATATTATGTAACTTATAATATTGTATATTATATAACATAAATGACATTTAATAATATATTTTATATTATTACTATTTATTATATATAAGAAAGCAAGAAGAAAGAAAAAAAGAGATAGTGTATGTGTATGTGTGAGAGAGATGAAACATGTTTCATATGAATTTATTTATTTCATATACACTTATTTTTCTCTCCCAATACATTGGAAACAGTTTGAGGGCAGTTACTGTCTTTTACTTCTGTTTTTTATCCTTTGATCTTAACATAATACCTGGCATGTAATAAACAGTTAATATTTTGATAGTCACTGGTTACTGGACATTGTAATAGGTCCTATTAGATGGAAGTTTCAGAACCCAGAACAATGTGCCTTATATTCTCAGAAGTTTTGCAATTTAATTTATATAAGCTAGCTAAATTTCTTCAAGACCATCATATTGGATAAACATGTACATACATATATATGCATACATGTAACATGTTTTAAGGCTCATATGTAAGAAAAGAAAATGGGCTGATTTATCTATTGTCTCTCAAATCAACTCTCAAACTTAAGGACCTAAGTGAGGAGAAAGCTTTGGGCTGTTTTTTGTTGTTTGTTTTTAAATCTTTTGGGTTTACTAGTATGGAAAACAACTTGGGGTGGGGAGAAGAAACTTCCTCCACCAATAAAAATCAGTAACTACTCAGCAATTTAGTTTCTAAAAGTTATCTAGAGTTGTGGGAGATGAAATGTCCAAGGTGACACAACTAAACTTTCTGAAAGACAAGAATTGAGTCTCAATATTTCTGACTTTGAGGCCAGCTTGGTCCATTGGACCACATTGCCTCTCAAAGTAAAAAAAGAAGTTAATTTAAATTTGTTTTATAGTTTTAACTCAATTCATACTGAATTAAAATAGTGCACAGGCTATTTTTTTTTCAGAAAACCTTTTCCTTTTGCTAAAAACATGATTAACTTTTTTTTTATTTTTCTGAATGAAATGTGTTTAGATATTAATTTTGACGTCTTCTCAAAGTTTTATTTAAAGATGAAGTGATTATTTGCACCTAAATTGTTTCTGCACATAAAACTTGACATATGTAAATAAAGTTAAGTTTAAACTTATTTAAATCTAAATAGTATAGGAATATTACATGCCTTTCCTCACCAAACTCTTATGTAATCTATTTTCTAGGACAGTGTTCTCTTGCTGTTCCTCCATTTCCAGATTCTGAACCTTTTCTTTGGCTGTCTCCATTCTGGGAATGGTCTCTTTCATCTCCACCTACAGGCTTTCTTGACTTCCTTCAAGTGCTCTTTTTCAGGAAATTTTTCTTAATTATCCTTAATTCTAATGCCTTCCTTTTGTTTATTTTTTCAAACTTATTTGAATAGAGCTGTTTACTTCTTGTCTCCTTCATAAGATTGTGAACTCCATGAAGACATGGACTATCTTTTACCTTTTTTTGAATTCTCAGGACAGCACAGTGTCTGGTGTATATATATATATATATATATATATATATATATATATATATATATATATATATGTTTATTGAGTGATGATAAGACTTATGGGCTAAAATGAATAAATTTGAAGATGAATCTTCCCAAATGCAGAAACCTACTTCCTATGTCATATGGTAGAGATTTTGTTTTGTTTTGTTTTTTTAATCTAAAACAATTTCCAAAACAAAGAATTTATAAATCACATGACTCAAACAGAGTTAGATTCTTATAAATTAAGTTAAGGGGCAACTAATGGTAGTAGATAGAGAAGCAGCTCTAATCTCAGGAGACACCTGAGTTCAAATCCAGCTTCAGAAACTTAACATTTATTAGCTATATAACCCCAGACAGCCACTTAACCCTGTCTCACCAAAAAATATAAGTCAAATTAGTTTTCAAAAACTTTTATAAAAACTCTCCTTCTTTTAAGGCATAGTTCAAGTACTGTTGTCTGTATGAAACTTTTCTTGATCCCACAATTGCTAGTGCCCTCTCCCTAAACTACCTTGTATTTAACTTTCTCTGTGCCTATATATATTTATTAAATGTATAATAATGAAAATAGCTAACGTGTATTTAACTCTTTAAGGTTTACAAAGTGTTTTAGAAATATGCTTATTTAATCCTTTAAGCAATCCTGGATGCTAGATTTGTTACTATTCTCATTTTTACAAATAGTACATTTTATTTATGCTGCATGTATATATGCAACATTATTGTATGTTTCCCCGGCTCCCCAATCCCCATCACACTCCCCATTAAAATGTAAGCTCATTGTAAGTAAGGTTTGTTTTATTCTTTGGATTTGTATCTTCATTACCTAGCTTATCATGAATGATTAATAAATAATTGTTGATTGATAAATTTTAAGAGATTGCTATGTTAATTTGGGACAGTTTAAAAACAAGAGTACTAGAGTTGGAGATAAGAAACCTGGGTTCATATTCTGGCTCTGTTCATTTAGATATAAATCATTTAAGCTCTCT
Source organism: Sarcophilus harrisii (assembly GCF_902635505.1). Classification (NCBI taxonomy): domain Eukaryota; kingdom Metazoa; phylum Chordata; class Mammalia; order Dasyuromorphia; family Dasyuridae; genus Sarcophilus; species Sarcophilus harrisii. The sequence continues at coordinate 413,696,120 of NC_045428.1, read as the reverse complement.
GGAACCCCAGTTTCCTTATGAATAACTATTAATAACATTTGTCCTCCTCCCTGCTCATGGAATTATAGTAAAGAAAATTCTTACGTAAACCTTAAAGTAATATCTGTTTGTGTCCCCAAAGTCTTCGTGCAGTTTTAAACTTTATTAGCTTAAAAACTATACATTTTAAGTTAGCAATTTTTTTAATTACAAAAATTATAAAGTTATTAATTTATTGGTTTCTAAAATTACATTTGCCAAATTAATGCAAATATTTAATATTCTTGCTTTTTTAAAAGTTCCAAATGAATTCTTCACTCTTCTTCACTCCCTTACTCTTCCATATCATTGCTAAGTCTTCTTGATTTACCCTACTCAATAATTATTTTATCCCCTTCCTTCCTACTACTCACAGCCACAGTGGTTCAGACCCTCATTACCTTTTGCTAAAACCCCAATTGGTCTCTCTACATTTCTTCTCTTTCCTCTCCAATTCATATCCAGAGAGTCAGTGAATTTATATTCCTAAAACTCAGGTCTAAATATCTCTGTTCCCTGTTTAAAAAACTTTAGAGAAGACTTAATGCATCTTACAAATTCCTCTCTTTGACATGCAAAGCCTTCCCAATATAGTTCCATTTGACATTTTTAGGCTGACTATCTATTACTCCACCTCTGCATACACTTTGCACCCATCCTCAATCCCCACTCCCAACCATGTTCTCTGTGCTTCAGCCTGACTGACCTACTCGTCATTCTTTTTACATAACATTCCATTTGCCCACCCCCAGGCCTTTCTTAGGCTATGGAATCATTTCCTCTTCACCTTCTCATCTTTAAGTTCTTACAAGTTCTGATTTCCAAAAAATAAAAATAAATATCCATCAAGGAATCAATAGGAAGACATAGCATATTTACAGATAAGTAAAAAATAGCATATAACTGTAATACATATGTTTTTGATGAGGTTTAGATTTAGAGAACCAAAATGAAATTAGGGTTTCTGATAATCAGGGAATTAAATGATAAGGTCTAGTGGCAAGTTTGGGGTTCAGGGAAACAAATGGAGAGTTTTAGCTCCCCTGCAACCCCTTGGGATTCGGCACAAGGGTAGGGAGTTTGGGGGACTCCCTTCTGGCCTTGCAGAGGTTCTCTGTAAAGGAATTTACAGACCCAAAAACCTAGATTGATAAAAGAGGTTTATTATAGGGATTGAAAGTAAAGTTAGAAATCCTGACAGCAGATGGCAGTGGAAAAGAATATTATTCCAGCGGGCAGATCTAAAAATGGAGCTGTGCACTGAGAATGTGGGCAGAAAGTCCTGTAGCTGAGTAAGCCACCAAGGTCCATCTGCAAAGACCTTTGTTGATGGAAGCCCATTATTTAGCTAGTCTTGATGGAGGTTGGGAAATCCTCAAGTCACAATGGGGGCTGGGACAACCAGAGCAGATCAGAACCAGTAGGGGCTGAGAGAGTCCAAGTTGGCTCAGATCTGGTGGGGGCTGGGACAAGCCTGGATCTCCTATTGGAATTCAAAGGGGTGTTTTTGACCAGGATTTATGAATTAAAGGTCCTGGCTTCCTGGACTGATATGCCTCAGCCAGGAGGGGCTGGGAATCTGAAAGAAATCACAGATCAATCTGAAAGGAATCACAAATAAATAGGAAATACAATTTCTTAAAGGGACCACAACCCACTTCACTTTGATTATAAGATGTGCTAACATCTGAAGCAGTTAGAAAAAACCACTTGTAGGAGGTAGTCCTGAAGTTGCATCTTGAAGGGAGCCAGTCCTCTGCTTGCTGATATTTCTATTCTGATTCTACTCCATCTATCAGACTTCTTATCCAATTCTTCATAAGGGCAACATTTAGAAGTTTTAAAAAGGAGACAAAAGTATCCAATAATCATGATTTTTACTCATTCTATATGTTGTTTACCGTCTCAAGTGATTTTAGTCATCTTTCCAGTTAGATTGCAAATTCCTATCATAATGAAGAGGGAACCCCAAAACTCTGAAAATCCTTAAAGAAGAAAATCTCCTTCCACTCTGCCTCAATGAGGGACCCCGCCCCCAGGACAAACAGTTTCATCTTTGTTATCTGGGTGGGGTTGGCTCAGTCCTGAAATTCATTGAATTCAATTCAATTTCTAGCTCTAGCTCAAACTCAGTGAGGAGCCACCTTGGGACTCCACCCACATGCCCCCTTTAGCTAAATCTCTCATTATAACAAGAACCAAACTAAAATCCTCTCTTTGCAGAGATTCCAAACATGCTAGCTATACCATGCTTGGAATCCCAAGGAGCCTCTGTCCACTGGAATACTCTTTCCAGTGCCATTCTCTCTTTACCCTCACCTATTTCCTTAACCAGACTTTAACCTTACTTCCAATTCCCATAATAAATCCTTTTATCATTCTAGGTTTTCAGGTCTGTAAAGTCTTTTACAGAGAGCCTCTGTGCTGTCAGAAGGGAGTCCCCAAAACTCCCTACCCTTGTGCTGAATCCCAAGAGGTTGCAGGGGAGCCAAAACTCTCCATTTGTTTCCCTGAATCCCGAACCTTCCACTAGATTTTATCATTTAACTCCCTGACCACTAGAAACCCTAATTTCATTTTGGTTCTCTAAATCTAAATCTCATCAATATCTTGTACTTCCAAAGTCACTACAAGCCAAATAGATAACAAGAACCTCTCCTACTAAGATTTTGTCAGTTTACAGTACACTGAAGCTTTTCAATAGTAAGATACATCCTTTGAAACTTCTCTATTTTGTTTAACCATTCTAATTGAAGGTTAGGCTCACTTCATTGAATTTGATCCTGTTTACTTTGTCCTGAAAATTATAGTTTAACAAACAACTCTATTAAAAGAGACCATGGATAAAAATTATGTTCTGTAATATCATTACCAGCTAGCCATACTTATCCTTCTCTCAGTTCACTATACCAGCACAACTGATGATTTTCAAGGAATGTACTGTTCTAAGCAGTTTTCTCTACAATATTGAGACTTTGTTTTACATGTTACCATAATTTAATGTTTGACAGTGGCTTTGTTCTAAAAATCTTATCAAATACAAAATGACACATGCTGTAAATTCATGTTATAAATCTACAAGACCTTCTTTATATATACATATATGTATGCATATATAAAGACATGCTGTTTGTGTTGTGCCTTTTTTGTTGTTGTTGTTCCAATGAATTTATAGCCTAAGAAAAAGAAAGCAGCATTCTGAAGATATTCAAGAAATGATTTTTTTTGTCCTCATTCCATTATGTCTGCTCTTGTTTCCTTAACTTGAACATTTTCACTTCCTTTTTCAACAGAGTTAAACAAAAACTGCTTCTGGAACAATGACAGTCCCTGGAATATTAATGAAGAAATCTGTTCTTTTGTCTTCTAATGACTTTAGCACTGTGCTCAATTTATATTCAATTCAACTGAACAAGGCATCTTTTCTATTGACCTCATTTCGTTGAACCCCTATTTACTCTCCTCAGGCAAGTAAGGCTACATAAACAGCTATTTTATCAACTGTAAAAAATAAAAATGACTTTAAACCTTTGATCCAGTCCATTTGCCTCCCTAGATCAAAGAAAGTAATGAACAAATGGACATAATTTCATGTAATGAATATCCTCAGGGGAAAATTGATCTTTCGATGAAGGGTCAACTTTTCTTCATCCCTATTTATGATATTTGAAATATGTATTAAAAGTAAATATTAATTAAAATAAAATATTAATTATTATTACAATTTAAATATGTAAAAATGACAATGCAAATGAGTGAAAATGAATCCACTTCCTAATTAATGGAAGTTCATTAGCTCGCTTAAAACTTGAAAGTACAATTTGCAAAACTTCTCCAGAGAACATGCTGATGCCCTGGAGGCCTATGAGAATTAATATACCTCCTGAAGTTCTTAATTTACACCTAGTTTGCCTACCTGGCAGGATCTGTCCCATATTGTATAAAAAAGATAAATACTTCATCGTTATTTGCTCTTTTCCTCAGGCTACAGAGCTTAGGAAATACTATCCATCTTATCATATAGTGCTATTCAAATCTTTCTCCTGGAATATGTAAAAAGGATTTCTATCCCATAAAAACATCACCCTTGAATTCAATGTTTTTCTCTGACAGCATTCTGTATTTTTCTCATATCCTATTACTTCGTTTTTAGTTATTTGAGATTTTTAAGGCAAAACATATATCACTTCAATACACATACAAATATATGCATCTATATATACACATACAGATATATTAGTTATATAGTTATTGTATTATAATTTTATATGTAATTATAATAGTTGTAGTTAAGGAAAATTCTTTGACTACAAAAAATAAGGAAATTCTGGGGCCAGAACAAGAGATTCTTGTGTTTTAGGGGACTCATTTTTTTCCTTCCAACATTATGTGTTGCTGGTAATGATTAAAAACATTTTAGTAAGCAAGGAGTATAAAACAGGATATCCCAAAAGTCTCAGTGAAGTTTTAAGTTATTGAAGTTTAAAACTGTACTAAGACTTTGGGGACATACTATATGATCATTTTCTTAACACTAAAAATACTTTAGTACATTATAAACATCCTGAATGTTTCCACATACACCCTTTTGCCCTTGCCATTTATTGAACCTGTAATTGTTAGGAGTTATTCTATAAAATGTTCTCCTAGTTCTGCTTACTTTTTGTCAATATAAAGAAGCCTCACTGGGTTTTTCTGAAACTATATCCCTCACCATTTCTTATACCAAAATAGCATTCCATTATAATCAAGTACCACAGCTTTTTCAGCCATTTCCCAATTGATGGCATCCTTTCAATTTCTAATTCCTTGCTACTCTAAAAAGAGCTGCTATAAATATTTTCTACATATAAGTACTTTTCTTTTTTTTCATCTTTTTGGAATACAGATCTGGTAGTGGTATTGCTAGGTCAAAAGGTATATGTAATTCTATAGCTTTGGGGCATAGTTCCAAATTATTCTCCATAGTAGTTGAATCAATTCACAACTTTATCAACAATAATATCAGTGCCACTATTTTTCACATTCCTCTTGGCATTTGTCATTTTTTTCCCCTGTCATGTTAGCCAAGGATATGAAGTGATACCTCAGAGTTGTTTTAACTTGCATTTCTTTAAATGGTAATTTAGAACATTTTTATATGACTATAGATCACGTGATTTCTTCTTTGGAAAATTATTTGTTCTCAGCCTTTGACAATTCACCAATTGGAAAATGACTCATTTTTATAAATTTGGCTCAGTTTCCTATATATTTGAGAAATGGGGCTGTTATAAGAGAAATTCGATGCAAATGCCACCATCATCGCCAGTTCCTTATTTTCTTCCCGTTTTGGTTGTATTGGTTTTGTTTGTATAAAATATTTTTAATTTCACATAATCAAAATTGTCCATTATACTTCCTCTGATTCTCTCTGTTTCTTGTTTGATCACAAATTCTTCTGCTATCCATAGATCTGATAAGAATTTATGTGTAAATCATGTACCCATTTTAATCTTATTATATGCAGAGAGATATTGGTCTATACCTAGTGTTTGCCAAACTGCCCTCTAATACATTTCATAATTATTCTTTAATTCACAATTAATCTTTAAAAAGACATTATATCAATCCCACCTTACCTGGATTTCTTTATAACATGTTGTTAGGTTTTAGAGAAAATGTCTTCTGTCAAAATTAAATATTTTCATTAATTTTGACAAAAAAGTAAAAACATATTGTCTTTATTCATTTTAAAGGTCACATAACTATTATTTACTCTTATTCTTTTTAACATGAGAAGGCAGCATAATGTAGTAAATAAAGGTCTTTCCTTGGAATCAGGATAATTTAGTTTTAGGTTTTGCCTCTGACATATATCATGCATAAATGACTCTGGTCAAGTCATTTACCCTCTTGGAACTTCCAGGCATCTCCAGGAGACTGTACATTATAGACAACTTTTAAAAATGCTTATTTCATTACTTCTAAATATTCTAGACTTCATCAGTATGCCTATCCTTCACAAAAGCAGCATTTACACATTTGTATTAATAGTCCCAAGTCCAGCCCACAGCCCCTTCACACTGATTTTGTTTTTGGTTTATGACACTATTTATTGGGCTTAGTATGATTTACAACTTCCTAACACATCATATCAAATAATTCATCATGTCTTTGAAACTTATCAAATTACTTTTTCTGTTAGTTTCCAGTTATGATTATTAGCAAAGAAAGCTAAGGACTAAAAGAATAAGTTTTGTTAAAACTCTATTAGGGAAAAGAGGATGATCAAAGAAGAGAGAAGATATAATGTTGACAATAAGGAAGAGGCAGAACAACTAAATGTCTATCTTGCTTCACTTTCCTCTGCCAAGAAGAATGATTTTTGGATAAGAAAGAAAAACATAATGTAGAATTGAGATTGAAGATAAATCTGTTGAGAGTAAGAGAGAATATAGCTTCACCTCATAAATTCAAGTGATCAGCCTTGGATAATTTTAAAAAGAACCTTGTGGTTATGATTGCTGACCCACCATCAGTGGTTTTTGGAAGTACAGGAGGATCAAATTTACTGCAGAATTGGAAAAGGGCAACTGTCTGGATTTTCAAAAAGGAAGTAGGGGAAAGAAATGAAGTCAAGAAACAGTTCATATACGTGACTTCAGTTTCTGGCAAAATTTCAGAATTAAAAATGTGGCATGTGAACATAAAGAATTGCAAGTAGGGATTACCAAAATACCCAGAGGGCTTCATCAAAATGAGGTTGTGCCAGATGAAAGGTGGAAGGAAGATGATGATGAATCATGGTTGGGTGACAGATAAAAATAGTAAGCTCTCATCAATCAGTAGATGGCATATCTGTGGTGGAAGCTGGATGTTTATTTGATCAGGTGCCAAAAGTGGTTGCAATAGGGCAATATGGTGAGAGTTAAGTGGTGAAGCACGACTTTGTCTGAGGAGTAGCTATATATGATGAGTTCATAAGGTAAAGTTCAGCTACTGTAAGTGATGCATAGAACCCAGAACTTGGCTGGGGAGAATTCCATTCTACTCTGTTCTGGTGCCACATATCAGAAATTACTTTGATAAATGAGAGATTCTCAGAGGAGGGAAGCTAACATTGTAAAGAACTTGGATTCATGCCATATCAAGGTTGTTTGGTGCAATTGGAGTTGTTTATTCTGAAAAAAAGAAGGCTTCTGGGTAGATAAGTGAAAGAAGAACATGATAGCTTTCCTCTTAAGTATTTAAAACCATTCTTATGTGAAAGAAGGATTAGGTTTGTTCTGTTTAGCTCCAGACGGCAAAACTTGAAGTAATGGAAATTTAAAAGTTTGTATTTTGTTCTAGAGGTATGTCTTACTATAGATAAATGAGCATGAAATTGATAAAGGCAGGCTAAAAGATTATTTTAAGAACTATGGGGAACTAGAGATCATTACTGATCACAAAATAGAAAATTTTGATTATACCAACTGAAAAGTTTTTGTACAAACAAAACTAATGCAGACAAGATTAGAAGGGAAGCAATAAACTGGGAAAATATTTTTACAGTCAAAGGTTCTGATAAAGGCCTCATTTCCAAAATATATAGAGAATTAACTCTAATTTATAAAAAATCAAGCCATTCTCCAATTGAAAAATGGTCAAAGGATATGAACAGACAATTCTCAGATGAAGAAATTGAAACTATTTCTAGTCATATGAAAAGATGCTCCAAGTCATTATTAATCAGAGAAATGCAAATTAAGACAACTCTAAGATACCACTACATACCTGTCAGATTGGCTAAGATGACAGGAAAAAATAATGATGATTGTTGGAGGGGATGCGGGAAAACCGGTACATTGATGCATATGGTGGAGTTGTGAACGAATCCAACCATTTTGGAGAGTAGTTTGGAACTATGCTCAAAAAGTTATCAAACTGTGCATTCCCTTTGGTCCAGCAGTGTTACTACTGGGCTTATATCCCAAAGAGATTATAAAGAAGGGAAAGGGACCTGTATGTGCACGAATGTTTGTGGCAGCCCTTTTTGTAGTGGCTAGAAACTGGAAACTGAATGGATGTCCATCAGTTGGAGAATGGCTGAATAAATTGTGGTATATGAAAATTATGGAATATTACTGTTCTGTAAGAAATGACCAACAGGATGATTTCAGAAAGGCCTGGAGAGACTTACACGAACTGATGCTGAGTGAAATGAGCAGGACCAGGAGATCATTATATACTTCAACAACAATACTAGATGATGACCAGTTCTGATGGATCAGGCCATCCTCAGCAACAAGATCAACCAAATAATTTCTAATGGAGCAGTAATGAACTGAACTAGCTATACCCAGAAAAAGAACTCTGGGAGATGACTAAAAACCATTACATTGAATTCCCAGTCCCTATATTTATGCACACCTGCATCTTTGATTTCCTTCACAAGCTAATTGTACAATAATTCAGAGTCTGATTCTTTTTGTACAGCAAAATAATGTTTTGGTCATGTATACTTATTGTGTATCTAAGTTATATTTTAATATATTTAACATCTACTGGTCATCCTGCCATTTAGGGGAGGGGGTGGGGGGGTAAGAGGTGAAAAATTGGAACAAGAGGTTTGGCAATTGTTAATGCTGTAAAGTTACCCATGTATATATCCTGTAAATAAAAGGCTATTAAAAAAAAAAAAAAAAAAAAAAAAGAACTATGGGGAGGTCATATTAGTGAGGCAAGAGACCAAAAGGTGGGAGTGTAAGTCCAAATGGTGATAATGTTGAGAAGTTTTGAGAAGTCAAGTGAGGAATTGGCAGATGGTTTCAGTCTCACTGAAAAAGGAGGAGGTTAAATCTTCTGTCAGTGTGATGATTGAAAGTATATCTGGTATCTTGATAAGAAACAGAAAGATGTTACAACATTCATTATGGAAGATGAGCTAGGGAGTCAACAAGAGTAGTTTAAGAATTGCCAAGTAGCTGTTAGGACTCAACTGAGGTTAGGAAAGCATTTGATAATTTAAATAAACTGCTTTCCCAAACTTGCTCATTTCAATTAAATAGTGTGTAGGCAGGACCAGCTGATCCCACAGTTAGATAGGGTTGGTCTGAAAGGGCAAGAGAATGAGTTTTCTGTTTGATAAGGAATAGCCAAAATGAAGGTGGAATGAATGACCTGAAGCCATCTGCATCAGTGCTTGCAGACCTTTTTCAAAAATCTGAAATGAAAATTACATTCCTCTTCCCTGTTTTAGATCAGAACTCAGAGATTGAGGACAGAGGGCAGATGTGTATGCATGCACATGTATGTGAGTGTATCTGCCACAAGTATTAAGTAATAAGACTAATTTAATCCTTCCTTTGCAAAATCACATTACTTTATAATCTTAGCTTACAAACATACATATATTAATATTTGTTCAGTTCATTACTATGCTTTTAAAATGAGGCATTTTATAATATTCTTATTCCCCATATGAACTCAAATGACAAGAATAAGTACAACAACTCAATAACACAGTACAAATCTGCAAAAGCCACAATAAAATGGAAAATTCCCAGGCTATAAATATCAAAAAATGAAACTTTAAAAAAATTATCTCATCACTACTAAAAGACCAGCCATTTAGTGTGATGTAGTGCTTTTATTGATTTAGTGCAATTTTACTTTTATTTTCCCTTTGGATGACTTTTTTGTCCTCTCTCCATATAATGGGCCCTTTTCATTTTTTTTTTTTTTTAGAGTCATGGACAGAGCTGGGATTGAAATCTTCTGCTTTTTTTATTATAGCTTTTTATTGACAGAACATATGCATGGGTAATTTTTCAACATTGTCTCTTGCAATCACTTCTGTTCCAACTTTTCCATTCCTTCTCTCCACCTTCTCCCCTAGATGGCAGGCAGTCTCATACATGTTAAACATGTTAACGTATATCTTAAATACAATATATGTGTACACGTTTATATAATTCTCTTATTGGACAAGAAAAATTTGATTCAGAAAGATAAAAATAACCTGGGAAGAAAAACAAAAATGCAAGTAGTCCACATTCATTTCCCAGTGTTCTTTCTCTGGGGGTAGCTGGTTCTATTCATCATTGATCAATTGGAACTGAATTGGATCTTTTAATTGCTGAAGATATCCACTTCCATTAGAATTTATCCTCATATAGATTGTTGTTGAAGTGTATAATGATCACCTGATTCTGCTCATTTCACTCAGCATTAGTTCATGTAAGTTTCGCCACGCCTCTCTGTATTCATCCTGCTGGTCATTTCTTACAGAACAATAATATTCCATAGACCTGTTTCATTTTTTTTTCCCCTTTCCTAAGTTTAACTGATTTTTTCCTGATTATCCTTGTTTGGTAGAAAAATTCAGGTATCTCCAAGGATATGAGATAACTCACTTGGGGTATTTAAAACCTTTAATATAAGTTGACTCATATATCAACTAATTGGCCTCAAATAAGAGTCAGTTTACTGGTTTTTTCTACCTCTAGAATTCATGGAATAAAAATTGGCAAAGCCTATTTTTAAACCTTTTATAATGATCTAAATTATTTTACTTGCTACATCTATGGCAACTAATTTTTTCAGATTTGCATCATTCTTTCTCTATGATGTCTGTGAAGGGGTATTTCCTTTCTTTTTGTTAACACTATTATCACTCTACTATAGTCTATCATTTCTGTTTGTCTATATTCCATTAGTCCTCTAAGTGGTCTTTCAACCTCTACTCTCTGCTTTGTCTGATCTATCCTTCATATTGTTACCAGAATAATATTCCTCGGACATATATCTCTCCTCTGTTTAGAACTACTCAAAAGCCCCCTGTAGTCTACTAAAAAAAAGTTCAGATTCATTACTTTGACATGTAAGAGTCTTAACATTCTGGTTTCACCCTACTTTTTAAATGATGTCAGCAAACATTTATCTCATGTTATTCCCTAACATGTACTTTATTTTCTGCTAAACTGGACTATCTTTTGTTATATACATAGACATAGGCAGACACACAAACACATTCACCTGGAATTCACTCACCTTTGCCTTTTAGAATTTCTAGTTTCCTTTGAACCACAGGTCAAATAGCAATTGCCATGTGAGACCTTCCCTAATCTAATTGTAATATCATTTGCACTCACTTATTTATGTGTGTGCTATACTTTCAAGTAGAATGTAAATTTCCTGAGGACAAGTACTGTTTTGTTAACTTTGTAGCTCTAATATCTAGTACAGTGCCTTTAATTTCTCATTGTTTGTTAAATTAATGAATGTTCAACACTTTCCAGACTTCATGCCTTTACATGAACTATTTCCTAGATCCTTATTACTGTCCAGGCTACCAGCACAGCTTCAGTTGCCCAGATTTACAACCTTGATATCCCTCTTGACTTCCTTTTCTCCTTACATTCAATCAATGTGTAGCCAGATCTTTCTTTTTCTATCTTGCATAAGTCCCCTTCTCTCTTCTCACACAACCATCATCCTGGTTTAGGCTTTCAACATCCCTTATCTGTAGCTGGCTGGCAGAATAGAGCATTGGGCCTAGAAAGGTACATTTATCTTTCAGAATTCTAATATAGTCTTCAAATCTTATTACCTATGTGTCCTAAGACAAATCACTTAAAACCTGTTTGCCTCAGTTTTTTCATCTGTAAAATGAGCTGGAGAAGCAAATGACAAGTCACTTCAGTATTTTTGCCAGAAAAACCCCAATTGGGGTCACAAAGAGTCAGATATGACTGAAAATAAAGTCAAATCTTTCTTTGTCTACATCTCTTGCGTAAGTCCCCTCATCTCCTTTAACACAGACATCACCATGGTTCAAACTTTCATGACCCCTTACCTTCCCTCTTGCAATAATAGCTTTCTAATTAGACTCCCTAATTCAATTTTCTCCCCCTTCCAAACCAAATTCTATTTAGCTATTGAAGCGATTTTCCTAAACTGTGATTTCGATCTATAATTTAAATGCCTGCCATCAATTAATACTAGGATCCTATAAAATTGACTTATAATGATGATTTAGACAAGATAAAACCAATTCAAAGATGTCATAGGAACAGAGCATTTAGAACTATATATATTTATATATAGTCTCATTCAGTTTCTATCAAATATATCATACAACAATATTAATATTGCTAAAATAATTTCATCTCAATGCTAATATGAAAAATATTTACTTTAGAGTGAGATTTAAAGAAATATAACTCTATATTTAATAACATATCCTGTTGATTCTATCATCACTAATCTATTTTAATAGGTGTATGTTAATATCTTTTCTTTATACTTATATTTCTCTCAATCTCTTTCCCTTCCTGGCTCATGGAGGCATCCCTTACATCAAAGGGGTTTTTTAAATAAAAAAGAAAAACTACTCCAGCAACACCAATCAATACACAGGAGAGAAAATTAAAATTATATTTGATTTTCCATAGGAATTTATGAAGGAATGGAACAAGGGATGTCATTTTATTATCTCTTATTTGTAGCTACACTGCTTATCGATTTGAATTGTCTTTAGAACTGCATTTTAGTTAGACATTCAAGTTTCCAAAATTAGTAGATTATCCCCAGGTTTTGGCTTCTGCCAGCAAATTGCTAGCAATATTAGAAGGACTAAAGTCAGTTTGACATCTAAGGCTCTTAACAAAGCCTAAACTCTATTTCTCTTGTAGAAGTCCCATGTCTACATATAATTCTACTTTTTCATCATATATACTAACCAGATCGGGTAGTTTTTCAAGATTCTCTAACACTTTTCAGAAAAACCTTTCTTTGAAAAATTCAAATTCTTTTCTTTCATGAACTTAAAATGCATTTTACAGAGTTTAATTATTGAGGTCCTACTTTAAGGAATGTATTTTGCAAGGTACTGCAAAAGATACACAGGTGTGATGGATGGAACTAATTGGCAACACTCTTATTTCATGTTCAATTTTAGGGCTATATCAGACACTTTTAAATCACTAAATAGTTAACCAAAAGGATATTCACTGTAGCCCAAGAAGGATATGCAACAAGGATGTAATGATACTTAACTTGAACCTTATTAGACCCTTATTCTCATTTTTTAAGGAAAAGTTTCTGAGCAGCAACTGGACATTAGGGCAAAGATGGTGACTCATACAGCAAGAGGCCAGAAAGAAACAATTCATATACTGGTAATTCATAATCAGGAATATATATAAGATTTATATATATAGGAATATATATATATATAAGATTTAACAGCTGTAACATTAAAGGATTGGAGATCATGGAATGTGATGTAATGGAAAGCAAAAAAGCTAGGACAACAGCCAAGAATTACCTGATGAAATTGAGCATAATACTTCAAGGAGGGGAAATGGTCATTCAATGAAATAGATGATTTTCAAACTTTCTTAAGGAAAAGACCATGTAGTCTTCAGTACCCACTACATTACCGAGACTTTTTTAAAAAATCTATCAGCATTTCTCTACAATGTGGATGACACTGACAACTCTTTCTTCATGTGACAGGAACTAATTTTCCCTAAAAAGAGACAAAATTGTCTGGGATCTCATAAAAAGATATAGGAATTAATTTCAAAGAATGTATGATTTGATAGAGTAAGATATATATAAATTATAGGAAAATAACTATAATATAGTAATAATAATAATATAATAGCCATAAAAGAGGTGCCAAAAAGTGCTATGGGTATTCTGAGATGAGAAAAAAAAAGGTCCATTCAGTAGGGTCAGGAAAGATTTCATGGAGAAAATGATAGTTCAGCTATAATTTTTAAAATGTGTAGAATTGAGTTTTTTGGGAGCCAATATAGCAGAGTAAACAGTAAATTACCATAACTCTCCCATGTTAATTTCTGAACAACAATAATATAGTTCTCCAAAACAATTGCTGGAATAGCAGAACCAGCAAAAAGGTGAGGTGAAACAATTTAAGTTAGAATTGGGAAAGTGGAACCTAATGACTCTATGAAACATCAAGAATTAATCAAACAAATTCAAAAGAATGAAAAAATAAAAGAAAATGCAAAATACCTCAGTGGGAAAACAATTGACCTGGAAAATAGATACAGGAGAGATAATCTCAAAACAATTATCTGAAAGCTATTATTAAAAGGAAGACCTGTACATAATTTTCAAGAAATTATCAAGGAGAACTGATCTGATACCCTGGAATCAGAGAATCAATTAGGCATTAAAAGAATCCACCAATCACTTCAGGAAAAAAGATCCCAAAATAAAAATTCCAAGGAACTCCAAGCCAAATTTCAGAACTATTAGGTCAAGGTGAAAATACTGCAATGTGCCAGAAAGAAACAATTTGAATATTGAGGGTCCATAATCAGGATTACACAAAATTTAATAGCTTCAACATTAAAGAATTGGGGCTTATAAAACATGACCTAGCAAAAAGGCTAGGACAACAACAAGAATCATCTACTTGGTGAAATTGCACATAATTCTTCAAGAAGGGGAAATGGTCTTTCAATGAAATGGATGGAAAAACAAAATTAGTCTCCAAAGTTGAGACTCAAGAAAAGGCAAACATAAAGAATTCAATGGAGCTCAAGTGTTTATATCCCTCCATGAGTAGCTAATATTTGCAATTATTAAAAATTGTGCCACTAAAAGTGCAACTAGAAGGAATATACCTAGACAGAGGGTGTGAGTATAATTTGAGGAAATTACATAAAAATAATTATGGGATGAAAAAGAGGAGTACACTGGGTGCAAAAAGAAGACAAAGATAGAATGGGCTAGATTATTTCACTTGAACAGGCATAAAGAACTTATATTACAATGATGTGAAAGGTAGAAGGGGGGTGATGGGCATGCTTGAACCCTACACTTATTGGTGTTGGCTCAAAGAGGGGAAAATATGCATAATCAGTTGAATATAGAAACCTATTTTACCTGGAAGTAAAATAAAAGCAAAGATTAAGTAATGGAATCTGGGAGAAACTTATAGAAGAGAGGACAGACTTGGGGAAGTGATAGAAGCAAAACACTTTCAAGGAGGGAAAGGGTGAGAGGAAAGACAAGATAAATGGGAGAAATAGAATAGAGGGAAATTCATAATTATTAATCATGACTGTGAATGTGAATGAGATGAATTCTGCCATAAAAAGCAGAATGGCTCAAAAACCAGAATCCTACATACAATATATTGTTTACAACGAAACACATGTGAAACAGAGAGACACACAGAAAATAAAAGTAAGTAGCTGGAGCAGAATCAGTTGAGGTTAAAAAAAAAAGTAGCAATCCTGATCTCAAACAAAGCAAAATAAAAATAGTATCTAACTAAAAGAGATAAGGAAGGAAATTATATCTTACTAAAAGTATTATAGACAATGAAATAATATCAATACTAAATATATATATATATATACCAACTAGTATAGCATCCAAATTCTTTTTTGTTTGTTTTTTGCTGAGGCAATCGGGGTTAAGTGACTTGCCCAGAGTCATATAGCTATGAACTGTTAAGTGTCTGAGACCAAATTTGAACACAGGTCCTCCTGACCTCAGGGCTAATGCTCTATCTATTGTACTACCTAGCTGCCCCCAGCATCCAAATTCTTAAAGAAATTAAGTGAGTGATAGGAAGAAATAAACAACAAAACTATATTAGTGAGGGATATCAACTTTACCCTGTCAGAACTTGATAAATACAACCAAAAAGTAAACAAGAAAAAAAAAAACTAAGATGAATAGAATATTAGAAAAGTCAGATTATGAGAGACAAACTGAATGGGAATAGAAAAGAATAAACCTTTTTCAGTAGTACATGGTATTTACATAAAAACTGAGCATGTATTAAGGCATAAAAACTTCAATATCAAATGCAAAAAGGCAGAAATATTAAATGCATTCTTTTTTGATATTAATGCAGTACAAATTACATTCAACAAAGAACAGTTTAAAGATAATTTAAAAATTATTGAGAACTAAATAATCTAATTCTAAAGAATAAATGGGTAAGAACAAATCAAGAAATAATCAATAGGGGTAGCTAGGTGATGCTGTAAATAGCACCAGCCCTGAAGTCAGGAGTGCCTGAGTCTCAGACATTTAACACTTCCTAGCTATGTGACTGTGGGCAAGTCACTTAACCCTAATTGTCTCAGGAAAAAAAAAAGAAAAGAAAGAAACAATCAATAATTCCATTGCAGAGACTGGCAACAATAAGACAACATTCCAAAATTTATGAGATTCAGCCAAAGCTGGGGAAAATGTATTTCTTTAAGTTTTTACATTAATAAAATAGAGAAAGAACAGGACAATGAATTAGGCATGCAACTAAAACAAAAATGAGAATAAGAAATAAAAAATTCCCAGTTGAGCACCAAATTGAAAATCAAAAATAAAATTAATAAAATTATAGGTAAAAAACTATTGAGATCAAAAATGCTACTAGGATTTGGTTTTAGGAGGAAAAAAAATAATAAAATGTATAAGCTATTGATTAATTTAACTAAAGAAAAGAAAAAAGAAACAAATATGAAATCACCAATAATGAAGAAGATATTAAAGCAATCATTAGGAAATATTTTGTCCAATTATATACCAACAAATCTGAAAGTCTGAATGAAACTGATTACCAAAATATAAATTACCTAACTTAACAAATCAGGAAATAGAATGTCTAATCCCATGTCAGAAATTGAACAAGTCCTTAATGAACTCCCTAAGAAAAAAAATCCCCTGTGCCAGATAGATTCACATATAAATTCTATCAAGCATTTAAAGAATAATTAATTCCAATACTATATAAACTGTGTGGGAAAATAGGCAAAGGAGTCTCACCAATCTTCTTTTATGACATAAATATGTTGCTGATATTTAAATAAAGAAGAGCAAAAATAGAGAATAAAAATTATAGACCAATTTCCCTAGTGAATATGGATTCAGAAATTTTGTACATAATTGTAGCAAAGTTATTACACCAATATCTTCAAAGATTATACAATATGACCATGTAAGATTTATAGCAGTAATTTAGGGTTGGCTTAATATTAAGAAAAATGTCAATATAATTGATTGTATCAATAACAAAACCATCAGAAATCATGTGATTATCTCAATAAATGCTAGAAAAGCTTTTGGCAAAATACAACACCCCTTCCTTTTAAAAAACACCAGATAATATAGGAATAAAGAGAGCATTTCTTCAAATGATAAGCAGTCTCTATCTAAAACCAGCAGCAAGCATTATCTGTAATGGCCATGCCCAATAAGATCATGGGTGAAGAAAGGATGTCTATTATCACCACTATTATTCAATACAGTTTAAATGTTAATTATAGCAATAAGAGAAAAAAAAGGAAATTGAAGAAATTAGAATAAATGAAGAAACAAAACTCTCTTTGCAAATAGTATGATAGTGTACTTAGAGAACCCTAGAGAATCAAGTAAAAACTACTTGAAATAATTAACAACTTTAGCAAAATTGCAAGATATAAGATAAATCCACATAAAAAAATCAGTGCTTCTTTTTATAACCAATAAAGCCTAACTGCAAGAGACAGAAAGAGAAACTCTATTTAAAGTAACTGTAAACAACATAAAATACCAAGTCTACTTGCCAAGACAAACCTAGCAATTATATGAATACAATTATAAAACTTTTTTTCTACAATTGCTTTTAGGTAGGCTGAGTCAATATAATAATAAAAAAATTTATACCTAAGTTAATTTGCATATTCAGTGTCTCACCAATCAAACTACCAAGTTATTTTATAGAGTTAGAAAAAAATAACAGCACAATTAATCTGGAATAATTTAATGAAAAAAATTATCCAAAGGAAAGTGGCCTAGTAATACCAAATCTCAAGCTATTTTATAAAGCAGTAATCATCAAAACTATCTGGTATTATTATAAATGGTCAAATTATATGAACAAACAATTTTCAGATGAATAAATTAAATCCATTTATACTCATATGAAAAAAAATGCTTTAAATCACTATTGATTAGAGAAATGCACATTAAGGCAACTCTGGGGTATCACTTCACACCTCCAATTGGCTAAGATGACAAGAAAATATAATAATAAATGTTGGAGGGAATGTGGGGAAACTGGGACACTAATGCATTATTGGTGGAATTGTGAACTGATCCAGCTATTCTGGAGTACAATTTGGAACTATGCACAAAGTGATATAAAACCATGCACATCCTTTGACTTAGCAATGTCTCTACTAGATTTGTATCCAAAAGAAATAATAAAAGAGGGGAAAAGACTCACATGTACAAAAATGTTTGTAGCAACTTTTTTTGTCATGGCAAGGAAATGGAAGTTTAAAGGATGGCCATTAATTGGGAAATGACTGAAATGAATTATGGTAAATGGATGTAAAGGGATACTATTATATAGGAAATGTTAAGCAAGCTAATTTTAGAAAAGTCTAGAAAAACTTACATGAACTGATGTTGAGTTAAATGAGCAGAATCATGAGAACATTGTACACAGTAATGCCAAGATTGTGTGATGATCAGTTTTAATAGACTTAACTCTTCTCAGCAATATAGTGACTCAAGACAATTACAATAGACTTTGGATGGAAAATGCCATCTACATTCTACTCATAGAGAAAAAACTATAGAGACTGAATATGCATGAAACATCCTATTTTCACCTTTTTGTTTTGCTTTTTTTTTCTTTCTTGTGTTTTTTTCCCTTTTGTTCTGATTTTCTTTCCCAACATGGATAACATGGAAATATGTTTTTAAATGATCATACATGGATAATTGATATCATATTGCTTGATGTCTTGAAAAGGGAAGAGATACATAAGAAAGAGGAGGGAAAATTTAGAATCCAATTTTTTTTCTTTTTTGAAAATATCTTTTTATTTTTTCAAATATTCACCTTTGTAAAACTTTGTGCTGCAAATGTTTCTCCTTTCCTCTTCCTCATCTCCTTTCATAGACAACAAACAATCCAACATAGGTTAAACATGTGCAATTCTTTGAAATATATTTCCATATTCATTATGTTGCATAAGAAAAATCAAATCAAAAAGTAAAAGAAAAAAGCAAGCAAAGAAATAACATCAACCAGAAAAAAATGAAAATATTATGCTTTGATCCATATTCAGTCTCCACAATTCTCTCTCTGGATGTGAATGGCTTTTTCCATTCCAAGTATTAGAATTGCCTTCAAACACTTGATTGTTAAAAAAAAAAAAGAAAGAAAGAAAGAAAGAAAAAAAAAGAGCCAAGTCCATCACAGTTGATCATTACACAATCTTAATGTTGTTGTGAATGATGTTTTCTTGGTTTTACTCACTTCACTTAGCATCAGTTCATGGAAGTCCTGAAATCAGCCTGCTCATCATTTCTTGTAGAACAATAATATTCCATTACATTCACATACCATAACTTATTCAACCATTTCCCAACTGATGGGCATCCACTCAATTTCCAGTTCCTTGCCACTATAAAAAGGGCTATTATTTGCACGTGCATATATGCCCATGCAAAGGGTATGCACAGTTTGAAAGCCCTTTGGGCATAATGGAACCCAAAATCTTACAAAAATGGATGTTGAAAATAACCTTTACATGTAATTTAACAATAAAATATTAAAAAGAAAAAGCTATCTGGTACTGTCTAAGAAATAGAGTAGTGGGTCAGTACAATAGAATATATATAGGTATACAAAATATAGTAGTAAATGACCATATTAATTTAGTGTTTGATAAACCCAAAGATCCCAGTCTTTGGGATAATAACTAACTATTTGGCAAAAAGTAGGAAAATTGGAAAACAACAGGGCACAAACTAGGTATAAACCAACATCTCATACCATATACCAAGATAAAATCAAAATAGATATATGATTTAAAAATAAAGATTGATGTCATAAGCAAATTAGAAAAGAAAATAATAATCCACCTGTTAGATTTGTGAAGAAGGGAAGAATTCATAAATACACAAGAGATAGAAAACATAAGAAATATAAAATAGATAATTTTGATTATATTAAATTCAAAACTTTTACTCAAACAAAAAAAATGTAACCAAGATTAGAAGAAAACAGTCTTAACAGCAAGTGTCTCTGATAAATACCTCATTTCTCAAATATATAGAGAATGAAGTAAAATTTATAAGAATACAAATCATATATAAACAGTTGTCAGATGAAGAAATCAAAGCTATCTATAGGATATATGAAGAAATGCTCTAAATCATTTTTGGTTAGGGAAATGCAAATTAAAACAACTCTTAGCATTCAAACCTATCAGATTGACTAATATGACAAAAAAAGGAAAATGATAAATATTGGAAAGGATGTGGAAAAATTCAGACATTAATTCCACCATTGATGGAATTGTGAACTGATCCAACTATTAAGGAGAACAATTTGGACCTATTCTAAAAGGGCAACCAAACTATGCATACCTTTTGATCCAGCAATACAACTACTATGTCTGTAACCCCAAAGAAATCATTAAAAACAGGAAAGGACTTATGTGTGTAAAAATATTTATAGCAATCCTTTTCATGACAGCAAAATACTGAAAGTTGAGGGAATGTCCATCAATTAGGAAATGTGAACAAGTTGTGATAGATGAATGTAATGTAATACTATTGTGCTTATAAGAAAATACAAACAGGCAGATTTCAGAGAAACTTGGAAAGGCATGTACAAACTGATGCAAAGTGAAATGAGCAGAACCAAGGAAACATTGTATACACTAGCAACAACATTGTGTGATAATTAACTATGAATGACTCAGCTCTTCTCAGCAACATAATGGTCCAATACAAGTACAAAGGATTCATAAAGGAAAATGTTGTCTACATCCAGATAAAGAACTGATTGATTCTGAATGCAGAGTCCACTTTTTTCACTTAAATTTTGCTTTTTCATGTTTTCTTTTAAACTATTTCTTCTTTCACAATTCTAATAGGGACACCTGTTTTACATGACAGTACATGTACAATGTATATCAAATTGTCCCATTTTTGAAAAGAGGGAGGAGAGAAAAGGAAGAAGGAAAATTTGGAACTCAAAATCTTGTAAAAATGAATGCTAACAATTGTCTTGACATGGCATTGGAGAAAAATAAAATACTCTTATATTACAAAAAAAAAAATCCAAAACAGAGAATATCAGTAGATGAATAATTTTCTTAATCAATATGATCTCTGAAAAACTAATGATCTCAGTTTACAACTGGTTCAGAAAATATTTCTGGGTTCTTGGGTAACTGTCATAATAAATAATTTTAAACAACAGCAAAAAATGTGCAGAATTTTGAGGTGGAAAGAACAGTAAAAGTGAAAACATGGGATATCTTCAGAGAACAATAATGCAGTTTGGAAGTAAAGTAGAATTTATGTTAGGAATCACTTCAATAAAATATTGATGAAGCATTTCTGATATGTAAGGTGCTGTACTAAGCATTTTATAATAGGAAATAAAACCAGGAATATACATGAGAGCCATATAATGGAATATCCTGAATATTAAAAAAAAAAGAATTAAGGACTTCATCTAATAGGCAAAGGGAAGTCATTTAAGTTTCTTTGCTGTGGTTTTGTTTTGATTTCTTTTTGACCAAGCAATAACATAATCAGAACTATACTTTAGGTTTATTAATTTGGCAGCAATGTGTAAGATGAATGGAAAAGAGGAGTAATAAAAATTGGGGAAATCAATTTTTGTTGCCAATGTAAGGTCTAATCAGGGCCTAAAACAGTGAATCTAAAACTGGTGACAATGAAAACAGAAAAGACAGTATGGATACAAGAAATGTTGCAGACACAGAACACATTCTTTTCCAGTAGTCTATGAACTCCTTGGAGAAAAGTATTTTCATATTTATATGTCCAGAAGCTTAGCACAGTGTCTGGCAATCAACCAATCAATAAACATTTATTAAAGAACTGATTAGGATCTGGGAAATAAGGAAGGAGAAGTAAACAAAGAAGATTTGATACTGTTTAGCATAAAAATGACAGTATCCATTGATAAAAATAGGAAGTCAGGAAGATTGATTTGTTTGTTTGGTTTTGTTTTAAGAAAGGTGGTAACAATGTTTTAAAATCTGAACATTTTGTATTTGACAGTAAGATATCCAAGGAGGGATATGCATGAGACAGATACAAAGGGGTGACTTTTGTGAGAGTGGTTGGGGCTGGATAATACAGATTTAGAGGTGAAGATTGATTTGAAGGGGTAGCTCAAGTTTTTTTGTAAAAGATACTACAGAGAGAAAAAAATTAGAGGGAAGTGCCTGGGACTGAAGTCGAGGGGATACTTACATTAGGTAGACACTGGTATTTAAAAACCATGAAGGGAATAGAGAAGGACTAGACCTAGACATAGGAACATGACATAAACTAGTGAACTTTTTTTAAACATTCATTTTTGTCAAGCTTATTTGGTATAATTGATTCATTACACTGCCACATGACCTGGTATAGTAGATATAGGGCCAGTTTCAAAAGTATGAAGACCATTGTTCAAATCCTCTCTCTGGTACATACTAGTTGTGTGACTGAGCAAGGAATTTAAACTATTAGAACCCTGAACAACTTTTTAAACATTGAAATTTAAATTTTTAAATTTAGATATTGAAAGTAACCAATTGTTGATTTATAAAGTTTCCCTTTCACAGATAAAATCAGAGGCCTGAACCAAAAAAAAAAAAATATGAATATTATAAATATAAGTATGTTTATATGTACATGTGTGTATAATGCACATTTTTAATAATTATAGAAAACAGAATTGATTCTGCGTATTGCTTCTTTTTTCGGAAAAATATATGTATTTGGCCATGTATTTGGACCAGAAGCAGATAATCTAAAAGGAATCTTTATATTTGTCTTTGGAAGGATTATATATATGTGTATATGTTATAGCAGATTTACCCTTCTAATTATGCTTGGCTTAGGAAAATACTAAAATTAGTTCGAATTTCCTGAGCACACACTGGCCGGCTGGTGGGGGGGAGGTGACTGAGAATGTGCTAAGCTTGAAGTCATGGTAATATCTCTTCATATCTCCGGCTTTCCAGACACCCCATCGCAGAGGGTACAGTTTATTCTTGGAACCGAGGATGATGACGAGGAACACATTCCTCATGACCTTTTCACAGAGCTTGATGAGATTTGCTGGCGTGAAGGTGAGGATGCTGAATGGCGAGAGACAGCCAGGTGAGGATTTGGGGGCATTGTGTTTCTAGTCATTGGTAGTAATTCACGGTACAGTGAACATTTGTAAACCCCATTAAGGTCTGAAAAGGAGATATCTGATGGAAAGCATACATAACAACCAGCCCAGAGTATTACTATCTGATATTCTTCATCTAGATATGTATCATAATGGGATATAAATCAGAATGAAATGTGAAGGTAGTAATTATAGTAAACAGTGATACAAAATCAGCAGCAGCTGCATCATTGAAGACAAATGGTCACATATATTGTCTATCTTCAGCAAAAGATCAAAGCAAACATGAATTTACTTTCTGGGTTTATTGTATCTTTAGTTTCATCTGTCTTTTATTGTTGCTGCTAATTAAGTGAGTGAACATGAATGATAATGGGAGTGTAGAATCTTTGTGAAAATTATGAAATGTGGCAAGTCATAGATGACATGAAATCTTTGGTAGTGGCTATTTGAGAGGCATATATACATTCCAAAAAAATGTTTTTGGATAGATAGAGGAAAAATACATATATACATACACATAAAAATGAATATATCAAAATGTATGTATACATATGTGTATGTATATATGTGTGTATATATATATACATATATATTTATATATATATATATATATATATATACACTGTTCTATGTTATGTTATGACTATGCTATACTTTTGGTCAAATGAATGGAAGATGAAGAAAATGTGGGTTTATCATGCTGTTGCCAAAGGATCTGATTGATTTACCATATTTTTTCCCCTTCATTGATTGTGGGGTAAAATCTTTATTTTTTTAAAAAACCACACCATTTTAAAAGAATATCTTCCTTAAATTAGGTCTCTCTCCATATATATTGTCTAACTTACCAACTTGTGGAACACAACGCATTTTTAATATGAAAAATGTCCATCTAAAAAATAGTCATCAGCTCACTACAATGTTTGTGTATGTCTAATAAATGACTGCCTAAATAAAAAAAAAAAGAACTATAAGGCAAATTAATATTTTAATTTTATAACAATTTTAATTTTATATTTAATTTTATAACAAATTTAATTTTATAACAAAAATCAATGAAACTTTGAAATCTCAATTAACTGTAATCTAATATAGAATTCTGCCACCTGAAATGTCTGCCTCCTGTTTGACTAAGGATAATTCCTTTAAGCACTTCAGCCTATTTTTGTTTAAATTTTCATTGAGGTTGCTTTCTAAAATGCAACAGTAAACTTTTTTGCCCTAGTAATTACAGGATATTTCATGTCATTTAATCATTCTTTTTGTAATATTGTATCTTACATCACATCAATCTCATTATAAATGTAGAATCATAGAATCTTAGGGATGGGAAAGATCATAGAGATCATCCAGTAAACATTCCTTAGCCAACATTCTATCATATGGTCAACCAGTTTTCCAGTCATCAAAATTTCTCCTCTTCTTGAAACAATTCATTCCAGTTCAAACAGCTTTGATTTTTAGAAATTTCTTTCTTATTTAGAATTGAAATCTATTCTTTCTATTTCTTTCCTCTGGGGTAAATATTGCCTAAGTATTTAAAATTTTGTTCATTAATATTCATTCCCAAATTTATTTGCAAAGTAAAAATATCTGGTTCCTTCAACCAGATGATATAGTTTTATCATGCTAGAAATGGGAGAAGAAACAAAGTTAAAGAACAACAGTGACTTGTTCAGTCATACAGATAGTAAGCAGTCCAGCTGGGATTTGTACTTAGACCTTGTGAGTTCACAACCAGAATTCCTTACATTAATCTACATCTTTAGATCTTACTCATAGTTTGGCTTGGTTGCCAAAATTTTTTCATAGTTGGCATAATCAACACTAATCAGTTCACTCCCTGATCCAAGGCTCACTTTACCTTAGGAGAGCTTGCAGACAGGTTTTCTAGCATAGACAGCTATAATAATTCAGGAATCAGAAAGTTCAGTTCAGAGATGGCTGCAATAGTCCAGGAGTCTTGTGACAACTTAACCCTGTTTGCCTCAATT
Organism: Sarcophilus harrisii; assembly: GCF_902635505.1. Taxonomy (NCBI): domain Eukaryota; kingdom Metazoa; phylum Chordata; class Mammalia; order Dasyuromorphia; family Dasyuridae; genus Sarcophilus; species Sarcophilus harrisii. The sequence continues at coordinate 413,670,938 of NC_045428.1, read as the reverse complement.
TTCTCATCTATAAAATCAGCTGGGGAAGCAAATGTCAAACCACTCCAGTGTTTGTCAAGAAAATCCCATGTGAAGTCATGAAAAGCCAGACATAATGGAAAAAAAATAATAAGTAACATATAAAACTTTTAAAGTTTACACAATAAGTCCAGTCCTTGCACAAATGTGATGGAAAAAAACTGGTATTATACTAGTTCATATGAACAAGAAGGAAGTAGGACTGTGAAGACCGTGTATTTTTAAATCAGCAGGAGTCAGGAATTCAGGTTAGGGGAAAATCGTCAGTCTTTATTCTCAGTGAAGAAAGATCAGAGGTGGAAGGGAATCGGCGATAGGAATGTGTGCAGCTGAGTCAAGGAGCTGAAGCCACATGACCAGCAGCTAGGAGAATGGAACCCAGGCCCAATCTCTCCCAGCTTCTCTTCCTGTCTCTCTCTGCCTCCACCCACCAAAATTGTCATTTCCTATACAACACATTAGGGCTTGCAAGGAGAGTGGGCAGGGACCATTCTTTATCCAATCATGTATATTAATAGAGTATAGCCCAATTACTATTTAGCCTCACTTACTTGGGACCTCAGTGCATTAACTCAAACCTCAGCCCATTACATAGGACAGTTAATTGATTAAAAGCTTAAAATAATACAACTCTTATAATAGCTCAAATATGTATAGCATTTGAAGATTTTTAAAAGAATTTTATCTGCATTCTTGCTTGATCTTTGTAACAACTCTAAAGGAGGCTATCATTCCCATTTAACAGATAAGAAATTGATATCAAGATTAAATGATTTGCTTTGATGTCTCACAGTTAGTTCTTAGGAGAAATTCAAACCCAAGCCTTTTTGACTCCATGTCCTGCCCTCAAGCCATTTACATGATATTTCTCAGTAACAATCAGTAATATTATGTGACTTCAAAAATACTGCAATTTTAGATGGAACTACAAAAAAGGAGAAATGGTAAAGATTCAAAATCATGGTCATCTCGCCATACTGTGCATTATTCAGTCTCATTTGGGTATATAGTTTTGTGCCACATTTTAAGAGGAACATTGGCAAAGTAGAATTCATTCATATGAGGAAGACTAAGATGACATGAGGGTCAAATAATGTGCTTCCAAGAAAAGAGGACTAGATTTGGAGTGAAAGTCTTTCAACATTCTATACCCATAGATTCAAAACTGTGAAATAAAGCTATTTAGTCACATTTCCTCATCTTTTTTTCTTAAGACAAATAGGAAATTTTATTAAATGGCATCTCATTTTATTTTTTCTTCAGTTTATGTTATTATAATCATTTGCAGCATTATTTTGGAGGACCAAGATGGGCTTCTCTGTCCATGTTTACTCTTAAAATGACCATGTGGGCAATGATTCTATGGCCAAATCCAATCCTCTAAATGCTAATTTTATTAGAGTGCTCCTATACTCGAAAACTTTTAAATGGTTCTTCTACTTTAGATATAGAATATCAACTCAGCCTTCAATTCAAAACCATCCACAAACTGATCACATATGACTCAATACAAATCCTCCATTCCCACCAGTCTGGATCTTCAGTGTCTCCTGAATATTCTATGATCATGCTTTACTACAAAATTTTACTGATTTCTCTTTCTAAAGTTCCCTTCTCTTCCTATTCACCTAGTCAAGTGTGATTAAACCTTCAGGATCCAGCTCAAAGGAGGTTATTTTTGCCAACTCTGGCCTGCAATGTTTTAACCCTTTTTCTGAACCCCTAATGCACTTATTTTGAACATATTTTGGAGCTTTTTGTTATCTTGTTCTGTTCTTTAGTAGCTTCATCTTTGATAGTAATGTTAATCTTAAATGATATCTAAAAAATGTTTCACCAGGTTTTACATCTTTTTTTTTCCTAATGGAACTATTTATGTAAGTTTCCAGTTTTTGTAAATCATGAAAAAAGAAAGTTTTTTTTTCCCCTGGTAATTCAGCTATTGAGAAAAAAGAAGTACCCATTCAGCTATTGAGAAAAAGAAGTGTTGATGACTTAGCAGGCAGGCACCTGTTTTTTTTCTCCCAAGCATTGAAGAACCCATAAGTGCTCAGGAAAACAAGAAATTAATATAAGATTACACAATTAAAATTAACAATGTTTTTCATTTATTATTTTACCCATTTGTTTTCTTTTATTTTGTCCATTCATATGCCAGTTAGCAAGACAGGAAATAATCTTTTTAAAGCAAGGTATGAAAATTGTTCATAAGAAACTTACTCTGGAATATAAACATACATAGAGTTTGCATTCAAATCCAGCCTGAAACACCTGCTGTGTGACCCTGGGCAAGTCATTTGACCTGTTTGCTTCAGTTTTTTCACCTGCAAAATGGGAATAATAATCACATTTTACCTTGCAATATTGTTGTAAGGATGAAATACTATAATATCTGTAAATTTTTTTAGCACAGTGCCTGTCATATAATATGTGCTAAATGAATGCTTATTCTCTTCTCCTTTGTGAAGCAGAAACTTTAAAGTTCCATTTTGGTAAGAAAAAAAATCTTTAATGGAAAACACAAAATAAAGACTTCTGTCTATTCTCTAGGCTTTAAAGGATAGGGATTAGACTTATGAGGTATTGCTATAGGAAATGTTATTTGTCTAAAACATTAAAATGCATTATTGTCTGACATGGAATCAGAGGTGTTTATTAAGCCACAGTTAATTAAAAACATTTCATGGATATTGTAGGCTTTATTTTTTTTTAATTTTGGAGAGCAAAGATTTTTTAATCTTTTTTCCTTCAGAAATTAATTCTGACTACATTTGTTTAGTATGTTAAGCCCTTCCTAAAAAGTATTACTAGTATACCTCCCCATAGGGTGGACCTAATGCTGTGTTCTTGAAGGCTAAGTCAGTGAAATAAAAGCCCGGCAGGTCTTAACAAGTTGGAAAGACTTTGATTAAAGGCTAGAAGTGTTTGCCAGCTATCTGAGGACCAGCCTAGCTGAGCACGGAAAGGCTCATTGTCAGAAGAGCTACCAGGTGATAGAATTGGGAGATGAGGTAATGATGGAAATAGACAAAAACTCTCATAATGACACAGTAGAGAAGCATAAAAAATGGAATAAGATACCAAGACTTTCACAGCTTTTATACTGTCTAAAAATATTATTTTAATCATCGACATTTTAATGTGCAATCTTTGCCAACAATAGATGAATTTTTCTTAAAAAAAAAAGCCTCAGAAACTGAACTATAACCATTTTTATACTGTCACTAAAAAATTAACCAAAGATACAAAGAAGTGATAGATAAATGGAAGGACACTTCACAAGTTTTCTGAAGAGGCAAATAAAAGAGCTGTCTAAAGCCAGTTAAGTAGATAAGGTAGTAGGCCTGGTGTCAGGAAGACCTAAATTCATATCCAAACTCTGACACATGACTTTGGGCAAGTCACTTAATCCTGTTTGCCTCACTTTCCTCATCTGTAAAATGAGCTGGTGAAGCAAATGATAAACCATTTCAATATCTTTGCCAAGAAAACCTCCAATGGGGTTTATGATTCAAATTCAAAAATGACTGAACAAGAATGAAACCAGGAGAGAATAAAAACTTTATTGAAAACTGGTGCTCGTGACCAAAAAATTTTTAAAGTTCGTGACTGTATCTCTGGTGTGCCATGAACACTTTTTTCATTAACTGAATTTGAAGACACTGAACAAAATGATTGTTGTGACATTTTTTAAATGAAAATGACTAACTGAATTATACAACCATTACATGAATACTCAGTACCTGCAGTATTGTGTAAGTTTGTATTTTGCCATCATGATATAATTTTAGAAGATGTTATTAGGAAGAATAGCTAGATTTGATTTAAAAAAATATAGAAATCTATACCATAAGCAGCACAGTTTTAAAGGCATTCATGGATTCATTTTCAAGCTATCTCAGAGGGGAAAATTCAGAAGAATTAAAAAACATAGACAATACTACTTCCCAAAAAACTGAGAAGAGATTGGTAATAACTGGCTTTCTGTTTTATATCTACAAAATCTTGGTGAAAGTGGTGAAAGTATTAATGCTCATTGATTGCCTGAGAAGAAAATTGATGGTATTTTGCAGATGATTTTCCATATTATACCAAATCTTTGCAGACATAAAGTTGATTGATGTCTATATAAAAATATATGATTATATATTATATGTATGTATGTATATATATATATATATATATATATATATATAAGCATTTGACTCACCAAAACAAAATGCATACTTGATCACTCTCTCTATCAAGGTGTCAGAGGTCTTCAATACAGACTTTGAAACTGTACCATACTTAATGATAAATGAGCCTTGCAAGATAATGCTGTGTAATCATCTGTTAACTATTGACATGAAGACAGGTTATGGGATCATAGATTCAGAACTAGAAATGACCATATTATTCACCTACTCCTCTGATATTACATATCAAAAGCTAAGGCTTACAAGATGTAAATGACTTGTCCAGTCATTCAGATAGTAAGTAGCAAAGATTGAATTGGATTGCAGTCCATCTGTTTTCAGATCCAATATTCTTCTCAACACTTTACTTTGCTGATCTCTTTCTTCAAAGGGAGCTCATAAAAAGCTACTGTGAAAAGTTTGATAAAATATTTGAAAAGCAAACCTTATCTCCTATTTAACTTTCCATCATTCTGGAATCATGGTTTTAACAGACTTCTAAAAGCAAGGAAAATAATTAAAATATTTATTTGCCATTTGAGAAAATATGCATGAAAGCACTTTGTAAATTATGAAATGCTGTATGAAATATTATTAGTAATAATTATAATGTTCTGAATATTTTGTTTATCATCTAGACATCACTCTAGAATGATTTGTGGCAATATCTTAGGTGTTTTCAATAAAAGTAATGGACCTTTACCTATTTTTAAATATACAGGTTTCATATCTTTCTGTATATGAACTAATAGCAGTGCTGGAGAAAGTTTGGAAAAGCTAATTCCCCAAAATGTCTGAAGAACAGTGGGGTTGCCTATCTTGAAATAATAAATTAGAAAATTTCTAGAACCTTAGCTACTTTAAAAATAAGAAGTTCTTCAGCCAACTACCTTCTGACCTTCACCCCAGCTCTCCCCTGACCTTTTCAGCTTCCTTTTGTATATTGTCTTTTCCCATTAGATTGTAAGTTGCTTGAGAGAAAAAGAGTCTTTTTTCTTATTTTTATCCCCAGGGCTTAGCATAGTCCCTGTCACATAATAGGCACTTAATACACATTTATTGTATTTTTTTTGCCTTATATAATACTCTGAATTAATGTATTCCTTGATAACGAAAAAAATTCTGAGCAATTTTGCAAACAATCACAGTAGCTCTCAGTCTCAGGACCACTTTTCATTCTTAAAAATTATAGATAATCCCACAAAAAAGCTTTTGTTAGATATTTATTTTCATTAGAAATCTTTTCATTAGAACATCTTAGTATTATGAAAATCATTTGGACTTCTAAAACTGTAAAAAAAATATCTTGGGGTCCCAGAAGCACCTGGGCCACATTTTGAGGACCATTGCTGTACTGAATTGCCCTAAAGATCTACTAAGTGCATTGTACTTATGATCCTTTACTTTACATTGTGTGTTCCTGTTAATCAATAAAAATTTTCCCATTTACTTTTATTTAGTACAATGTATCATAACCTTGTAGGTTATATTTAGCAGTTGTCTTATCTAAACATATTTACTCAAGATTTTTGTTCATTCATTTCAATCATGTCTGAATCTTCATGACCTATTTTGGGGTTTTCTTGGGAAAAAAATACTACAGTGGTTTGCCATTTACTTCTCCAGTTCATTTTATAGTTAAGGAACTAAAGGCAGAATTAAATGACTTACCCACAGTCACATAGCTAATAAGTGTCTGAGGCTGCATTTTAACTCGGGAAAATGAGTCTTTCTGATCTGGGCCTGCCACTTAGATTACTGTATTGCTTAGTTGCCCAACAAATTTATTTATGTAACTTCAAATGGGCTCCCAATGAAGCCTGTCCCCCCCCCCCCCCCACTATTGGTTATTTTGCTCATTTCAGTAGAATCTGTTTCACCTTGTACAGCCTTCCATCCATCTTCTCAAATGAGGAAATTGCTTCATAATTCACCAGAAAAAATGATATCAATTCCTGAGAGATCTTGCTTTTCTCTTGTCACATCATTCAGACATTACTGCTTGCTGTTTTCTCCTCCCTCAGGCCTTAGATGAAGGGGTGGCCCACCTTGCCAAGCTAGTCATCTAGCTTTCTAAATGCATCATTGATTCCACCCCTTTTATCTTCTCTGGAAGATAATTTCTCTCCTCTCTTTAATTTTCAATCTCTTCCTATCTATTAAATCCTGTTGTCTAAAATCTTTTCTCTTCCATTCTGAAAAAAACAATCCTTATTTGATCTAGCTTTTCCCCCTTAGCTATCTTTCAAACTATCTAACTAGGTATCTCTGCTTCCTGTCCTCTCATTTATTTCTAAGCCTTCTGATATATCACTTCTGATCTTATTATATGGCTTCTGACTTTATCATTCAAATGAAACGCTAAAATTTCTGATTATCCCCAGACTGCTAAAAAATAATGTTTTTTTCTCAGGTTTCATCATTTAACCTTTTTGTTAACTCCTCTCTAGGTTTTTGTGGCAATGCTTCCTCTTGCTTCTTCTCCTATCTTTCTATTCTTTCCCAATCTCCCATGCTAGATCCTCATCAAGCTCTGCCTACTAACTATAGTTATCTACCAAAAGTCTGTCCTGAGTTCCCTTTTGCTTTCCTTTTCTATTATCTCAGTTGGTGATCTCATCAGCTCCTATGACATCTCAAATTCACCGTGTCCAAAAAAAAGTCTACTAACTTCCTCTCTCCCCAGGAACCTTCCTCCCTTGTCAACATCCTTCCGTAAGCATGTCAACATGCTCCCAGGAACCTACATATGCAAATTTATTGTCATCCTGGATGCCTCACCAAACTTGTTTCTGAATCTACAATCTCTCTTGAATATGTCTCCTTCTCTCCTCATGCACAATTCCCATGTTTATTTACCTGATGTTAATTGCAATAGCCTTCCACTTATTCTTTCTATGTCGTCTCTCTTTATTCCAGTACATCTCCCCTTACCTGCCCAAAATGTCTTCTTACATTGTAGTTCTTACTACATTACTGCCATCTTTAATCAATAAATTCAAGTGACTTCCTATTTCCTCTAGGATCAAATATAATTTTCCAATTTCCCAGTCTTCTTACACTTTATTCCCATCCATATACTATATGATCCAGTCACTCTGATCTTTTATCTATTATTAATATATGATACTCCATCTTTCAAATCTCTGCTTTTAAATTGGCTTTTCCCCTTTCCTTAAATTTTGCCTTCATGTCCTCTATTGTCTAGTTCCTCTGGCTTCCTTCAAGACTCAGCTCAAATTCTGTCTTCAGAAGAACTAATTTCTTCTAGTGTCTTCCCTCTGATATCTTGCTATAATTCACACACTATATATATGTGTGTGTGTATATATATATATATATATATATATATCTTTAATGTGCGTAGTTTTTTGTGTATGTGTGTACATATGTATGTCTTCAGCTTTGGTTTCTATTCTGACATAATACCATATCACAAATTGTCTTTTGGATATCTTGAACAGAGTGTTATGGGCATCTCAAACGCAAAATGTCTAAAACAAAACTCATTATCTTTCCCCCGAAACTCTGCTTTCCAACTTCTCTAATACTGTTGTGGATGACATCATACTCCCAGATACCCATTCTCACAACTGTAGTGTCATCCTTGACTCCTTATTCCCACTTACCCTAATTAGTCAATCTGGTATTAATTCTTTTCTTTCTTTTTTACCTTTATGTCATGTATTGTATTTGTCCTCTTTTTTCCATTCATACTATTGCTACTGTTATATTGGTCCTCATCATCTTTCAAATGAACTGTTGCCAAAAAAAGCCTTCTAATTTATTCTTTCTTCAAGTCTATCTCCACTGCCAATCCTCCACTTACCTTCCAAAATTACTTTCCTAAAAGGCAGATGGGAAAATATCATTCTCTATTCTTTAAGCTTCACTCTTTCCCTATTGTCTCCATGCTAGTTTATCTTTTTATAATTTCTACTAAAATTGTAGGCAGGTAGGGAGCATAATAGATAAAATGCAGGAGTCAGGAAGACCTCAGTTTAAATCCAGCCTCAGATACATACCAATTCTGTGACATTGGGCAAATAACTTAGTCTCTGCCTTATTTTCTTCATCCATAAAATGGAGGTAATAGCATGATAAAATGAGATAATACTTGTAAAGTGCTTTGCAAATCTTAAAGTACTATTTCAGTCCCAGCTATTACTATTTAATATGCATCTAAAAACCAAGGAATTAACTTTTAACTTTCTAATATCAAATTTTCAAAGAATATATTTGTGCACTTTAAAGCTGAAAGAGATTTAAGAAATATATTTATAGTAATGTATTAGTATTTTTCATTGAAATCCATTTTATACTAGAATGTAAGGACAATTTCCTCCATATTCAAGTATGTATGACTTTATTACAATATGATAATACTAATAATTAATAAGATGAATGACTTATTAACCCCAACTAATGCTTACTAATGTTGTCTATTAACCCTTACTACTATCAAAGTTATTACTGTAGAATAAGCAGGAAGAAATGGTCTAATTGTGAATTACATAATACTTCAATGCATTAGGAGAATATCTTTGAGAGAAGAGAATGTTTCACTCTTTACTCTGTCTCAATCACTTAATATAGTATCTGACACATAGTAATACATTAAAAATTTTTATTGATAATTGATTGACCATATTGATGAGAGTACTTCCCCAATTTATATCACAACTCATCCCTGCCCTTTCCTATGGGGAGAATGTTGTCCATGGCCATCCACAAATATATCCCAGAAGATCCACAAATGTACTTTTTGTAAATCTTTTAATATCTACGGCTTGCAGTGCAGCCCATGGACTGCCCATGTATTATTCTTTTGTTGTTTTTATATGACTGACTCATCTCTTTTGCTTCCATGTGTCATGAATGATGTCTTTGACACCACTTCTAATGTACACATTTTTGATGACAATATGCTGCAGCCTATTTATCACCAAGATGTATTTGTTCATTATCCTTGGAATCACCTTGACTTTCAATGTGACAATTTGTGTGATCAGAACTAGCAAAAGAATATTTAGTAGGTCAATAGAAAGGCACACAGGTTAAAAGGAAAGGAAGGAGGGAAAGTTCACATGTCAAGGCAAGTTACAATTCCATTAGCCTAAATTTACTTAGCTATGTTTCTATAGTCTTTATAAATTTCTTGTGCTGCTATATGATATTAAGTGAGACAGCTGATGCTCAATTCAAAATGGTAACAGATATCGAAGAGGAGTGTAGAAGAGTGTTGGCTAAAGCTCAATAACCCTGGGAACAAGAGAACAAATTTAATTTAAATGAAGAAAAGGACTGAGATGTATATTAAATTTTAAAGTCACGAAATTTCATTGTCTTGAAATATCAAGTTGGTCCAAAAAACACAGATTTCAGAAATATTTATACTTGTATGCTTCTGCTAATATAGTTTCATTCTAAGAAATCCAAGAGAAAAACAGTTTTTGTCAAGGACATTTTTCCTGTAGTTGTAAACTATACTCAGGAGTTTTAAACTGTAGTAAAAGTGGCAATCTGTGTTGATAGGAGGAATCTCTTTATCTGGGAGTTCCATATATCAATGAAGTTATAGATCCAATACCCATCTCTATAGCATTCACAACAAAATGAATACTTTATTAACAGTTGTCACATATAACAACATTCTGCAAACATTTATTAAGTACTTGATGGTCTAGATTCTTAGGGACATTTTTTAAGTTACATAAAGTCCTTACTCTCAATAACTTCTCAATCAGTAAGGATAATGAATATATATTCAAATAAACATAACACAAATTAATATTGATGTATGCATAAGAGCATAATAATAATTACTAGCATTTATATAACACTTCTAGTTTTATGAAATGCTTTTTTTGTTATCTCATTCACTTCTCATGGCAACTCTGTGAGATAGATGCTATTAATAGTCTCATTCTGCAGATGAGGAAAGTGGGGCTAAAACCCAGCTAAGGACTTCTGACTTTATTCAGTGGTCAATGGTCACCTATTGAAGATTTTTAAGAAGATAAAATGATATAATTCCATCTATGCATTAGCAAACTTATTAACATTTTTCATGGTAAGACTAGATTAAAGAAGAAAAAGACTGCATGCAGGCTGGGAGGGTTTTAGGAAAGCCGTTCCAATAATCCTACTGAGAGATGATTTAGGACCTGGACTAGATTGGTGGCAGTAGGAACGGCAAGGGAGAAAAAAGATGCCAAAGAAGCAAATAGGATTATTTTTATCAACATATTGCACATGTCATCTGTACTGTATTTTGAATTCACTTGTCAGCCATCACAGCCAAATAAATCTTAACCAAAATTTTAGATTGGGAAGCTACATTTTTGAATCCTAGATATTAGGATTGCTTGTTAAAAAACAGCTGTTCTTTTTTAAGGCCCTAAAACAAGCCATATGATAAACTAATGAAATCAACCCAATTACAATGTCCCTTTTGTAAACAACATCTAATGTTATTAATAGACTAGTACACACAGATATTGCAGCTGTGCTTTGTGGAGGACATATGGCTGACTTATCATGACTATCCTCTAATAGTTCTTTACACAAATGTTTTGAAGAGGCAAAGCAGTGTGGAGCAGACAAACCTCAGATACATAAACAGTTGTGGGGAAAAAGGATTACTCCATCAAAATAAATTAACTGATGTCATGAAGACCCTTGATATTCAAGGCTATTATAGGTTCAAGTCTATTATAATTATTTTTTCCAATGGTATTTAAAGTGCAAAAATAACATTGATTGAGAACAATGGATTTTTTGAAGTCTCTAGTGTAGGGAATAGTTTACATAAACTTCCACATGATGTTTATAAGATCTGCACTTATCCAGGTTGTTGTTTTTTTTTTTTATAATAACTTTTTATTGACAGAACCCATGCCAGGATAATTTTTTACAACATTATCCCTTGCACTCACTTCTGTTCCGATTTTTCCCCTCTCTCCCTCCACCCCCCCCCCCAGATGGCAAGCAGTCCTATATATGTTGAATATGTCGCAGTATATCCTAGATACAATATATGTGTGCAGAACCGAACAGTTCTCTTGTTGCACAGGGAGAATTGGATTCAGAAGGTAAAAATAACCTGGGAAGAAAAACAAAAATGCAAACAATTTACATTCATTTCCCAGTGTTCTTTCATTCTTTCTTTGGGTGTAGCTGCTTCTGTTCATCATTGATCAATTGAATAGGTTTTTTTTTTCTTAATCAAAAGAATAATACTTTTCTCTTGAGATTTTCATTATTTGTCTCAAGTTTGCAATTTAAGGCAATATTTTAGCCCTGGTTGTTTCTAACAGAATAAGGGAATAAAGAATCAAATGAACAGTTAAAGAAGTAATAGAAGTAGAGAAACTAATAGTGTTAAAGAAAAAAAAATTCAAAAGAATTGTACTTCCAATTTTATTTAACAACTAATGTGTGCAAGGTTCTATGCTAAGTTCTAAAAACAAAGTAAAATAGCCTTTGTCCTTGAGGATCTTATATTCTGCTAGAGACATTTAATATATAAACAGGGGATATATGCACAGGATTAAGTCACGTCAAGAAGGAGGGATAAGTAATAATTTGAGCTAAGAGAGTGTAGAAAAGTCTTATTCAGAAAGAAACATCTGATCTGTGTTTTTTTTAAGGAAGGTCAAGTTTTTACAAAAAGAAGTGATAAGGACTTTAGTCTAGACATATGGCACCACTTGTCCAAAGGAAGGAGGCAGGACATTATCTTTGGAAAGTTTATATGAGATTATCACAGAAGCATTCAAAAATACTTTTAAAGTATACCTCAAGTGCCTCTTATTGAATAAGATCTTTCCTAAGACTCAAAAAGTAGAGATTCAGAAAGGACATACTCAGAGATGGTATGAGTCATGTACGTATGTAGCACATTCTGTATAGTGCTCAGAACATTGTGCAGAGTATGGTCGATATATTAAACAGTCCCTTAATCTTTTCTTATGCCATGGCTTCTTAATTTTTTTCCATTCATGACCCCTTTTTATCTGAGAAATTTGTATATGACTCCAGGTATATAGTTATATAAAACAAGTATACAAATTGAACATTTACTGATAATAAATCATAATTTCAGGACCCTCACCTTAAGTTATAACACCCCATATAGAATCATGAACCACAGTTTAAAAACCTGGGCCTTATTCTATACCTACCTGCTAGTGGGCTCCCACTCAAAATTACCTTTAATTCATATTGAATATATTATATATATATATATATACTTTTATATATGGATATACACATTAATAGGTACATATATGTGCATGTATATATATATATATATATATATATATACACATACACACATTTATTTCTATTGTCTTCTATTGTCTATTTGTTATCTCATTCACTTCTCATGGCAACTCTGTGAGATAGATGCTATTAATAGTCTCATTCTGCAGATGAGGAAAGTGGGGCTAAAATCCAGCTAAGGACTTCTGACTTTATTCAGTGGTATTGTAAATTATATTGTAAACTTTTTGAGGACAAAGAGAATGCATACTCTTTTTTTTAATGTCCTCAGCACTTAACATCATTCCTAGAGCATATGTGTTTCTTGACTAAGTCTTTGATAAAGGGAGTTACCTCCCTAGGAATTTATTTTACTAATAAAATCTCAGGTCTAGTCCTATCTAACTATCTATCATTTCTCTATATGTATCTATACACATATTCATACAGACACACACATACACATACAGGAGAAAAGGAAGAGGGAGAGAGAAAGGGGCACAGAAATATAAATAGAGATTGGAGTTGTATAAGGAACTCCCATTGAGGAATTTTCTATACCAATTCAGCCTCATCACCTATTCTGCCATTTACAATCTTTAAAAAATGTCTAGAACAGAATGGAGAAATGGGACTTGAAGGTCTTAGGGGTCAGATCTTCTTGGATCCAAGGCCAATTCTCTATTCATCAAGCTAAACTGCCTAGTATATATATTGACATATACAAAGATAATATATACATGTATATATATATATATATATATATATATATATATATATATAAAACATCATGTGGATGTTTATATGAATTATACCCTAAATTAGAAGCTTAGAAAAATCCCTTGTTCTGTCATTCCTTTTCTTAAATACTTTCAATTTATTCCTATACTTTCTCCTCTATATTATTTCCCTTCACCATGCTTCTCCCACAAGTTATTGCTCTATCTCGCTCCCCACTTAATTGCCAAATTTCTAAGAAGTGTTGTCTATTACTTATTGTTTTTACTTTCTTTCTAGATATCATGCAACTTCCTACTAATTATATCTTTCCTCATGACTTTCTGGTCATTGAACTTACTAAGGTCATCAGTGGTCTCCTTGAAACAACTTAGACCTTTGCAATATTTGACACCATTTACCCTTTGTCCTTGATATTCTCTTAGCCTTTCCTTTTTGGGACTCATCACACTGATGATTCTCCGATTCTGGCCCTGCTATTTGTCTTTTACTGACTTCCTTTTATCTTTAAATATGAATATCCTCCAAGATCCTGTTTTTGACTCTTTATATCCTCCACTTTTATGGTTTCATACAATTTCATGGTTTCCATTTGAACCTTTTAACCTCCAATCTCCTCCCAAAACCATTTTATCTACATGCTATCCCAACTACACTTCAAATGCAACATGTCTAAAATGTATCTCTTCTTGCCTATCTTCTTCCCTAAATCTTCTTACTTTACATTTTCTATTTCTGTTGATGGCATTCTTGCAATCTGAGAGTCATCTTTATCTTTTTTTCTTTCACTTCTTACATGTGGTCATTTGCCAAGTACTATTGGTATTACATCCAGTACATCTCATGAATCTTCTTCCCTCTTTTTTACTCCCACTGAAATACCCTACATTAGACTTTTCTTCTTTTCTAAAATATGATTGTGTCCCTACTGATCTCCCTGCTTCTAATTTCTCCCCTTTCCATTTCATCCTTCATACTTGCCTTTACTTCCCCTGTTGAAAAATCTTCAAAGTATTCCAATATTCTACTCCTTAAAAGTTAAGCCTCTGATCCTGTCATTCAAAGCCCACTACAATCTAACTCTAACTTATTTCTCTAACTTTATTTTATACCACTCCTATTTTGAACCACATCTAGTACATACTAGATGTTTGTTAAATATCTTCTTAGTTTTAGTAAAAGATCTTGAAGGCTTGAAGGGACCTTGGAGATTGAATTGACTGGAAACTTTTAAGGGTTTTTCTGCATGCTATGGAAAAAATTTTCAGGCATATTTATTGTATTAAAATATATGATATATAATTTCTAGAGGAACTGCAGCACTAAAACAATTGAATATCTTCATATTTCCAAATGACTTGAAGGAGCTAAACTTTAAATATTCTCTCCAAAATTGTGATCTACTTTCCTACATCTTTTCCCAACTTCATCCCAACTTCATTTTGACCTTTAAGAACCTAATGCCAAAAATTTCCATTTTATTCTTTACCCTTTACTGATACTATATACTAGAACTGAGATTTTAAGCCTAATAAGATTATTTGGTCATAAAACTACCAGTGTTTCCTTCCTTGTAATGTATTCTTCATGCCTGAAAATAGCATCATTTGTCAAAGGTGTAGTATTTGGTAGAAGATTTAATTAAAATTATACCTGCCCCATGATAATCTTTTTATTTTAAAAAATAGCAGTAATAAGACATTAGCATTATAGATAATTTTATTAAGTATTTTGCCTGAAGCTTTAAAAAAATTAATGACCTATTACTATATAGCATAGTGGGAAGTACACAAAATAAACATTTAATATTTTAGTAACTTTTAAATAAAAACAATACTTTCAGCTAAGATTTAATATTAACTTTTGGTGAAGTTAAATACACAAAAAGAGTGTTAAGCAGTTTTGCAGCATAATTAATGCTTTTGGAAAATGGAAAAAAAATTTCAAATGGTGTTTGTTATGTTCTAAAAAGCCATATTATAGATTAGATTAGGTTGTCATGGTGAGAAACAATATCAGATTAGAAAAGTAGTCTTTAGGGTCTTTAGGACCTCCGAATAACTGAAAAATATTGATAATTACTGATCTTAAAAATGTCCTGCTAAATTAAGTTTAAACTTTTAATGCTGGTAATCAAAGACATCAGAAATCTCGTTCAAAATTATTTTTTAGGCTTATTTCACTCTGCTCCCTTTTATGATCCCTATATTTCAGTAAAATGGAGTTATTCAACATTTCCAGTTCTTATCTTCTTTTCTTAGAACATTTACTTGCATTGTCCTTCTTTTCATACATAAAAAAACCATAAACTCATTGAGGGCAGAAATTGTTTAATTTCTGCATTTAGATTCCTAGCACATAGCACTTTACTTAAGTAGGCACTTAAGTTTTTGCTTGCTGATTTAAACTGAATTCCTTTTAGTGGACACTTTTTTTTCTTGCATGTGTGCCTATCCACATACATGTGCACACACACACACACACACACACATACACATACATCCATCACCACCTATCAAAAAAAGTCTATTTGAGGGAAATACCATAATGTTTGTTGTTATAATGTCAGTAATTTTAGTTCTGGTTACTACCAGTTTTAAAATGCTCTCATGGAAAAAATTAAGGTGACCTTAAAAAAATAATAGTATATCTTTAATACAAGTCAAAACCAATATATATAAAGTGCTTTGCAAACCTTAAATTGTTATAAAAATGTCAGCTATTATTATCATTATGGTTGTCTATGGTAGCAATTATCTTTTTTGGGATTTAAAATCATGTATATGCTGGTAAGTGACAACCTTCTCTAGAAAAAATAGTATTTATATTTCAAACTTTAAAGTTTAATCTGCATAATATAGATAGTAAAACAATAGTTCACAATAATCAGTGAATCAATACTCAATAAATATTTATTATGTACTTACTCTGCGTGGGGCCTGTGCTAAGTACTACTTATAGCATTTACCAGTTTCTATGGTATAAATACTCAACCTGAAAAATATAACAATTGACTCTTAGGAGCCACTTCAGGCTAGTTCCAACAAACCCTCTATGTTAAAAATATACTACAAAAATATACTACTTTTCAATAATAGGTCTTTACTGGTATCTTTTATTAATTTATTATACAAAGTTTGTTTCTTCAGGGTTATACAATATATGGATTTGTTACCAAGTTATATTAGTTTTGCTTTGAATTTCAAAAGCTAAATGACAAAATTTCAATCCTTTTTAATTCTAATCTCTTCCCTTTCTTATTTATCCACTATGCAACTTATTTATATATATTTTGTTTGCTTGTCATCTCCCCCATTAGACTGAGAGCTCCTTGAGGATTGTCTTTTGTTTCTTTTATCCAGCATTTAATAGCGTGCCCAGCACATAATAGATGGCTAATAAATTTTTTGACTGATAAAATCAAACTTTGTCAAGTGCGGGGGGACCAAAATCACTTAGGTAACTTATTCTACACTTTTGTGTAAGCTCCACGAAATATATCATTTCCAGAGCACTGAACTCTAAACTCAAACCTGACCCTATTACTCCAGCCATATCCCTTAACTCAACAGTAAGCTCTGATTCTAGGCAGAAACCTGTTGGAGAGCAGGGAGTAAGGAATAGTGCTGAGCCTAGATAAAAAGTCTGAATCCTTCCTTCATGGAGCTTCTATATTACAAAGGGATAGTTACACAAAAATATTTATACTAAAATTTTTTGTAGTGACAAAAAATTGGAAATTGAGGGGATGCCCATCAATTGGGAATAGTTGAACAAGCTGGGATATATAAATATTACAGAATACTATTGTGCTATAAAAAATGAGAAAAAAGTGAATTTGTGAAAAACCCAGAAAGACTTATTCAAACAGATGCAAAGTGAAGTGAGGAGAAACAACATTTTATATACTAACAAAAATACTGTGTATTAATCAACTATTAATGACTTAGTTTCCCTCAATTTGATAGAAAATGCTGTCCACAACCAAAGAACTGATGAACTCTGAATACAGATTGAAACATGCTATTCTCATCTTTATTTTGGGGTTTTTTTTCCTTCTGGTCTGTTTCTTCTTTTACAACATGACTAATACAGAAATATGTTCTACATGATTGCACATGTATAACTCATATCTGATTGTTTGCTGTTTTAGGAAGAGGGGAGGGAAAGGATAAAATTTTGGAACTCAAAATTTAGTAAAAATGAATGCTAAAAATTATCTTTACATATAATTGGAAAAAATAAAATGTTTTTTTTTAAAAAGGAAAGTGGTAGTTAGTACTTTCCATTCCCTGACATTATTTTTATTTTTACAGTGTCTACTCCCTCTCCCCCCCCCCCCCCACATTAGCATGTAAGATGCTTAAGAGCAGGCACTATTTTTTTCCTCTGACTTCCAGAGAACCTGCTCCTAGATCACTGTGATGGGGACAGATTTGAACTGGCAACTTTGTTGCTTATTATCCAGAACTATCCAGTTCTGAATCAGATCTTTGATATAAGAAGCACTTCATAAATGCCACATGGACCTGAATTTAAATGGCATTCAGACACTTATTAACAACGTTCTTTTTTGAGCACAGCAAAATGTTACATTATGATATCTAATGTTTTCAAACTGCATTTTTGTTGATGTAGGTGGCTGAAGTTTGAAGAAGATGTAGAAGATGGAGGAGAAAGGTGGAGCAAGCCATATGTGGCTACTCTTTCCCTGCACAGTTTATTCGAGTTGAGAAGTTGTATCTTGAATGGCACTGTGCTGCTGGACATGAGGGCTAACACACTAGAGGAAATTGCAGGTATAGATTTTTCCCTTCTATTCATCATAAATTAATAATAGTCATAAAGCATCCTAGTTGATTCTATTGAAAAACTTTAAATATAACCATCATTACTTTGGGGCAACATTTTTACAAAATCATTATTTCTTTCAGTACATAATTTGTTTTTCTCTCCTAAAATGCTAGTGCAAACTTCTTTCCTTACAGTTTTCCTAATCAATGATCTCCAGGAAGCCAAACTAGCTTAATCTTATTTTTTTTCTGATTCTCTAAATTTTCTAAAACGAAACTTTTGAAAATGAAAATCCTCACAAATGACATATCATTGACTCTGTGCCTTCACAATGACAATTTCCCATATTTGGAATACTCTCATTCCTCACCTCTGATTCCTTACTTTTCCTGACTTAGTTCTGATCTGATCCCATTTTCTGTAGGAGACCTTTCCTAAACGTGTTGAAAACCTTAACTTAACCTTAACCTAACTTAACCTAAAAAGATTAAGGCCTCCTATTGCATCCAGGGCCATCTTCTGTAATATTCTCTCTAAAATGTAATGTTGTCTTTTGAGGTTTGCTTGGGGTCTCTGGGAGTAGCCTTCATTTCAGTTTAGTAATCACCACATGAGTAGCCAGGGGTTAAAGTCCAAATCCTTTATTATCTCTTTCAAAGTCTCATCTCCTTCACTTAGGGTTCGTCTAGTTTTCTGGAGGTCTTCTGGAGTCTTGGTTCAGTGGAGAAGTAAGTAAAGGAGAAGAGCCTGCCACCAAAGTGGTCTGAGATGGGATGAATCTGTCTGAGTCCAAGGGCTTGGGCTTGTGCTCCAGCTTCAGCCTACCACCTTCTGTCCACTTGTCTCTGAATCTCCTGGCTGAGACTTCGAGCTTATAAGCTCTACACTGAGTACAAACCAATCATTATATCATTAGGAAACCATTATTTGCTGTAGGATTAAATCAATGGTACACTAGATTTAACCATGTCTCCTCAATTCCACTTAATACTTTGTTTCAAATTTTTGGCCCATAACATCTCCTTGTAGGATTAAATCAATCATACTCATGCTAAATTAAATAACTATTGTCTCTATCAATTATACTGACATAGTACCTTGTAAGAATCCTTTGTTTCAAGTTCAGAGTTCTGGCCCATAACAATCTCCAATCATTCTGATCTATATATGGCCACTGAACCTAGATGGCTCTGGAGGGGAAAGTGAAACAGGTGAATTCCCATAGCCCTCCCTCACTTAAATCCAATTCATTTGCATGTCATTGCATTGCATGCAAATGATGTCATGGTCCTTTTCAAGAACAAAGGACAAACAACAACAACAACCTCATCTTCATTGTTAGATCCCAGTTATACTGTGTATATCTTGCATGTATCCATTTTTATGTTATATTCCTTTTTATAATACAAGCTACATAAAAGCAAAGATGGGTTTGGGCTTTTTTAAAGTAGGGATGGGAAATGTCTGGCCTGTGGGCCATATAAGGAACACAAAATCATTTACTAAGGCAACCACAGACGATGGTGAGCTGAAAGCTAAGTATAACAACTTCCCACTGCTTGAGTTCTATAAGTTGATAATTTTGTGTGACCCATGAATGATGTTCTAAATATCCAAGTCACCCTTGACAGAGAAAAAAGTTCCCCACCTCTTCTCTAGAGCTTAGTACAGTTCCTGGCACTTGCTAAACATTTAGTAAATATATGTTTACTGAATAACTAAGAACATAATCATCAACTAAGAGAACTGAAAGTGGGATCATCTAGTCTAGCCACTCATTTTACACAGATGAGGAAACTGAGGCAATGGACATGATGGTTAAGTAACTATGTAGTAGAGCTGAAATGGGCAACAGTCTAACATGTAAAAGAGTACAGAAATGAGATGGATTGTTGTGTATAGGGAACAGAAAGTGGGTCAGTTTGAATGGAACAAAGAATATGAAATAAACCAGGAAAGGTAGCTGGATACTGATTGTGACAGGCTTTAAATGGAAAATAAAAGAGTTTGTATTTGTCTTAAAATTAATAGAGTACTACTGGAATTTCTTAAGCAGAATGAAACATAGTAAAATCTTTGGTTTAGAAAATGTCAATTTGGTAGCTGTATGGAAGGTGGACTAAAGACAGGAAAAATTAAAGGAGGAATATCGATTAATAAACTACACAAATAGTCTAGATGAAAGATGAGGAGAGCCTGGAATAGATAGTTGTGAAATGAATCAATAGATGGGCATGGATAAAAGACATGTTGTGAAGACAAAATTGACAAAATTTGGCTAAGTAAATATGGAAGATCAGGCAAGAATGACTCCATGGTTGCAAACTTAGGTTATCGGAAGCATCTTGGTTCCCCCCTCAGAAATTGAGAAGGTAAGAAGAGGGGAATGGCTAAGTCTAAAAGACAATTAATTCTGTTTTAGAAATCATGAGTTTTATTGTAGAAGCTGTTGACCACTCCCTTCTCCTACATATTGTCTTTATTTGCCTTCGCTCTTCTTGTTCTCCTACTTGTAAGACTACTCCTCAGTTTTCTTTTCAGAACCATCATTCTTGCCTTGTCCTATAAACACAGGAGTACTACAAGACTCTGTCCCATATCTTCTGTTCTCCCTCAGTGATTTTATCAGCTCTCATAATTTCAATTTTCAATTTGTAGATCATCATAAAATCTTCCTCTCTCTCCTTTTCCAGGCCAGAGTCACCAATTGTCTCTAGATTTTTCTACTTGAATTTTCTGTGGATAGTTCAAATTCAACATGTCTAAAATATAACTCAGTATCTTTTCCCCAAACCATCCTTTCTTCCTCATGGTCATACTTCCAGTCACAACCTCAAAGGAATTCTCAACTCTTTACTTCTTTTTCCTCCCAAATATAACTGTCAAGAATTGCCAGCTTTGTGTAACATATATATGTATATATGTATGTATGTATGTAAATTACTTTCTACTTAATCATAATACAACTCTTGTTTCTAACTCTTGCCTGGACTATAACTTATAAATGCTCCTTTACTTCCAGTCTCTCTCTGCTCCATTCTGCCCTTCACATAACCGACAAATTAATAGTCCTAAAGCAGATATTTTTGACCATATCATTATTCTGATCAAGAAGTTCCAGTGACTTCACAATAGCCTCTAGACAATAATAGAAACACTTTTGATTGACATTTAAAGCCCTTTTCAATCTAGCTTCAGGCTACCTTTCCATTTTTAATGTTATTATTATAATTATTAATATTATATTAATCTCCCTTATACGTATACATTCCAGACTAACCCAATTCACTAATACAGTACTCAACATTCCATCTCCTGTCTCTGTCTTTGCACAAATTATCTATCCCTTCATGTCTAGAATATTTTCCTTCTTTTTTTTACTTCTTAAAGTTTCTATCTTCCCTCAAAGCTTCAGGTGTTACATCCCCAGGGCTCGACTCTTCTCTGAGAATAAGCCTCTTGAGGTCAGTAGTTATTGTTTTTATCTTTTTACCATATGTAATAGAAGCTTAATAAATGCTTACAGCTACTTATGTCTAACCCCTTCATAGAACAGCAGTTGAGATTTTGAAGACAAAGGTACTGGATCTTTCCAGAATGAACATTCTTAATTCTTATAACATGTTCTTGTCTGAAAACATCCTACTTGCCCTCCTTTGGAATAAATTCTAATTTAATCAATGTTCTTTCTAAAATGTTGCATGCAATATTCCAGATTCATCTAATACAACAAAAAGTAGACTTAAACTACCACTGTTCTGATGTTCAGTATTTTACTTCTTTTCACAGAGTCCAAAATCATATGAAGCTTTTTTTTTTCTTGTTACAGCATACTACTGACTACTGAGTTTAAACATCATTGGAATTCCCAGTTCTTTCTTCATATAAAAAAGTTTTAAAATTTTTTTTAAAACTCTACTTATTTGGTAAATATCATAGTATTAGATTCAGTTCATTATTGATCCTGTTAACAACTTTTTGAAACCAGATTCTGCCATCCATAATGTCAACTTTCCCTCACAACTTTGTGGGAAACATCATTTCATAAGAAGTCAACAAATGCACTTGTGGTGTGTTCAGCTATCTTATATTTAGAACTGTATTTAACTCTCATGACAGTTATTTTATTCTAAAGTTTTGGGGTCAGAATTTCATCACGATGACACTTTGATAAGTGCCTTTCTGCTTTAGAGAGCTATCCTAAGAACTCCTTTGCCTATTATCATATGCATAGATGTACAGAAAGCAAATGTATTTAGGTCATAAATACATGAAAATGGGTTTTGGAAAATCAAAAATGGAATAATAAGTGTAATTTGTTAAAGAATATAATGAGGACTACAGAAGATATTGACTTTAAGCTTTATTATTGAGAAAATGAAAATAGTCTGATGAGGAATTTAGTGGAATAGATTTTTTTTAATCCTAAGGGCTTTCATGTGCTTAAATAGTAACATATTTTTCTTAATATTCTTTTAATGACAAAATCTTTAATTGCATTTCTATTAGAGATGTATTAGAAAGTGTATTTTCTAACATACATGGATGACATGCAAAAGGAAAAGTACAATGAGACCATATTGTTACTAAAAAAAAATGGCTGCACATTATTATAAGAATTTTTTTTTTAGTTTTTTGTTTCATTTTTTCCTAGGGGGTTAAAGTAATGAGAGATAAATTAGGATAACTTGAGAGAAAGTATCTTTTACTTTAGCTATTAAAAACCTACTCATTTATTCTAGATTGAATAGTTCTTGAGAGATAATGAATAATGAATTAGTGGGGAAAGAAAATTGTTTGGAGAAATACCTTTAGCTGCAACATTTTCCAACCGAGAATTCCTCTGTTGTATTTCACCAAGAATATATTGAAAGCTGATGTTTAAAATAACTAGAACCTGGAAGAAGTCCAGATTTAATATACAGCATACTTTGACGTGAATGTATGAAACAGTAAGGGCAGCACTGAATCAGTCTCCAACTAAAAGAAAATTATTCATTTAGAAATTGGATGAGTTTACTAAGGGTTCTGGAAGAGCATTAGTACAGCTCAACCTCTTTAGTTGACAGTGTCTAGGATGCTAGTGGTGTTGAATAGATGTGGTATCTTGACTTTGGAACATGAATAATTTCCTCTCCCTCTCCAACTTCAAATTTGTGAGATAGATTACATAATCTTCTTTATTTGCCAGCTTCTGAAGAATTCACCCTCTGAAGCATCTTTTATAATTTTGCCTAAACTCCGGATTTTCAAAAAAGATATGCTTTCCATTGTTTCCCTTAGGATGTTTTCTTCCAGTAGTAATCTGTCTAAAATTCGGTTCATTTTATAAATTACTTTGCTTCTGAATTATATTTTCACACTATGCTTCTTTCTCTATTCCTTTCCATCCCACTGAGGGCATGTCTCTTTGGTATATTTTAAGATGTTAAACTTTAAGTCATTGCTCAAAGCAATTAAGTTCTCTGAATCCAACCTTATAAATTAAAGTTTTCATATCCTGAAACCTATTCAAGGTTCTTTTCCAGATTTCTAATTAGTCTGTAGCTCCTTGTTGCCAAAATATCTCCCAAAGTGAGTGCAGAATTTGCAGTATACAGGATGTATATGATGCCATCTAAGAACTTATTGACAGATTAGAATACATGCTACAGGAAAATGTTTGCAACAAATAATGTTCTTAAATATTGCTAGATCAGGTCTCCTTCATTAATGGTTTTCAGAGAATTCTCTCCTATTGAATATTTGTGATTTGAATTATCTTCCCCTAGATACTCATTTGCTTTTTATCTCTATTCAATTGAATCTTATTAAAATCATTTTTTCTTTTGTTGCTAATCTTATAGTCATTCTCTTAATTCTGATTTCATGGGGGTAGAAAGCCAAGGTTCACAACCAGAGAATATTGCCAGGAGGATATTTGTGTTCTAAAATCAGCTTTTGCAATAGGGAACAGCTTGCATCTTTAAAAGCATGATTTTCTAGGCACAATTTAGCCAGCTTTCTACTTCCTATTCATTTCTGGACAGTTTATTGTCCATCCATAAAATAAGCACTCTCTTCCATTTATTTGAAATTTTTAACTTTTTTCCAAATTTTAAAAGCTTCTTCAAATCTAGTATTTTAT
This sequence comes from Sarcophilus harrisii, assembly GCF_902635505.1. Lineage (NCBI taxonomy): Eukaryota > Metazoa > Chordata > Mammalia > Dasyuromorphia > Dasyuridae > Sarcophilus > Sarcophilus harrisii. The sequence goes on along the minus strand of NC_045428.1, from coordinate 413,646,818 downwards.
TTTATCCCTAAATCTAGACAATAATAGATCATATTAAATCTCCATTTTCTCGATTAAACAATAATCATTGATATTCTATTTCCCTCTCTTCTAGTTATTAGAATAATTTGGGCCTGACAGTTCTCACTCCTCATTTTAACATGTACCAATTTAACAGTATTAATAAAATGTCAAGTAATTTCCAACTTCTGTCCTTAGACTTATCCAAACTATTCTCAATTTAATCTTTAAAATTATTTTTGTCTAGTTCTTAGGTACTTAAAAAATTGTGACTAAACAGATCTCAAAATATTGGACAAAACATTTGACATGAATATGTAAGTGATACAATTTTCCAATGAGCATTAAATTATGTAAACATAAACTGGAACGAGAATAGACTATGTTTTCTTCATAACTGAGCTCAGTCTGTACCCAACTGAACCTAGGGAAACCAGAGAGAAGAAAAAGCAGAATGTATTATGTTCTTAATTCTCTCTACAAAGATCATAGGATAATAAATCTAGAATTAGAAGGGACCTCAGAGATATAAAATGGTTTGAGTAGAATTCTGGGAGGCTAGATGGTAAAGTAAGTAGTAAATTATTACAAATTTTCCAGATTTATCTCCAACCAACCATAAAATAATGCCCCCAAACAAATTTTGAAATAACAGAACCTGCAAAAAGATGAGGTGAAACTTGGATTCAGGCAAAAGAAAAGTACTATCCAGGACAGGAAGCATCCCAGCAAGCCAGCAGAAAGCCGTACCAGTGCAAACCAACAGGAAATCTTGAGTCCCCACGCAGTGGATTAGGCTAACACCAATCTACTCCTTCAGCACAGCACCAAACACAAAGGTTCCTCACTACCCTTAGGGCAATATAAGTGTAGCAGCAGGTGAACAGCCAGGGCCTACAGCAATTTGTATAATAAGTTTTAGACAATACCCCTTCCACCCAGGAGCAGAGCTCATATTTAAAAGAAAGAGGAAAACCCCATAATGAAAAAATAACAACAACAAAGAATCTGACCATAAAAAGTTATTATTGTGATAGGGATGATTAAGGCACAAATTCAGAAGAAGACAACAATGTCAAAACATCTAAGGGCAAAATCCCAGAGAAAAAAAATAGGAAGTAGAAAAAATGGTCTAATGCCCAGAAAGAGCTCATAAAAGAGCTCAAAAAGGAGTGGTAAAAAATGTAGAAGAAAAATTGGAGAAAGATATGAGAATGATACAAGAGAATTGTGAAAAAAGAATCAACAGTTTGAAAAGAGAAAACAACTGCTTAAAAAGTAGAATCAGCCAAATGGAAAAGGAGATACAAAAATCCACTGAAGAAAACAACTTCCTACAAAAGTACAATAGGCCAAATAGAAAAGAAAGCGCAAAGCTAACAAAGGAAAACAATTCCTTAAAAGTTATAATTGACAAGTGGAAGCTAATAACTATGAGACATCTATAGTGCATATAGAAGTGCATGCACTTCTGTTTTATGGAAGATTTCATCCCATTCACATTCATAGTTAAAATGACTACTTCTGTATTTTCCACCATCTTATCCCAAATTATGCTTTTCTCTTTCTTTTCCTCCTTTTCCTCCCTCTCCCACAGTATTTGCTTCTGACTACCACCTCTCTCAAACAGCCTTCTCCTTTTACAACCCTTCCCCATTTCTTAAACCCTTCCCCTACTACTTCTGTTTTCCTTTCTATTAAGCCTTCCCCTTTCCTTTCCCATTTCCCCTTTGACCTCCCTATAAGGTGAGAGAAGTTTCTCTGTGAAACTAAATATATCTGATATTCTCCTTTTGAGCCAAATCTGATTAAAGTAAGATTGACACAATGTTCATTCCCCTCCCTTCTTTCTCACAACTATAATGGGTCTTCTTTGCCTCTTCATGAGATGTAATTTCCTTCATTTTTACCTCCATGTCCTCTTTTTCCAGTACAATCCACTTTCTACCTCTAATTTCTTTTTTATATTATCATAATAAAATCAAATTATACCTGCACTCTAAGTATACCCACAAGAGAAATATAGTTCTCAAGAGTTCTTTCCTTTTTACCTTTTTGTGCTTCTTTTGAGTTCTGTATTTGGAGATCAAATTTTTTATTCAGATCTGGTCTTTTCATCAGAAATAAATAAAATCACCTGTTTTGTTGAATGTCCATCTTCTTCCCTGAAAGATAATGTTCAGTTTAGCTAGATAGTTGATTTTTGGCTGCAATCAAAGTTCCTTTGCCTTTTGGAATATTAGATTCTAATTTTTAGTGAATTATTTTTGTCAGTTACCTTTTTTAGCTCCATTTGTATTTGGCCAATTGAATTTTTAAATGAGTTGTTTTGTTCACTGCATTTTTTTTTCCATTTCACAAATTCTGTTTTTCAACAAATTGGTTTCTTTTTCTCATATATTTTGTAAAAAGTTATATGCTTTTTCCATTTCATCAAATCTATATTGTAAGGAGTTATTTGTCTTTTCCATTTTGTCAAATCTATTCCATAGGAAGTTATATGCTTTTCCCATTTCATCATATTTATTTTTAAAGGAGTTTTCTTCAGATAATTTCTATTTTTCCTTTTCCACATCCTTTTGCAAATATTTCATTTCCTTTCCCCATTTTTCTTCTAAATCTTTTTTAAGATCCTTTTTGAATTCTTCTTAGAGAGCCTTGTGAAAAGGGGACCATCTTATATCATCCTTTGGGGCTTCATCTGGAGGTGATTTGCCTTTAGGAACCTCAAAATTTGAGATTAAGTCTTCTCTCTCTCCATAAAAGCTGTCTATGATTAGAGTTCTTTTTGCTTTTTGCTCATTGTTTTTAAGTTTGAGGACTGCTCTTAAGGCAAAGGGGTGACAGACACTTTAGTTTGCCCTTGGGCTAGTGTTTCTGACTGACTTCCAGTGCTAGGTAGATATAGCCAAATCCCTTGTTCTGGAGTTCAGGGGCTCACAATTTGCCCTTTAAATTTGCTTTGGGTGTCTTACAGAAATCTGTTCAACTATTGGCTTATAACCAAGACAGAGTAGCCAAAGAGCCTCACAGTAGATTCCCCAGTGCATGGATGCCTCAAAGCCCTGGCTCCCTGTCCCAGCTCCTTGCCCCAAGATCCCTGAGTTATGGTCTGGGCTCAGTAGCCTCTCCTCCTGCCCAATTGAATTAATCAAACAAATTAAAAAGAATGAAAAAATACAATGTAAATTACCTCATTAGAAAAGACAGACTGCCCTGAAAAATAGATCCTGGAGAGATAATTCCAGAATCACTGTACTTCCTGAAAGCCATAATCAAAAGGAGGACCTGGACAATATCTTTTAATAAAGTATCAAGTAGAGACAGCTAGATGGTACAGTGGATAGAACATCAGCCCTAAAACCCTGATATTTTGGAACCACATGACAAAATAAGCATTGAAAGAATAGCAAAATTAAGGGAACTCTTTGGGAAAAAAATACTGCAAGTGGACAGAAAGAAAAAATTCAACTGTTGGGAAACCACAATCAGGCTGAAATATTAAAGGATTGTCATGCAACATGATATTCCACAAGGCCAAGAAGCTAGAACTATAGCCAAGAATCACCTATGTAGTGAAATTAAACATAGTTCTCCAAATTTAAAAAAATAATAATCCCATGAAATAGAAGGATTTCAAGTTCTCACAAGGAGACCAGAACTGAACAAAAAATTTGACCTCCAATATCAAGATCTAGGAAAAGCCTAAAAAGGAGAAAAGGGGTAGGGGGTGGGGGAGAATGAGTAATCAGTGGAGATGAACTGTTTATATCATTACATGGGAAGTTGATAACTTGTAATTCTTAAAAATTTTACTACTAGTAGTACAGGAAAAGGAATATATATAGACAGAGGACATAAGTATAAGGTTAATTTGAGAGGATGACATAAAAAATAATTAAGGGATGAGAAAGAGAAGTACACTGGGTGTGGAAGGGAGAGGGGTAAATTATTTCACTTGAAAAGTCATGAAAGGCCTACTACAATTGAGTGGAAGATAAGAGGGTGAATGATGGGCATCACTTGAACCTTACCCTTATCAGTATTGGTTCAAAGAGGGAATAATATATACAATCAGTTGAATATAGAAATGTATCTTACCAGAAAGGAAAAAAGGAAGGATAAGATTAAATAAAGGAGGCAGAAAGATTATGTGATCAAAATCGTATTTTATCTCTTCACTACTACCTTCTTGTGGAAGGGAAAAAGGAAGGAAGAAAGGAAGGAAGGAAGGAAAGAAGGAAGGAAGAAAAAAGGAAGGAAGGAAGGAAGGAAGGATAAAAAAGGAACAAAGGGGAAGGGAAAAGGGAAGGAGGAAAAGAGATAAAGAAGGAAAGAATAAAGGGAGAAAACAAAGAGAAAGAAATAGGAAAACAGAGAGACATAAGAAAGAGAGAGAATAATAAATGCACAGCTTCATAACAAATATGTCTAGTCAACGCAAGACAAAATCCTGGCTTAGCACATCAAGAAAATATATGTCTCATGAGTACCTCATGAGTACAGTAAGGACCATTAAGATACTACTTAGATCCACACACATACACACAAATGATGTTAATGGATAAAAGTGGTGGCAATTATTCTTTCCAGAAATTTTTCAAGCATATGAAAGACGACACCTCATTGTTTTTAGAATAACATGGGTCACACCAAGTTAGCATTGCCAGCTCACTTGTAATTACAAGAAGACATTTTTGTAGCCTTTAGTCATTATTCTAAAACCCAGCTGCATCTGGAAAACTTGTCAAAGTTTCAAGTCTCTTTGGAATAGGAGCTCCTTTTAGATAAAAATGTAGGTGTTTTGTACGTTAATATCTTTCTAGATGTTAGATAAAAGTGTGTATAGGTATGTATATGTACACATAGGTGTGTATATATTTGACTGTATATTTTATTTTAGGTTTGTCTGTGGACCAAAGATTTAATTAATATGGTCATACTTAAATGAAAATAACAATAACAGCTAACATTTATATAATGCCTTTAGTCTTGGAATGTGCTTTTTTAATATTATCGTGTGAACATCACAACACAAGCTTGTAAGACCAGAAGTCCAGATTTTATTCTCCTCATTTCACAGTAAAGAAAATGAGATTCAGAAAAGTTCAGACTCTTTGCTATATTAACACAATTTGTAAGTTTTAGAGAGAGGACTTGACCCCAAGTCTTGTCAAAAGGAAGAAAGTTATACTAGAGTGTTATTTTCTCTCCTAAAATTTTTTTCCTCTTTCTAAATCCAAGACAATACAGAAATAGTCTCCTCAACCTCATATGTTCTGGTATAGATACAATATCCACAAAAAACTGAACATTTTATATCATGATCAAACAATCCTTGCCAATTTTGTGTTCAATGCTCCTCCCTTTAAAGTAAAGTTTTTCATTGTGGTGAAGATTAATAACTGAAATAGCTTTGCTGCCATGTATTTGCTTTAACCTAATTCTGTCACTGAGCAGAAGTAATTAAAAGTTAAACCAAAGCTAATACAGTATGGGATCATCAATCATAATTTGTGACTCATCAAAACAAACGATAAATATATATTTAATGAGGAAAAACCAGATTTAGTGGATTAGAATATTTATTTTGTGAGTAAAGTCCACATCTAAATACTTTGCAACTTGTATTCTAGCCTAACTTCCAGAATCCTGAGCCCAGAAAGCTAACATTTTCAACAAATGCTACATTTTCACATTTCTTGTTTTAAAAAGACAAGTATTCCCATGGCAGATTAACTTTCACAGTATTTTAATTAAACCTGATTAAAAATGCTAATACTGGCTGCCAATAATATGAAATCTATTTTTCCCCCCCTTCAAAGCATCCTCAGAAAGTAGGGCCATCATTTCCTTTGATGTTTCCATGTCAACCAACAAAGATGGATAAAGATATTTGTAAAGAGAACAAGAGATCTCCCCTGGCTTCTAGGATCTTCCATTTTAAAGAAACAAGATTTAAAAGCTATGTAATTCATTTTTGCTGCAAATCTTTGGTTTTGAATATTTTAATTTTATAAAGACATTCCTAGGGCTATTTTTGTACAAATGCTCCTAGTTTTTCTAGATTCTGCTGTTAGCCTTTGTAAGCCTTACCATTTTTCAGTTTTAATCTGTTTTCTAAGGCACATGTAATCTGTTTATGCTTTTTCTTCCTACCTCTTCATTTACTGCCCACAGCCTGGCATTGTGTTTTGGCAGGCTAAAGTATATTGTTTTAAGTATCATGGCACACTGAGCTTGTAGGACTTGAGACCATGCCCAGATCTATTTTGGTCCATTATTCTTTCTTACTCTTCAAGGCTGTTACCATAATATTTAAAGGTGAAGAAAGTGATGTAAGAAATTAATGAGTCAGATGTTCTCCAGTGCTTAAGTTATATCTAAATAGTGAGTTAAGGACTTAAGTGAGGCAATTAACTTGATCATTTCCCTAGTGTAGCATTTAGTGAAGTATTACTATAGCCTTGGGAGTTTAATAAGTGCTTATGTGTGAGACAGATAGATAAATGAACCATCATTCATAGTTGCCTTCTTTTGGGTAAATAGGTTTTAAATAAGATGTTTTAGGGATGATCACTTGGAGATATTTGTTCTGAGAAACCAGAAGTGTCAATTTACACATTTTTCTAAGCATAAGCCTAAAACAAAAGAGAAAGCTTTGCATCTATTTCTTGTAGAAATTGAGGGCAAAAAAATTCATTAGTATGCAGCAAAGCAAAATTTTTGTGCAATTGTTTTTCAGTCTTGTGTGACTTTCTGTGACTGATTCTGTTTGGAGTTTTCTTGGCAAAAATATTGCAGGGGTTTTCCATTGTCTTCTCCAGCTCTTTTTTTAATGGATGAGTTAAATGACTTGCCCAAGACCATATAGCTAATAAGAGTCTGAGGTTATATATGAACTCAGATTTTCCTGATGCTAGTCCCAATACTCTATCCACAGCACCATCTAGCTGCCCACATATATCAGAATTACTAACTACACTGAAGTCTCATTTGAACAATATCTCATTGCCTATGCAACTGCACACTACCTGTCATTTATTACTGGGTACACTTGTTCTTCCCCTTCAACTAGTAAAATTCATTTTTTCCTTTCACGCTCAACTTAAATGACACCCTTTGCCTGAATTCCTCCGACTGTCAGTACTTTCTCCCTTAAAGTTTCCTTGTATTCATTTTTGTATGCATGTACACATATGTCACTTGTCTTTGTATCTAACACTTAGCAATGGCCACATTCAGTAACCAGAATTAAAAGGAATCTTAGGCATGATTATTCTAATACATTTTCCCATGTTCTGAATGATCATAAACTTTCATCAAAACTAAATCAGACTGAACATAACAAATGATTGCAAAAGGAATCATCACCTAAAACAAACTTGCAAAAGAAATGCACAATGGAATACAGATATAAACCTCTCATTAGCATAGTCAACCCATATAAAATATCAAAATAGCGATTATGACTTTATTTAACAGAAATGTAGAAAAGGATAAAATTTTACACACACACACACACACACACACACACACCCCTTATCCTACACTGATGAGAATAAAATACATTGGTGGGAAATGACCATATTGCTAATTTTAAAACCTTTGGGACAATGGGAGATGCATAATTTTCTGGTCCTAACATTTCCTCCTATATTTCTCAATCATTAGGACCAAGTCTTCTCCAACCTTCAGACTAGAGAAAGACTGGAACATGAAGTAAAGACCAGAACCACTCTAATCAAGGCCTTATATACCATACTGAATGCTAAAACCCATTACATACTCTTCTGAGAATTCCAGGGAGTTTTCCTTTACATGGCAGTGATTCTTGCAATTAAAACACAGAGATCAGAGCAACGCCTACCTGCATCACTGCTCTGATTCCCAAACCTTTTCACCATAAATAGTGAGAAGGCTGAAATAGTCACTGGTGATCTTAAGCACAAGAGTCTGTGAAGGAGAAAAATTATACAGAAGTACAAAATAAGAGATCTTGTTTTCTTGTCCCATCATAGGATAAAGATGTCTAATTAAATATAAGATATAAATTTAAAATGTTAAAAATAACTTGTCTATGACATATTGGGATACAACTTTTTAAAACATGTAGCTTGTATTACAGAACTCTGGATATACCTATTCTGGATTTGGGATATCATCTGTGTACAGCTTATTCCTTTTCTTCTTGATATGTAATGTGAGGTAGGTATATGTAAGTTTAGTACAGTTTCTAAAGACCTATAACTCTATCATTACCAACTCTAGTTTAATAGTGCTTAGCAAGGAAATACAATAACAATGCTAACACCATCATCATAGGGTACAGGAAATAAAAGTGCCAAACAACTGATATTTAAGGGACCTCCTGCTTCTCCTATATCAAGTGATTCAGTTTGCATTTCCCAATACAAAAAAGTTCTACTGCTAGCTCGGAACTCTCTTCTGCTCAATCCTACCCTTCCCTAGTCCTTTTCCTCTCCTGCTCATTGTGACCTCTGGAATATCTCATTGACATACTTCCCTTCATTTTCAGTCTTTTATTTTCCAGATTCTTTCCAGGATCTGTTATTCACAGAATCCTGGCTCTCTTTGGAAGATAGTTCCTCCCTAGCCAACTTCTGCAATGTTGTTGCTTGATCTCTCATGTCTCTGACACAATAGAAAAGGAATAGGAGAGAGCATGCTCCATGCTCCCTCCATATCCTATCTCTGCCATCATCCCTTTTCCCATATATACCATCTGGTATAGATGTTGCAACTAGATGCTAGAATACTAGGTAAGTGCTAGTTCTGGAATCAGGAAGGTTTGAGTTCAAACCCAATCTTAGAAGCAAGTAACTTAACTTTGTCTGCTTCAATTTCCTTATCTCTAAAAATAAGGATAACAATCACACCTATTTCCCAGAATTGTGTCAAGGATAAAATTAGATAATATTTATTTGTAAGTTATTTGGCAAACTTTAACATCCAATAGCTATCCTTATTGTGATTTGCCAGCCTCCAAATCCCTCTTCTTCCTTTCTCAAAGAGTTCAACATCTATATCAGATGTTTTTTCTCTCCAATCCATATCTTGCTCCTGTACTATGGATTTTTCCCCCAAGTCATCTTTTGTATATAGAATGCACGTTTTTTCCTCATCTCAGCCTCTTTGGAATTCTTCTTTTCAAGGCTCAGCTGAGACACCATTTCCTCAGTAATTTCCTCTCCACTAGTTGTTAACAGTCTTTCCTTCCTTAAATTACATTGTATGTATTTATCTGTTTACATGTTGCATCTCACCAGGAAGCTACAAGTAGTGAAAAAATAGATGGCCTTGGAGCTAGGAAGAACCGAGTTCAAGTCTATCACATCCTGACTGTATGAATCGAAACAAGTGTCATAATCTCTCATTGTCCTGGGTAATTCACAATATAATAGAATCTGTGGCTATCAGTTGCAGAGAAGATGCTGAACTACATTCATATAGGAAATATCTTCTTCCAGGAATTCATTATAACAATTAAATCATAGCCATGTCCCTATCTCCTATCTCTCTATTAGAATGCAAATTCCTTAAGATCAGATTTTTTTTTCCTTTGTCTTTTCATCCTCAAAACCAGGTATAATGCCTGGCACAGAGTAACATTTAATAAGCATCTCATACATAGCAAGCACTCAATATTGAATTAATGACATTTTTTAAAAATCAAAATCAAATAGGTATGTGTGTATAATTTATTTATTTATTATCTTACTCCTTGCCAATAATGGGGATGATTGAGATTTGAATGCACTTTCTCAGTGTACCATTTTGCTCTGTAAAGCTATTGAACAATTCTATTTTATGGGGAATTTGGGGAAAGGTTTGTAAATATGATTCATCACTGTGGAAAACTTCTGACTGGACATCTCGAACAGATAGAGATCCACAACTCATCTGTCACTTAAACTTTTAGGAAATTGCCCAGAACAATGAGGTGTTAAATGACTTGCCCAGGGTCACACAGCTAGAATGAGTTAGAAGCAGGGTTTGAATTCAGGTCTTTTTACTTTTAAGGCAAGTTCCCTATCCCATATACCATTCTGCCATTTTAACATTTCTAATATATCTTATATTGTGAAAATGTGTAACCTGTATCGTTCAACAATTCCTCATAAGAAAGACAAATCATCACCAATAAAGAAATCTTTGGAAATTTTAGAATAATTTCTTCCTAACCTAATGAGAGTGCTATAATTTTGCATGTTTTCATTTAAAAGGCTAAGGCTTTTCATAAACTTACTTGTCTCTCTTCAGACATGGTTCTTGACCAACAAGTAAGCTCTGGGCAGCTCAGTGAGGATGTCCGCCACAGAGTCCATGAAGCCCTAATGAAACAGCATCACCATCAGAACCAGAAAAAGCTGACTAATAGGATTCCTATTGTTCGATCTTTTGCTGACATCGGCAAGAAGCAGTCAGAACCGAACTCCATGGATAAGAATGGTAAATGTCTTTTCACTGCGTTTCAAACCTTGACTTCTGCTTTACAAATTACATTGAACTGTATTTCTTATAGCAAAATGGATTTAATTTCTTGAAAGTCTCAGCTAATTCATGCATATAGCACTTGTATGAAGAAAGCCTGATAGGGTTAAATCTAAAGGCTAGGGATATGTTGCCTTAACTGGTGCAATAAGTTTTCATCCCCTCATAATAAAATTCCTTATTAAGCTTGTGTGAGGAAAGCCAATTGGATACACTTTTCCTAGGAGTCATTTACAAGCTGATAAAGGGCAAAGTATTCATATTGCAGATCATATAACTAAAAAGACTCATGAAGAGTCTACAGTTCATTCCACACTGCCTCCCCCAGGGGAAAATATATATATATATATATATATATATATATATATATATATATATTAAATAATAGCCCTGGATCTTGTGAATAGTACCATTGCTTTTTGCAGTTTTGCATCTCTGGTTCACGTGGAGGAGAATATTTTTTGTTAAAAAGGGAAGCCTATTTTTGGATGGTAAAATCATTATATGTCATTGGTTTGTGGTTATCAATAGTTATACCATACCATGTATGATTTGCTTCAGGCTATCCCTGAAGTGTCTCTTTGCTTTCCTTTGCTGCTCTTCCCTTTTCAATATTAAAGCATTGTGGAGGAGCAGTAGTTTAGAATTTCTACTGCCCTGCATCTTCCTGCCTAGGAAAATGAAGTTGTAGCTAGTATGGAATGAAAGTGAGAGTGAATGTAGATGATCTGCCTACAATTTCCTTCTGTTTTTCTCCCCAAAAAATTTTTGTGAGTTGGCATTCACACTGTAAATTCTATTGTAAGACCAAAACATGTTTATTGGATGTATGGATGGTATATCATTTTTGGAGGGACAGTGAAAAAACTATTCTTAAGAACTTTTAAAAATTCCTTTTTAAAATGTGTACAGACAAATTTTTTTTACAGATTTTGTTTTATGTATATATGAAACATAATGTTTCTTACTGCTTTTACCCATGTGTGATACATATACATATACAAATATCCAGGAAAAAATCTTTTGCAAATAGATTAAGATAATTAAGCCATTGAACTATTTAGGACTTGTTCTCTAAATCACCTAAGTCTACTTATTGATACCCATATACTTTTTAAATAATTGATTTAATATAGCACTGTAGCAGTTGTTATTTTTATAAAACGCCATGGATGCATGACCTATTTTGAGTCTCACAGCAGCTCTATGTGGTAAGCATTACAGATATCTCCATTTTACTGATAAAGAAACTAAAGCTAGGAGGGGTTTGATAAAATCATAGCTATTAACTATCAAAGCAGTATTTAAACCTAGATTTTAGTGAATCCAGTATTCCATCCCATAATCTATCTCCTACAATATTCTTCTCTTAAAAAAAAAAAAGCAGTGAACCATGGCATTGTCTTTGTATTGAGAAATAGATTTTTCTGTGTATATTTATAAAATTCATTAAGTATTATGGAATGTTGGAGGAGTTGCTAAAACACTGGCACACTAATGCATTATTGGTGGTTCAACTATTCTAAAAAACAATTTGGAATTATGTGAAGAAATTATTTGACTAAAATGTCCATATATTTTGCCCCAAAGAATCTATTGCTAGCCATATATTCAAAGGAGAACACTGACAAAAAGACTTCATATACACACACAAAAAAAACTTTAAAGAAGTATTTTTGTGATGGAAAAAGAAATACCTGGAAATACAGTAAATGCTCATGATTAAGGAAAGGCTGGGCAAATTGTAGTACATTCATGGAATATTACTGTGCTATAAGAAAAAAGATGAATACAGAGAAGCATAGAAAGACTTTTATGAGATGACACTAAGTGAAACAGAATCAGAAAAATCATGTACGCGATAACTGAAAAAATTATAAATGAAAACACCAAAAACAACAAGAAAAAGAAAACAACTGAAATAATATATTATAAAATTATTATGGCCAAACTTGTCTTCAAAAAAGAGGAATGAGAAGACATTTCTCTGCACGTTCTCCACATGTCTTTACAGACATGGGTGCCCATAGGTGTGGAATACTGCATATAATGTCAGCTATTTTTAAAGAAATGTTACTTAGTTTTGCTGAACTTTTTCTTCCTTTTTTATTATTTGTTATTGGGAAGCATATGGTAGAAAATGTAGGTAATGTAAAAACAAAAGTTACACATAAAATTTTATTTTTAAAATGGAGTGTTATGGGTAGGTTATGACACATAAGCATACATTTGTAAATTTTAGAGAATATTTCACTTTCTTTTTTCTTTTTTACTACATTGTATATTTAAACCATATCCCTGCCATAATGTCCCAATAAGGCATTCATAGACTGATGGACTGCAAATTTGCTTTCTGAAACATATGGCCACTAACAAATGTTAAAACATTGGAGTTTCTATATTTAAAAGACCTTAGGATAACTTATTATAAGTAGAATATTTTCATTGTGCATGTAATGCCAGTATCTATTTAGAATGATGACTTTCAGAAACCAGAAATGGATATTTTAACTCTTTTAACTGTTTGGTCATGTCTACAATAATGTCAAAGGAACTGACAGAAGAAAAAAAAAACTCAGCGAATCTGTTTCAATTTGGTCTATGTAAGGCCCAAAGTAATTTTCTGAAAAGTAAACCTTTTCCTTTTGGTGGAAGCTTTTTATCATAGGCAATAACTTCTATTTTAGAAGTTTCATTGTAAGTTAAGGGCTCACTTAAAGAGGCAATGATATTGTAGTATAAATGTATTATGTTCATCTCTTAATTTTTCTAAGGATAGCTTTTGCTAACTAATAAAAGGAAAAAGAAAAACAGGGGCAGAAAGAGAAGTAAATGGATTGATAGATTGTAGATAAAATGAATAAAAAATAGTGCTTTTAATAGGTTGTAGATAAAATGAATAAAAATAATGCTTTATCTGATTATATCTCTTTAACCTAAATTACCTAAACCATCTCACTCAGTTAACATCTATAGACAAAGTTATGGTGGTCAATATTGCCCTAAGTCTACTACTACTGGAACTCTTACTATAACATGAAATCTCAGTATTTATTTCATGTATTTTAGTGGTAAAACTATTTCAGATTAAATAGATAACCACTGTGAATTTGAGTCAGAATAATTCTAAAATAATTCTACCACCCAGCTTTAATCTTTGTTCATATAGCTCCACAGCAAGTCACATTTTAGGGTAGTAAGAAGCCAGCAATATTTCTAATATGATTTATAACAACCAATTACAGAGCATTTGCAGTGTGCTGTAAGAAATGGTTTTCTTTGGGAGCTTTGTAACACCTTTTGTGGTTCTGTTTTGTTCCCCTACATACTTTACATAATTATATGTATATATGAAGATCTGAAAACATGAATAAGATTCACTATTCAGGAAAATAAAACTCTCTTCAAGCAACAAAGTGCAAAAGACCTTATTAATGGAGTTCTGATTTATTTTAAAGGCTCTAAAGTTTTTTAAAACTATGAATAATGGAGAAAAACACATGATTTTTATAGATTTTAGTACAAATTTCATATTACATATTACAATAGCTCATTGGAACATAGATTTGTATAGTTAGTCCAACTCCTCATTTTACTAATAAGAAAACTGAAATCAAGTGAGACCTAATGACTTGTTTATGACCACAGCTAAGTGATAAAACCAGAATTTGAATCTAAGTCCTGTTATCAATGTTCTTTCAGTAGACGTAGAGTGTAGTATAGACTATAGATGTAAACAATAGTACATATGATAATGCATATCACTGAAGTCAGTTTTAAGGGGTGAAAATAACATCATCTTCCTATATCAAATCAATATTTGTTTCTTGCAAAATAATTGACTAATTTTCCCTCCAAATTATAGGAGACAAATTCTTTAAGTTGAAGGTTCCTAGAAACACTAAGATCTATTCCAATTTCCCCCGAGAATATGGATAAAGGTCTTTATCTCATACTGCATGTTCATCTTCTTCTGAAAAGAATAAGTTGTAGTCTCCCCAAAGCCAACTGATGTTAGGAGGATAAGGGAGACATATAGAATATTGTTTCTCCCTCCTTCAACCTCTCCCTCCTCCTCCTCTGAACATACTAACCATTAGAAAACATCCAATTGTAAATTTGGCATCCTTTTTGTGAACTTCCATCTTATGGGGGTTCACAATCTTAGGATTGGGGACAGGGCGTGATTCTCCCACCCCAAGTTTGTACTTTTCAGTTTTGTATTTTTAGCAAGTTTTGGTAATGAATCCACTTGCTTTATGCTTCATATAATTTTCTTTTGTTTTCTGCACATTCTCTACAGGGCTAAGATGTCAGAGTGCTATGGATTTACCATGCATTTTTAATGCCACCATGCTGTGTTTAACTTTCACTTTTCATTAAGCATCAAAACTGTGAGAATTAGATGCCTGATTTTGATGTTCCAATAAAAAGTGACAGTTGCATTTGGCATAATAACAGAAAAAAATTATAGAAAAATAATATCGACTTTGACTTTAGAGCCCTGGAAAGGGTGTTGGTGAAAAGTGCTCAAAATAAATGTATTGAGAGTATTTGAATTATTCCTTTGAAGCCAAGAGGATCTAGCTAAAAATAAGTTTTTTATATTACATCTAGGCTTCTTGTCATAGATGACCCAGAAAACAAATCCTTGTATATTAGCACATTTCATATTCAAAGAGGTGGAGTTAGAATTAGAACTCTATTACATTATATACCTCTGATTATCCTGAGAATGGAATATTGTGTTCCCTCTTTTTATGACCCAGCTCCTATCATTTTTTTCTGTCAGTCATTTCACTGTTTTCTACTTTCTTTACTAATTTTCAATTTATTTCCCTTGAGTATATATATATATATAAATATATATATATATATATTTTTTTCCTAGTCTTCTTAATTCCATAATGGTGCCACTGATTAAAGTCCCAACATGAACTACAGAAGATTTCAAAGGATCCAAACGACAGTTAGAGAAACAATGTTCAGGGCAGCAATAGGCCACTGAAGAAAATTTGGTTATGGAGCATGAATGTACTGCTCTAGGTTCATTCAGGCTGCTACCGAGTAGAATAATGAATAATAAGAAGTAATGAGATTAAGTGACTTGTGGAAAACTATCTTGTCACTGTAGATTCTCAAACATACTATACTTTATTTCACTATCAGACTTAAAATGGTTTTCTTCATTCAATATGTGTACTCTTTTCTGGTTTCTTAAACTCATCATAGATCACAAAAAAGAAATAGAGGAAGTGATTCCCCTAATCTGACTTTGCCTTTTGATGGTCAGGAAGAAGTTAGAATAATAATTTGGGAGAATTTTAGGGAGAAATTCTAAGAGGGAAAATTTGTTTTAAAAATGTGAGCAATTGACAAAATTAACCTGGGAAGAATAACAGTAAAACCCTACTGAATAAATCATTTATGGCATGACTGGCAATAGTCCAGTACAAAGTTAATGAACAAATAAAAGCATGTTTGTTTGTAGAATCTGTTAACTTGAAGTAGGCTTCTTAGTCTTTCTCTGATTATAGAACAAGTCCAAATTTTGGCCTCTATTTTGGTATGATGTGTTTAGTAGGTTGTTTCTTGTATTTCATTAATTATTCACAGGCTTACTAATTTTCCTCTATGGTGTTACTTGCATCCTTTTCATGTTATTAAAATAGAGCTCACTTAATCAACATTTTCTGAATATTTACTCTTTCTTTCTCCATATCTCCTGTTCCCATGAGTAGATGTATATTGTACATGTATGTAATTTTGTCATTCATCTTTATATTTCTTTATTTTGCTCTGTCTTGTGTCTGTCCCTAACAGGCTCATCTCATCTTTGTACTTCCCTCATCTCCTATCCTTTGGGTACTCTAAATGCTCGTTGAAGGTTTCTGAGGTAGTGTAAAACCTATCTAGCTTGGGCTCCAGGTCAATAGTAATGTACATCCATGTCTTCATACTAGTCTCCTTCTACTGCACACATATATGAAGTAATGAAAGCATAATGCAATTCACTTGGGTCATTTAATATTCTTCTGACGGTTGGTATTTAGTGAAATGGACCAACTAGAAATTATTTAGACTCATTTTAAAATAAATTTCCAATTGTTTTAAGCACATATCCGTACATTGAGGAAGAAAAGTTTCTTACAAATGTTATAGATTTACATGAATTCATATATTGTAGAAGTTATTTTGCATAGGACCTTTTTTTAAGGCTGCCTCTTTGTAATTGCTCTGATAAGTCATCCCTCACAATTGGAATGTATTTTGTCCAAACTCTACCTCTTAGATTTCCTTATTATCTTGTAAGAATCAATTCAGATGTCGCCTTCTCCATGAAGCCCAGCCTAGGACTGCCAGCTATTTAGTGGTCACTTTCTTCTCAAATATCCTAAGATAGAATATGATAGTTCTCTTGTCCTTTTTTCATTACTGATTCTGTATTATACTTATAAAATGTAAAGTCGTTGGAAGTAGGAACTGTTTGGGTGTCCTGTTTTATTTGTTATCAATGTCTTGCATATATTAGATACTTAATAAAAGTTTGCTGAATTTAATTGTTTAATTGCAATGGAATGACCTGAGGTATAAATATTTGAAACATTATGATATTGTCACTAGTCATACATAATGCTTTTGACTCCTTCTTGCTCTACACTATTTCCATTCTAGTGTGCCCTTCAGAAAACTTGGGTATTTTCTTCTTCTTGAGTCTTACGGTGTGTTTTTAATGATGGTATATATTCTTTCTTGTCTGTAAGGTTACATCATATACAGTGACCGAGAGGAAAATGTGATGTCTCTAAAAGAATGCACACATTTAAATTGAATGGGTACAATATAAGATCATTTTGCTAATATGCAATTTTAATGAAAAACCTCACATTGAATGTTCAGGCATTGTTACAAATTATATAGATTTAGAAACCAGTTCTCTTTGATTCTAATAGTTTAGAAAAGGAGTGTATTACTATATAAGAAATAACAATGGATAATCCTAAATTACTTAAATATTTGCATTTTTAACACTCCTGGTCACGTACCAATTAGAATATTAAAAGTTATTATTGGTTAAGGCTATTTTTGCCTTTTATTGCTTTTGTTTAATTATTATACTTACTATATTATATATACTTCAGCTCCATTACTATACTTAAAAGATTAATGTTGAATACAGCATTGTATGAGACTAGACAAGGGACCAACTTCTACAATTTATGAACTCATCTAATTCTTATATTAATTAGTCTTTAAATATTTTGCATAGAGTCAATGAATGACTACTGTCATTTTTTGCCAGTTTTGTGTGTGTGCACTTCCATATTTTCAAGGGTAATCTGACACCTCAGTAACAGGTATATTTGGACATTATAATAACTGATTTACGTGAAGAAATGAAAAATACATACAAATTTTAATGGGCATAGTAAAGATTGTATGAAGGAAAATATGGGAGACCCAACATCAATAATCATGGTGGAGAGCAATATGATGTTCTTCATCTCTTATTATGTGTATATATGCATATACCATGTATATACAATTACCATTCATAAAGTTTGAAATTTGCCAATATCCACATATGTGTACATTAAGATTAAAGAGCGACTTGAGCAAATGCTATTCTATTCACAAACACAAAAAATAACTATGTATCCCAAGCTTAAGTCTTGTTTAGAGGGTCATAGTCTGCTTTATGCATTGTAATTAGTAACTTACTTGTTTTTGTTTCTGTACTAGATTGTAAGCTCCTTGAGGAAAAGGACTATGTCTTCCTAATTTCTGTATCCCTTCTTTCACAGTGCTTTCCAAATAAGTTGAAAGCTCAATAAATGTTTGTTGAATTGAATTGAATTTCATTGGGGAAAAAAAATAGTTCAAGCTTATGTAAAATGGTGTGCTTCATCAGAAACTATTATTCTCTATATATTGACTGAGCTTGGGCTTTCATTAGCAAATATGGCTGTACTTTACATAGGATTGTAAAATTCAAGCCAATTATCACTTGCTAACATAATGACTGAAATAATCTAAAAAGATCTCAGTTCAAAGAAGCAAATGACTACAGTTGACAGTAGAAGCATAAATATAGCCCTAATTAAATTACATTTCTAATAGTCCCTCCCATAACCCAAGTTTGGTTTTAAGTCATTACATATATATAGCAAAGTATCTGACCTCACTGATGGTTTCTTTAAGAACAAAGAAACAAACAAAAACATTTATTTTTTCTTATTGAGAAAATAGGTTTTTTTTTATGTTTTGCCTTATAGAAATGTTGACTTACATTTGTGATTTCAGTGACACAGGAATATTCTAAAGAACTTCCATACCAATACAGGGCCCAGTGTAGCATTTTAGAGTCTTAAATTTCTAGGGACATTGAGAATTTAAGGGACTCAAAGTCATATAGCTAAAAAGTATCAATGGTGGGACTAGCACCAAGGTTTTCTTAAATCAAATCTAGCTATTTATTTATCCAAATATGCTGCCTTTCCATGCTTTCTATCTGATATTAACAATTTTGAATTTGTATCTAATAGCTTTTGAGAAGAATTCCTAGCTTTAATGTCCTCTAAAAAGTTTGAAAAGCTCTTTTCATTAGAAAGATAATATACTATAAATTCCTGGTTCATTAATAAAAGGTGAAGTTAAGTTGTGGTTTAGATTACTGTATACACTGCAACGATTTATTTTTCTATATTAACAGAGCAATAGGGCCTGAATCAGTGCTTTCATTGGCTTAGGAAAAACATAAAGGAGGAAGCTCCCATTCTCAATGTATATTGTCACTTATGCTACTGCTTATCGTTGTTATCACTGCCTAGAGCAATAAAGAATGAAGCAAAATGCCCAAGGTCATATAGATACTGTACTTTAAAGTTAAGATTTGAACTAAGGTGTTTGTAGCCTATTCTCTATCCACTATTCTCTGTAATTTTCCTTTTAAGGATAAGTTTAATAGATACTAGCAAGATAGCTGTGTAACTACAGAGAAAAATCCAACCTATAAATCTATAAAGCCAAGCCTCAAATGAATGAGTTAGCACCAGATTTCCCAGTAATGTGTGATAGGCTGAGGAGAGAAGTGCTACTCCCTTCCTTCAGTAGGACCTGTCCTGTCTCTCCTACCCTCAGGGTAGAGTCTATTTGCATCTAATTATAGTCTAGAGCTAGCAAGTATTTTCCAGCATAACTCACTCAGAAAAATAAAGGTGTAAAATGGTCCCTAATAACTACAAATATATCATTTTGCCCCCATCTTCTGGTTTACTTTACATATTACAATCTGTATATAATTTATAGTTTTTGATATTTGTCTAAGGTTCATATAAGTTAAACTATTTGTCTACTATGGGCACCTAACTAGTAAGTGCCAAAATTGCTTGAAACCAGGTCTTCTTGAATCCAAATCCAAGAGGAATAGAATTGCCTACAGCATGCTATTATAACTTCCATCTACATTACTACATAAACATATATCTACATACCTATGTCCCTATTCATATATATCTGTCCATAGGGAGATGTACTGAGCCTGAATGAGCCCACCGTCCCAGGGATTAACTTCAGGAAACTTCCAAAATATCCTTGAAGTTCTTGAAAGTTTCTAGGGGACCTCTGGCAAATAGATATAAATATAGAGACAGAGATAAAATGCATTTATCTACATTAGCCTATATTGGCAATGTGGTGTGTGAGATAGTGGATAAAGTGCCAGGTCCGAAGTCAGGAAGATCTTCTCAAATTCATATCTGGTTTCAGACACTTGCTAGCTATGTGATCCTGGGCAAGTTACTTAACCCTTTTTTGCCTCAGTTTAATCATCTATAAAATGAGCTAGAGAAGGAAATGGCAAACCACTCCAGTATCTTTCTAAGAAAATGCCAAATGGAGTCACGAAAAAATTGGACATGACAGAAAAATGACCAAACAACAACAAACACATGCATATACTTTTACATGTATAGAGCCTCATCTTTCCAGATGAAGAAAATACCTTCACTAACACAAGTCAGCAACTTCTCTGCAACTTACTCTTAGTGTTGTCTAGAGCCCTAAAAAGTTTAATAACTTATTTAGGGGCACAGAGCCAATATCTGTCAGAGGTAGGGCTTCAACATAGGTCTTCCTGTCTCCAAGGTTAATTATCCACTAAAATTTTGTCTTAAAGAGCAAGAGTTTCCAAATCCTTTCCTAGTAATGAGTGATAATGTTTATCAATAATTACTGACATGAAGTTATTACTTTGTCCACACTTCATAATTCTGCAACAGGGATAAAACAAATTAGTGATCTGCAAATAATATCAAAGCAAATTAAGATGTGTAAAATGCATATGCTTAAATATTCAAACATATTGAGTGATTTGAGAGCTGTTTATTAAACAGCCTGTGTTAGAAATATGAAAATGAAAACATGGTTTACTTAATGTAGCTATAGATTTTGGCTTTTTAAAAAATGTTTTCTATCCAATTGAAAATTATATACATGATTGATTCTGCAATAATTTTAATTCTTGTTTTTGATGAATTAAAATAGAGTTTTCTTGGATGTTTTTATATTTTATAAAGATTTCTATAAAGGGATATTCCTTATTGAACAAATATTCAATTCAACAAATATTTATTAAATGTTTTCTTTTTGTAAGGCACTGTGCTTTGCTTAGATATTTATTAATGAAAACTTCATTATCTAAAGTGCTATTACAGAAAAGTATTCAGTAAATTTAGGTTTAAATATATTTAATGTTCTTGTTCATGAAAACAAGAAGAAATGATGCGAAACTGGTGATTGAAGACATCTGTTCATGGCAAAATGCATTACATAAAGTTTTTTTTTTTTTTTTAATTGCAGTTGTAATTTTGAGAATGGTAAATTGAATGGCTGCTAATGAACAGTTCACATTCATAACTGCAAGTCTGCAGCTAGAAATGGGAGAATGGAAATTGTTTCTGTATTTAATTCTGACATTTTGGAAAAGTTCCAGATTCTTCTTTGAAACAAATGAAAAATTAGAACTTCTTCCCTTTATTCTGGAATAACTTGTGTCACCCTAAATAAAATTGTTTTTAGCTTTAATCTTTAAAAAGCTCTATTTTTTCACTTTGTTCAGTGAAATTAAAGGAATGTTTAAGCTCTGTTTTTGTAAGTAATTTTAATTTTCAGAAATTATGTGTCTGACCTAAAAAATGAATAATACTATTTGATACAGTTAACTATGTAAAAGGCAAAACGATTATGCTTCTTGCTAACAATGTTATTCAAATGGAGTTTTTCAGGTTTCTTACAATAAGTATAGGTTAGTAGACAATAGAAAGATAGTGATATCTGAGACTAGATAAGCACAATAATCCTGAGAAATTCAAACTAATACAGATTTGAGTACTTAGAAATAATTTCATGGAGGTAGCACTTACTATGGACCATGAAAAATGAAGCAGGCTTCATAACATAAATGGTTTGTTTGTTTGTTTGTTTTAAGTACAATTCTCACATTTAAGGACTTTGAATATAGGAAAAAAGAGAGAGATACTTCCCAAACAATGAGCTTCAGACTTTTATGCTCTTAAGACTTAAATAGAAAAGATAGGATCCTAGGTCATACTCACCTTGTGATGAAGGATATGAATGTAATTAGAAAGGGAAAAGACCAACTTTATTAAATTAGCTTGCTCACCACAAGTTCCAAGTATGATTACAAAGAATTTTTCATGAATCTTTTCTGGTCATCAAAAACTTGATATGAGCCTACGCTTTACCCCAAATCCAGCTCTAATAAGAAATTATCAGTATTATGCCTTACGAGGGTTGGTGAAATGCCAATGCAATTCAAGAATTTATTGATCACTATATCACAGGAGTTTCACAGGAGTAGAAAATGTGTTATAATGTTTTCAAAAAATTTCCCTTAAATATTATCAGTCCTATCCTTTTCTTAACCTACCTAGAGTTGGTTTCTTCTTTTAGAAATTTTTAAATGGCTAGATTTTTTAACATTTGTTTTTAGGTACTGTCCTGTAGAATATACTGTAATTTGAACTCAACATAGAGACCTTTAAATACAATTTGGAAGTAGGATATCAATTTTTTTCATATTACCTTGATTTAGATTTTTACTTTGAGAATAGGTTTCTATTATCTTATCTGAGTTCTCCCATTTCTATATGCAACTTTTTGTCTGAGAATGTGCCTGTTAATATAGTTATACCTATAATGATCTTTCATGCTCACATGTTTCATAAATTCAGTAGGAAACATAAGTAATATAGTTATCTGTAATTTGAACTTCTCTTAATAGTTCTACAATTATGTAAGTAGTAATTGCTTGAATTTTGTAATGATAATCTTTTTGTTTTAGCAGCTCAAGTTGCTTCTCCCCAGTCTACACCAGCCAGCATTGAAAATAAAAATGATGTGAGCAGAGAAAACAGCACTGTCGATTTTAGTAAGGTAAATAAGTTATTGGTTTTGTTTTCATTTTTATTTGGGGGTCATATATAAACAAATTTGTTTTCCTCTGAAAGTTACCAAGCCATATTCCAAATATTTTTTGTTAGTATAAGTGTTGTTTTTAATTAACAGTATTTCATTTCTCAGCCAAAATCTATGTCTAACTGCAGATAATAGTAGCATTTTGTTCATAATATAAGGTTTTGCTAATACCATAGCATAAATACCATAAATATACACATTTATGCATCAGGTTTCAGCTATTGAGCAAGTATCTCTTTCAAGTAAAATAATACATTTTTTAATCTAAGAGAGTTTGAAGATTAACTAGATCCTTTCCCCATAGGGTAGTACTACCTTTTATATATCTATATAAATATAGATACATTTACATTTACATGTGTATGCATATGTACTCATGTTGTACACATATATGCCTGCAATGGTGCATAGTGGATGAGTAGTTCTGCTTTCAAAACTTGCCTTTGCCACATAATAGCTAGGTGGCCAATTAACTTAATTTTTCAGTGCCCTCAACTAAGACTTGAAATAGAAGAACATATAACTATCTGCACTATCAAAGGGAACTTCCTCAATTGTTCTCTGCACCAATGAAATCAGAGACTTGAACAAAACACCAAAATTTATCCACTTCTTATGTGTATATGTGTACATACATTTGTGCACATATATTTGCATGGCTCTTCTTACAATGTCTTTTAAGTATTTTTCCTCACACATTGGAAAGAAAGAAAGAGATAAAGAAAGAAAAAGAAATGCATCATTGCTTACACAGAGGCATATTTTAACATGTCAAGCATGGCTTACTACATCTGAACATAAATTGAAATGTATTTTGAATTAAATCACAGAAAATAAAACTGGTTCACAAAATCAAAGCACAGATTTCAATTGAAGGCACACATTATATCCTGTACTTGAAATGATCTCTGTTAGATAAATAATATATCAATCAAAAAGAAGTGAGTACATGGACTATTTTTCCTATAGGCAAGCCTACGTGCCAGTCTCTGACTGATCAATGAACATGAAACAAAAGTAGTTTCAACCATGCCTGATAAATGAAAAAAATGAATATACCCTTGATTATCTTAATAAAATAATTTACAAAATCATAGGTCCAAGACGTTGAAATAACAGTTACCTTAACTAATATGTAATAAAACATGCAATCAGAGTGGAAATGGAAACTATGATTCCAGAAAACATAAGAGGAAAAATGTTACTCCTCTCCTGGCAAAGAGGTGATGGACCTCTCAGTTTTGGACACAGCTAATATGAAAATCTGTTTAGTTTAGTTTGACTATGTACTTTTGTTACAAGAGTTTTGTTGGGGGGGTTTTCCCCTGGTGGGTAAGGGGAGATGGGAGAGATGGAAAATAAATGCTTGTTAATCAGAAAAATGAACTTGAAATTGAAAAAAGAAATGGGGGAAGGGTAGGGGAAAGGGATGAGGTAAGGGAACTCATTTAACTCAAGTTTTTAACAAGACTAATCCTGAGCTGCTTTATGGAATCTGGAATCTGTCTGCTAACCAGCCTAACTGATCCAGGTCTAGTTCCAAGCATATATGTTCCTTCTGTTTCCTGGCTGAGTATCCACAACAGCATATTACACCAGCTGAAGTCTGCTAATTGTGTATGCAGGGACTGGGAGGCCAGCAAAAAGGGCATAATAGTCCATGTGGGATGAAACAAAAGCTTGAAAAAGGACCTCCACATCAGCAAGAGAGAGAGGTGAGGGTGTACTCTGGATCCATTTCTACAGTAGTTAAAAGCATATTTCACCATATGGAGACACATGGTTCTAAAGTTAGGCTAGTATAAATTTATTCCATCCATCAACTTTTTTTTAAGCTGTTTTTAAGACATTTTGCATCTTCATTCATCTGACAGCTGGAATAGAATTACTGTCTCAAACAAGCATACCCAGAATTCAAATAACATTCCTGGTACCTGAAACAATAGTGTATGAGAATAGTGGCACTAACTGCTTTACTTTATAAAGACTTTCACAGTGTATCAAGGTCACATTTATTTTTTTTTTTTCAAAACTAGTGCAGAATACAATAAACCAAATTGCTCTGCCTTCCCAAGAAATCACTTAAAATTATATTTTACCTTTGTAACCCTATGTCTTTGTCTTTGTGTATCTTTTTTTTCTTTAAAAAAATCTATCATGTCCTTATTTGGAAAAAAAAAAACTTTCATGTTGAAAAAAAACTATAGGTAGCAAATTAGAAAGATTTATATCACCTTTGTAACCCTATGTATTGTTAAGAAGTTGTCGTTAGATAAACATAAAAAGCAGACCTACTTTCCATTAACCTTTTCCATATATATGTATTTATATTGATATTTCTTAGAAAATCCACTTTTTTCAATGATCTTTCCCATTTTTAAAAAGTATGATTTAAGTAGTTAAAGTCTAAGTTAAATAATTATTTTTTTAAATATTCTATATACATGTCAACCAAGTTGCAGATCTAAGCCTCTTGTTTTTCTGTCCTACTGAAAAGATTTTGGATTAAAACTTCTATGAGATTCTACCTTATTTACATCTATATAAAGAAAGAACCTCAAAAATATTAAAAATGCTTTTTTGTTTTTCAACCAGAAAAAATAGAAGAAAGCAAAGGCAACAGTTATATGC
Source organism: Sarcophilus harrisii (assembly GCF_902635505.1). Taxonomy (NCBI): domain Eukaryota; kingdom Metazoa; phylum Chordata; class Mammalia; order Dasyuromorphia; family Dasyuridae; genus Sarcophilus; species Sarcophilus harrisii. The sequence continues at coordinate 413,621,174 of NC_045428.1, read as the reverse complement.
CACTTCAAAAATGCCTACCACCCATTACAATGTGATTTATTTCTAGTTTCTTTGGCTCTTTATAAAAATTCAGTCTTGTTCAGATTATTAAAAATTCTGATAATTTCTCAATAATGTTATCAATTTACTTGGAAATTCTTAATATTTTAGTTCATTGTATATTAGTATGGAATTGCTTCATAGAGCTTGTATTTGTAGCTCCAAAATTTATGAAAACTATAGTTTCTCTTTCAAATCTTATAAAAAACAAACTAAATTCCAAAACTTCTCATATTACCTGCCCATATTGCTTATTTATATGATTTTTGGCATTGCAAATGAGAACAATATCATTTGTGTAATTTACAATATGGTAGAAAACAGAATCTTACCTGTCCATATAAATGTGATCTTTTAAAATACATGTTAAAAATATTGAATTTCTTTTTTTCCTCAAAATCAACACTTAGTGAATAAAATTTCCATATTTTTCAAACACCATTAGTTTTTTTTTTCTCCTTTGTAGTAACCTCCAATGGCTGTAAATATTGGGTTTCTACAGGCACACAGGATATCATCAGTCTGCATTAAAGTATCTAATTAGGTAAAATGATTTTTAAATGACCTAATATTAAAAGTGGAAAACAAATATCATCTAGTATTTCATCCTCATTTTACAGGGGAGGAAACTGAAGCCCAAAGAGTGAAGTGACTTGCTAAGAGCTGTAAAGCAAATTAATGACAGAGCTGAGAGTAGAACCCATACAGACCCCTTGAGTTTCTGGTTGGAGTCCTTTTTAATATAATGTATATTATTTTCATAAAAAGTTTAAAAAAAAAACATTTCACTTTTCCCTACGCCCTCTGAAATGAACACGAAGGATTTAGAACTTTTCCTTCCAATTTTCTAAACATTTTCTCTACCATACCAAAGTACAGAGTGTACTCTCAAAAGAATGAGGTCAATTATGTCGACTAGTATCCCTGTACTCTTTTAGTTTTACTATTAACCCACTTCCATGATCAGTATGCAAAATGACACAGCCCTGGCCCAGATGAAATCTTTCCCAAACTAATGGGACATTCTTATCATCTCTGGTCCCAAACTGTAGCAAAATATCTGTAGCAAATTTTCCATGTTCTTTAGGGTCTAGGAGAATGAATGTAAACCTTGATTGAGAGGGGACCCAAAAGAAAAAAAAAAGCCTATCTTTGTCAAGGACATTTCTAGATCAGATGCTAGCAATTAATTAGATATTTTCAGGGCTATACCTGCTTTTGGACCATTCTAGAATAACCTCCAGGATACAACTCAACACTAAATTCTCAAGATTATTTTAGGCTTTAGCTGTGACACTAGGCAGTCACAGAATTAATTTAAGAACACTTTCTTAAACCAAATTCAGTTCAAAACAGATTATCATATGCTTTTCCAGGAAGTATAGACATAATTGACTCATTTTTATAATCCAAAAACACCTTCAGAAATGTAGAAGGAAATGATAGACATATGTATTTTTAATATGTGCCTTTAAGAATTAAAATAGGAATCAGTACATGGACCATTCAGTTCTTTTTTTTTAATAGCTTTTTATTTACAAATTGTATGCATGGGTAATTTTACAACACTGATAATTGCCAAACCTTTCGTTCCAATTTTTCTCCTCCTTCCCCTCACCCCCTCCCCAGATGGCAGGATGACCAACACATGTTAAATATGTTAAAGTATAAATTAAATAAAAAATAAGTATACATGACCAAACCATTATTTTGTTGTACAAAAAGAATCGGACTCTGAAATATTGTACAATTAGCCTGTGAAAGAAATCAAAAATGCAGGTGGGCAAAAATATAGGCATTGGGAATTCTATGTAATGGTTCTTAGTCATCTCCCAGAGTTCTTTCGCTGGGTGTAGCTGGTTCAGTTCATTACTGCTCCATTGGAATTGATTTGGTTCATCTCATTGCTGAAGATGACCAGGTCCATCAGAATTGGTCATCATATAGTATTGTTGTTGAAGTATGTAATGATCTCCTGTACCATTCAGTTCTATTCAATTCAATAAAGATCTATTTAGTATATACTGAAGACACAAAAATAAGAGAAAGAGAAAATAATCCAACAGTCTCTACTTTGTAGAAGAATACATTTTCCAGAAGGAATATGACATCAAAATATAAAAATATAAGTTAACTTGTAGGGGAAAACACTAAGAAGTAGGGGTTTAAAGGAAGGACTTCCCCTAAGATATTGTACCAGGACTGAATTTTTAAGGAACTAAATACTATATGTAAATAATAATTTCACATTTATATATGCACTTTGAAGATTATAAAACATTTTCCTTCCCTATCTCTGTAATGTTATTTGAAGTATTATATGAAGAAACTTGAGCTCAGATAAGGGAGTAACTTAAACAAGATTGTCCAGCTAGTATTTAAAGTGGAGTATGACCCCAAATCTCCTGAATCCAAACTCAGTGCATTTTATTCCTTCTTGGTGTCCCCTTATTCTATTGTATTTAGCTAAGTGATCTCTAGAGACAAAGTGACAAGAACTGCTTCTAAGTATAAAGGAAAAAATCATCAGACAAACTCTTATCCAGGTAGTCTGAGGTTCCATTTTCATTTTTAAAAATAGATTCCAATTGTGTTTTGAATAACCTAAGCCACTATATAGTCTCTTTTCCAGAGTTTTCTATTTTCATTTAAAAAAAAAATGACTCCTCTGGAATTTTAATCCCTTAAGAACCAGCCTAGGGAAACACACAAACTCAAACAAAAGAGAATAAAGGAATAAAAATAAGGTTATCCTTCATGCCTAAGTTTCAACAAGTCCTTAGCTTTGCTCAGTTCTGCTACTAATTGCTTTATAATACTGTGGAAAAATCTTTCTTCTATTCTTTCTGTTGCTGGTGACCTTTCCTAGATCACTATAGGAACTTGTGATGAGCTCTTTCACAGACTTTTTCTGTAGGGATCTGGCTGGGCAGAGAGGCATTGCATTTCTCTTTTCACTGTGTACATTCTCCATGTCTTTGTGTTTTGCGAGAGGGGGAAGAATAATAGCTCCCTTTCTAAGACTGTTTATTGAAATTGTTGATAAAAAGATTCAAACCAATAGTATAGATATAGGAGGTCTCTATTATTACAAAATTTGACAATCTACAAATGATAATTTGTAATTTTCTTACTAGTAGTACACATAGTAAAGATAAATACTGAAGTAAAATGGAAAAAAAAATTTGTTAAATTTACTGTATATGTCCTTAAACCACTAATAAAGTAACTGTGTTGTCACACATATATAAATTACATACTTACCTGAACATTTGTTTGGCTCTATTATCTGATCTATGTGGGAACTCCCTCTAACAGTGAAAATCACAATCTTTTCATGCCCTAACATCTTGTGTAATTCTTCTGTAAATACTAAAGAGGATCTGCCCAATCTGTTAAAGGCCTACCTGTTTTTCTTTTAATATTTCAGTAATATCAATATGGTGCTTATTTTATACATCTCTCATACCATATGACTAGCTTCCTTCCTTTTACAATCCCATATGTCCTTGGTAATGTATTTCAATCTACTTGTATACAGTGACCCATGAAAACAACTCTCTTGTCAATTTTCACATTATAAAACTTGCTCAGTAAAACTAGAGCAAGTTTTCATTTTTCAGTCATGTGTGACTCCATGATGCCAGTTAAAGTTTGGTAAAGATAATACAGTGGTTGACCATTTTCTCCTTCAATTCATTTTATAGATGAGGAAACTGAGGGAAACAGGATTAAATGATTTGCCCATGATCATACAGCTAGTATCTAAGGCTACTTTTGACCAAAAGAAGATGACTCTTCTTAACTCCACTTTTCTTTATCCACTGTGCCACTTAGCTGCCCCAGATCCCTATTAGTGTGAATAATAAATACTCTGAAATGGTCATATTATTTGAATTTGTACTTCATATTGCCACTGAGCTGGAACCAATAACCATATTTAACAAACCTGTTGAAGACCTTAACTTAAAAAAATTAAGGTCTCCTATTTCATCCAGGACCATCTCCAGTGATCCTGATCTATATCTTGGACCCAGATGACTCTACAGGGGAAAGTGAGGCAAATGACCTTGCACAGCCCTCCCTCACTTAAATCCAATCCACTTGCATGCCATGGCATCACCTCAATAATATTATGGTCCTCTTCAAGAACAAAGGGCTAACAACTTTGAATACCACAAATATGTCATCATTTCAGGGAGATTCATTATTCATACTTTGTGATCTAGTTTTAATTTTGGTATTCATCTTGCAGAGCAATCTTTAATTAAAATAAATTATGTATTTCCTTTGTTGAAAGTCTTGGTATCCTTTCTTTATTCCATAGTCCTGAAATATCAAAAAAGGACAATTTAGGTTTTTTATTTAACTGGATTGGATACATTTATCCTCTCAGACCACAGGGTGACCCTTTGCCAATCTGTGTGCATCCTTTAGCTTTGTTTTTCAAATATTCCTACCTGACCATATCACTTTCACTTAAGAGAGAACACTTACATTTGATAAAGATTAGCCAAAAAATAATAATTTGACAAATTCTGAATTCCTCAAATAAAACAATCTTTTGAAATAGAAATTGGTTTCATTTTAGTTGTCTTACGTGAGTTTATTTAGTAGCTGTTTATAATATACAATTCTTGAACATATTTTATATTTCTTAATTCAGTGTACTTATAAATAATGAACAGATAGATCTGGAGGATCTGTGAAGACTCCTCAGTGGTTCTGATTTTCTTTTACCTGCTATCAACCTTTTTCTTCTTAAAGATTTTTAAGAATTAAATTTTCCTGAGAGGCCATAAGAATTTTCTCTTTAACCTGACACATTCCTCTTTCAAATATGAGCTTTTTATAAGGCACCTGAAAGCCATATTTGATGACAGATTACTCTGTGAAATTATGCTTTCGATGTTTTTTAATTGATAACTTTAAGGGGAGTGTGTAAAGGCTTCACTTATGTTTCTGTATAAATAGAAACTAATTTACATGCCCATTTAGTCCTCTGTTAAATAACTAGAAAACTCTTCTTTTATATAATGTCGGGTAGTTATTTTTGGTATTTAAATATTTAATATTTTGACTTTTATTTTCTTTTAGAAATTCAAATGAATACTAAATAGAATTTTCATAGATGAAAATTAAGATTTTCACTGAAGTTACTTCTTTATGCCCATACTGTACTTTTGGCAACCAATTGTACAATTATTCTAAATTATTAAGGTTTGTCATTTAATAATTGTGTTCTGGCATGTTAACACTACATAATTGTTCATTACATCAAATGAAATATAATTTAGTTTTTATTTTTTTTTCCTCAGAAAGACTTCTGACATCTACAACTATTTTTCAGACAATAATTGATATTTGAATAATAATTCTGGTCATATTGATAATTCAAATTACTGTATTTTTAAATAACTGGATTTTTTTGCATTTGCTATTATGAGTTCACCTTTTCTTTTAAAAATATGTGTTTATTGGCATTATAATTATTCTTTGGGGGAATCTATGCTATTCTAGTCTTTCTTTTTTACCAATAATTTTCTTCTTAAAATTTTTGAAATTTTGAAAATAAATTTGGGTTCTCTCTTAATTATTCTTAATTTCAAAAATAAATAATATGGATATTTTCAAAATTTTTATTAAATATAAACCTCACTCATTGAATTTTATAAAGTCAAAAATACAACATTATGGGCATCCTTGTCCAAACCTTAAGATTTGCATAGAAATTGAGCATAGAAACACCTAGAGGAAAACCTGATTACAGAAAATAGCACATTTAGGTCAACTGTTCTGGAGACAAGTGCTTTACAAGGTATTCAGCCTAAAACTTTAAGAATGTTCCACTTTAACCTTGAAAAGATTACTCCCAAATGATCCTTCTCACAAAATGGTCTTTATTACCTGAAAATTCTGCACTGATATCAGTTGTATTGATTAATGTTCTTCCTTTCCTTCCCTTTCTTCTGTAAGCTAAGAGAATATATTCTATAACACATACACCCATAGTTTCCCCCCAGAAGCACAGATATTCATGAAAATCTAAGCAAAGGAGACCAGAAAGAAAGATACAGTGGATTTTATTAAATTGATTTTAGTCTCATTTTCTGGATCCCCCTCAGACCTTGAGCATATGAGTCAGTAGTTCTTATAGATATTTACCATCTTTCCCTCTTATCAAGCATTTCTTTTGTTAATTGTTGATTGCAGTCTGTGGTCATTCATTTCACCCATGGACGCTCATATCAGTATTTCAGCTGTAACTTCAGCTCTAAATTTGAAAACTTTTATTTGTTTATTTTTCTTATACCATTTCTAAGCCTTTCAATTAGGAAATATTCCTTGCACGTGGTAGGTCCTCAATAAATGTTTTAAAAATTAATGAATAAAGAGAAGTTGTCTCAGTCCATTATTGTTGACAAGAATGACACACACAAAAAATAATACCTCCTCAGAGCCTGTGTACTACTTGATTTTTTCAACTTTCGTTTCTCACCTGCAAAGAACGAAAATACATACTGCCATCCTTAGTATTGTTTGCAATTGGCATGTGTTAGATGAAAATATTTTTTGGAAACATATAATATGTTCTGTGTTATATTATATTATGATGTTAAATGACCACCAAAAAGTAAGAGAGTGAGAGCATATTTAAGTCCAAAGCCAAGGACCAGATGAGTTATTGTCAGAAAATGTGAGGGGAATACTTAATTAAACATTCAAACAATTCCAGAGACGGTGAAGTAATTGAAAATGAAAAGAAGATTCTATTTTTTTTATAACTAATAGAAAATCTAAAGGATTTAATCCTAAGGACCCCATTTTATACTATGCTTGCTTTTTTAAAGCACTTTATCATAAAAGAGGAAAATTATTTTTAGTTTTAAAAACATTAATTGAGGACCTGAAATGTTCAAGGAACACTGTGCTATATAGTACACATGACTTATCATACATATTCCTTTTTCTAAAAAATTAATCATATTTTAAATTTTGGTACTATCAGGTTGATCTACATTTCATGAAAAAGATTCCTCCTGGGGCAGAAGCTTCAAACATCTTAGTGGGTGAACTAGAATTCTTGGACCGAACTGTAGTTGCATTTGTTAGATTGTCCCCAGCAGTATTGCTTACAGGACTGGCTGAGGTGCCAATTCCAACCAGGTAAAATTTCTCAAAAAGTTATTATTATTTTCTTCATCTGTTTGTTAAGAGAGAAATAAATGAGTGTAATAGAACTTTATCTTAATGGTATCCTTTTGGAAACCAGTAGATAAGTTCATTTAAAAAATAACTATTGTTTCTTTCCCCCTTTTTTGTCTAAGAATAAGGAAAGCAAGATGTTTGAATATTTCAATGATTCTCTCACACTCAACATTCACTTGAAATCTCTTGAATATCCTTTTCATTCACATAGACCCTTCTTCCATGAACTGCCAAATATAGTACATGTCCATTTAGGTACATACCTAAATGGTTGAATTTTTAGGTGCTCCCATTACAACAAACTGCCAAAATCCTTTATTTACTCTTGTATAAGGAACATTTTTTATTTCACCTTATAGATCAAATTGTATAACAAAGAGACATCTCTTCATATGGATTTAGCAATTTTCCTTAACTTGGGAAGGTGGATCTACCATGGTTAGAACTCCAATATATGTGTCACAGTACAAATACCATTAAAATACCCCTTGAGGAATGATATGAACAACGTGGTTCATTCCTAGGCACAAATGAAGAGATGAAATGAAGAGATCAAAGTTAGGTCAATACAAATCAATATAATTGCTCCAGAAGCAGAAGTTGTGGTTCAACTGATTTTGTATTGATTTTGTACAGTTGGAGCATGATTGGGAACTTTGAGTGACATGGACTGAAACTTAAGAATGGAAAGTTTTCTTCCATAAAGAGATTTATGATATAGGAAAGAAAAATCTGTTTTCAGCATTTCAACTCTGCTCTTGGTACAATGTTACTTCTGTCCACTTCAACTCCCAACTCTAATGCTATCACTTGCATGTCATAGCATCACCTCCCTGATATCATGGTCTTCTTTGAGAACGAAGAACAAACAACAACAACAATTCTCCTCTCTACTCAGAATTACATCTATAGTTTGAATGGCCAGAATCCCATTGCCTCAGGATAAGTAATAATCAAATACCCTTTCTGATGGTGTGTTAGCAGTTTATTCCTTCTCCAGATAACAAAAGGCCACACTTCTGTATGAATATTGAATATTAAGTCACTGTATCAGGAAAAAATGAAAGACCTTCTATCAAAGGGCTACGTTTTGAGCATCCTCAGGATATACACTACTGGTAGCAGCAACCTCTAATTAGGAGCTAAGACCATTCTTCAAAGACTGGAGAGGGTAAAGAAAAGAGAGCTCTCTAAACTTTGGAAGGGAATTGAAAGGGCTTAATTTTTTCTTGGCTCATTTCTCTGCTGGTCTCACAGAGCAGAGCTCGTCAGTTTATCATGAAATTTTAAGGAAATATGTGTATTGATATTGTTTAAAACTCAGTGGGGTGAAGGGGGAGTTCTGATTGATTACTTTAGTTTATGACTAGGGCAGGTTGACCAAATCAAACTGGAATTTAAAATGTTTTATCAGGTCTAATGTTTACATATAAATACTACCAAGCATAACTTGTTCAGAGACAGGTAGTTATTTAAGATTAACCAAATTGTCATCTAGGATTCAGATTCAAGACCCCAAATTCCCTTTGCATGAGTTAGATTGAATGACATTGGAATGAGAGTAGTATTTAGTTGGGCACATAGAAAAATTCTGATGGGCTCTGTATTAATGTTACTTGTTTAGAGATAGGGATAAGATGAATGTCAGAAGGAAATAAAATTTAGAGAGAAATTTAAAAGTCATAATATACACCAGCATACATTTATAACCTCACTTTGAAAAATATCTTAGGTTTGTGAACTCTCTTCAAACAGACAGCAAAAATATGTAGAAAGCAATGTAGTTTTCCACATTAAGAAGAGAAGGGAAAAAAGACTGTACTACTTAGTTAGGCAAGGTGGAAAATAATAGCAAATTTGTTAGAGGTGTAGAGATAATGAATGGTACAAAGAAAGCCATTCGGGATTCCTAATTATCTTTTTCTTGGTAGGGCAAAAGGACACACTTTGAAAATAAAGGCATTGTAAGTTAAAAATGTCAGGAAATAGTTTTTAGAACTATATAAAAATAAATAAAAAAGAACTATATAAATAAATAACTTGTGGAATGTGAAACTGAAAAATATCATAAAGTGCATAGGTTAGTAAATTTCTCAGAAGAATTCTTATGGATAAAGTGCACATACAAAAATTACTACAAAAAATTGCTCCAGGTTTTTGTTGGGTTTTTTAAGTCTATAATAAGTACTTCTGCACTTAAATTTACTTAAAATCCAGTAACCACTAGAAAAAAAAGAAGAGAAAAAAGAAAAATTAAGGGAGAAAAGCAGATAGAACATAGTGAACAGAACTCTGGATCTGAAATCCAATATCCTGGATTCAAATCCATCTCTTCACATTTACCTGTGACTTTGGGTAAGACAAGATGTACAACCTCCTCCAATGTGAACTTCTTCATTTATAAAATGAGATTCTACAGGATAGCCTCTCAGGTCTCTTTCACCTTGAGAGTTATGATTCTACAACTTCAGACTATATAATACATATAGTATAAATAGCTTCTAAATTTTCTTCTTATATAATAATACAGAGAGTTATGAAAACTATTTTAATTCAAGTTAAAAAGCTACCAGTTTTCAACCTTAAATAATCTTAAATAGGATAAGATAGCAAGATCAAGAATGGTATTGACAACTTCATTTGAAGTATTAAATATTTACCTTATGAGAGATAGGATGATTCTGTATCCTTTTCTTAAGTGGAGGGCAATATGGAATAGAGTATATAAAGAGCTAATTGAAAACTCTACTTGAATTCAATAAAACTAAATTAGTGAAAAGAACTAACCAGAATAGAAAAGATTAGACTTTTAATAAAGTATGAAAAGGGTCAAAATATGGGTTAGTTCCCTTCTTCCCTTAACCCCCTCTAACTTAGCAAGGGTAATATTTTTAGATCAAGAGCTCTGACTTTTTTTTCCTATCCAGAATTCCCTAGTATCTTCTCAGTACAATTTTGCTACTAAATGTATACATTTTACATGGGCCTCTCTATTTTTGAAACATAGACTTCTTTCTTCTCATAAACTTCAATACTCTTCCAGGACCCCTCCCTTTTTCCCATGACTGTCCATTCTATTTTGTATAAAAGTCATTTCATTCCTTTCTTTCACAAAGGTTCACTCTTACTCTCTTGCCTTTTTACACAGTAGTAGTTCTGGAGTATCTCGTGGTCCCAAGGTCCCTGATGTGAATTATGTATGTTCCACAAGATGACTCAAAAATCAATCTTCTAAGAGAAAAAGAAAAAACAAACCATTGACATCAGAAAGGCCATGGTATCGATTGGGGAATGGCTTAATAAGTTGTGGCATGTAAAGATAATGGAATATTATTGTCCTATTAAAAAAAATGATGAACAAGCTGATTTTAGAAAGGCCTGTAAAGATTTACATAAACTGATGCTAAGTAAAACAAGCAGAATTAGGAATACATCATACACAATAACAGCAAGAATGTTCGATGATCAACTATGAAACTCTTGGTTTTTCTCAGTGGTTCAAAGCAATCCCAATAGACTTTGGACAGAAAATGCCATCTGCATCCAGAAAAAGAACTATGGAGATTGAATGTAAATCAACACATGCTAAGTTCACTTCTGTCTTTGAGGTTTTTTCCTCTCCCGTGGTTTTCCCCTTTTGCTCTGATTTTTCCTCTCCCAACATGATTCATAAAGCAATGTATATTAAAAACACATAAATTCTAAAAAAATAAAAATTTAAAAAGAAAGACCAGGGTAGAACACAAATCATAATGATCCATTTTATATTATTCCTTTCTCTCCTGTCCTCTCTTTCCATTAAAGACTCACCAGAACAATGAAAATAAGCAAAATTTCTCATTTGAACTTTAAATTGTATGAAAATGAGTGATCCATATTGGTAGCCCTTTTATCACTTATGCATTTAATGATATATGATTCTAGAATGCATGAAACAGAATTTTTTCTGGTGACATTTTTTCCTGTGTTATTTGCAGATTTTTGTTTATCCTTCTGGGGCCACTGGGAAAGGGTCAACAGTACCATGAGATTGGCAGATCAATTGCAACCTTAATGACAGATGAGGTATGTATTCACCCCAATTGGGTAATTTTTGTTCTTTTTGTTTACTTACACTGTGTCACAACATATACCCCCAACACGTACTTTCCTCACATCCCTCACTTTGGAATAGATGTGTTCTTGTAAATCTGGGAAGCTATCAGATTTTCATATATCAAGTTATATTTTTCCACTGATCTTCCATAAAATTTCCCAAGAATAAAGTGTTATCTCCCTATGAAAATTATGAAATTTATATCAAGGGATACATCAAATCTTTTAAATCACATATATCAAGAATAATAACTTTGTTAATTATAATAATAATCTTCAAGTTACATGACATTATCAACATAGTGTTAAAAACAACGATAGCTTAATTGTATAAGCCATGTAGCACCCAAAAAAGTCACAGCCTCTATCAACCAGCCCTACATAAAAGGGAGTAGAATAGTTGGATACTATTACCATAGGATACTAGCACTGTAGTCTAACATGTATGCTTGCATATTTACTTAGATTTGCTTGCTTAGACTATATTTTGGATATTTTTGTAGCAATGAATAGGTTACTTTAATCTAGAAGTAGAACTATGTGCCAAAAATAGATGAGGTAAACATTTATAACAAATTAACAAATTGGAAAGTGTTGTTCCTAGGAATACACACCAATATGTGAATAATGAAGAAACATAGTCACTCAAATTCACGGCTGGTGAAACTTGAAGATTTTATATGGAAGGTCATGCAACATGCATATTGAATCAGTTTCTTGCTTTTTAAATTTGACTTTCTGGACATAAAGTTCCATTTTAATGACATACCATCCTATGTAAAAAAAAAAAAAAAAACTATGATACTTTTTCAATTTATATTAGATGGTTGTCTGTGGTTAATTTTAATAAGTATATGTATGGAAATTCATTATAATACTAAATGAAGATGTGTATATGACCTTAAAATAGTGTGCTTCAGACAATTGCTTTTTTCTGCCAGGTTTAAAATTCACTATGTCCCTATTGTCTCCTGAATAGTATCAGAAGTTTGGGGTTATGTGGGGCTGGGGAAAAGGGAATAACAGAAAGGAATACAGGTATCTTTCTATGAGTAACACAAAAGACTTGTTGTTTGGAGGATCTATTGAGCAAAGCAGCTGATGGTACAAATATTTCCATGCTCCATATTTAGGAGTAGCAGGGAGAAGGAAAGAAATTGGTGTATGAGTGTTGTGGGAGGCAATGATCAACTATGATCTGGAGTATAGAATGAACAGTAGAAAATATACACTTAAGTATACACAGAGGAATTCTTAACCTGGAGTTCATGAACTTTTAAATATATGTGTTTGTGTGTGTCTACATACACACATATATATGTGCACACATGCATATATGAATATGTGTATGTATGTGTGTATACATTAATAAGCGTATTCAACATAATTGATTTCCTTTGAAATATGGTGTATTTTATTTCATGCATTTAAAAACATTATTCTGCAAAAGGGTTTGTAGGCTTCACCAAATGCCAAAGAGATGCTAGAAAAAATGTTTTTAAGAAACCCCAATATAGAAAGACTATTGGATCAAAGTAAGAGGAGTGACTATTAGGAAAGAGAAAAAGAAATTGGGAGGAAGCTCTGGCTTCAATGCCTAAGGTGTTGATCTCAGCTTTTTCTGAATGTTAAGACACTAAGGTGACAATCACAGATACATAAGTGCCATCTAGTGGCAAATTTCAAAAACTGAAAATTCACGAGTTGATGGAGTTCTAGATTTTATATTAATATTGTTCTTTTTAGTTGAAAGCCCTAGATGGTTTAGTTTTTTTTTTTAATAATTAGGTGCTTTATGTTATGTGGGCTTTTACATGTGCTATATGTTTTCCCCACAACCCTGTGCAAATATTTTACAAATAAAGAAAACCAAGGCACTTGAACATTAAATACCTTGACTTGGATCACATTGATAAATGTTAGGGACTAAATTAGAGTCCAGGTCTCACTTGACTCCTAGTCCTCTTTCCACAGCATCATCCTACCTCATTATACTTTTCTAATATGCCAAAGATCAGAGAGCAAGTAAATGGTAGAATCTCAAGTTTAAATCCAGATCTGACCCCAAGTTCAGTGCTCTTTTTATTAACAGATCAAATTTGTGAATATATGTAGAAAGAGAGCAATGTATCACACTTATAGATGCAAAACACTGAAATAATTTACACTTCCTTTGAATTATCTTTATATATACATCTGTATAGAGGTATACATCTATAATGTATATCTGCAACAGTCACCCATCCTTTAAAAAAAGTTTCCATAACATGCTTCATAAAAAGATCACAATTTCATCCATTCAAAATGCAATTAACCCACATAAGTCTTTTATTTAACAAGGTTTAGGTACCCATTGTTTTTTTTTTTTAATATAGAATGAATTGACAAATGGAAGAAAAGAACTATTTTTAAATTTTTCATGATAATTAAATTATGGCAATTTAATGTAGGCTTAATGTAAATGAAATAGCAACCATGACCATGCAGAGTCTACTTTTAAAAAATCAGTGATTTCACCCATGTGGATATTCTTTCTACAAATATAGATTAAACCTCCATGTCTTAGTACATGGTTTCATGAGTATCAGATGCCCCACCAAAGTCTCATCACCTGGTAACCAACTTTCTAATAATGACTTTTTTATACCTTGACTGGAATGGGATGACAAATACACAATGAATGCTTGATGATTTTACAACTTTCTAGGATATGTTAGAATTTATAACCTGTTAACAAATCTTTTAGGAATCCAGAATTTATAAGTTATAAGACCATTTATAAGTTGTTGTTGTTGTTTGGGTTTTTTTTGTTTTGTTTTATTTTTTTGCCAAGGCAGTTGGGGTTAAGTGACTTGCCCAGGGTCACACAGCTAGGAAGTATTAAGTGTCTGAGACCATATTTGAACTCAGGTCCTCCTGACTTCAAGGCTCATGCTCTATACACTGCACAAGCTAGCTGCCCCACCATTTATAAGTATTAGCTTAGCTATTGATACTCATTGCATTATGACCCACAGGTAGATATGATACTAGAAAAAAACTAATTCTGTCTTGACATTCTTAATATAAAAGAAGCCCAAGGTGGGGAAAGGGAATATTGCACCTAAATAATGACTTATGGTTTCCCTTTAGGGAGGCAAAGAAAGCCTTCCCTTAGGCAGGCTTTATGATGAAGAATGCTTCCCAATGCTTGACAAAGAGGTTATGACTTAGTATACAAAATGAAGTATATAATTTTAGACATGGCCAAGAGTGGGAATTTGATTTTCATGACTATTTGTAGGGTACAATAGGTTTTCTTTTTCATTTTTCTTCTTCAGTAGGAGAGATAAAAGGAGAGAGAGATAATAAATGCTTATTAATTGAAATGAAAATAAGAGAATGCTAAGGTTCCATTCTAGATATTGATTTCCACAAGGTTAGCATCCTTTTGAATAGCTTGTTGAAAGAATCTCAACATCATTGATCAAAATGGATCCTGGTAGGGAAAGTCCACATGGAAACCTTTTCCCACAGTACCTTATCTAAAACAAATATTCTCTGATTCCTATTTACAGTATTACACAGCAGCCAAGAAAACCAATGGTTTAGGTTGTGCTAGAAGAAGCATAGTAGTGGGAAGTAGGAAGATGAAAGTCCACTGTACCCTGTTCTAGTCTAATCACATTTGGAGCATTTAATTCAGTTTTTGGTGCTACATTTTAGTAAAATCATTGTTCAGTTGGAGAATATCAAAAGAAAGACACCCAGAAAAAATGAATGACTTAAAGTTTACGTCATATGATTATCTGCTGAAGGCATTATGTATATTTTGGCTATAGAAAAGACAAAAAGAACCTGCTAACTGTTTTTAAAGTACTTAAAAGACAGTTATATTGTAGATGAATCAGTTATCTTCTGCTTGACCCTTAGAGGGAAGAAGTAGGGTATTAGGGTAGTAGATATTACAAAGAAGCAAATCCAGGCTTGATCTAAGGAGGAAAAATTCCCAATCAATAATAGCTATCCAAAAGTGCAACAGATTGAGAGAGAATAGACTTCTATCTCACAAGAGATTTTTAGTAAAGGCCAGATGACCACTTGTCAAGGAGAAAGTGAAAGAGACAGCAGATGATTTTTGAGGTCCTTTTTGGCCTCTAAGATTCTATGATTCTGGTTTATTAGGCCTATGTAAAAATCTGGTATGCCATATAAAATGTTCCATCTTTACCATGATATTTAAGTCCTTCCTATGTCCTTCTAGATATAAGAAATCTATTTACTCCAGAGGCAAATGAGTCCTTTACCCTCCAAATGAGCAGTATTAAGTCAGTAGTGCTGATCTTTGAACATACGGAGCAATACTGCAAGGTTTCTTTCCTACATCTGCTGTCATCTAAGGTCAATAGAATCATTTCCATGCCAAATTCAGAGTTTTTTTTTTCTTGGTTTAATTGCACTATTCATCATTGCATGATTTCATGACCATGCATTGCAGACTTTGTAGAGTAACGGCTGTTTTTCTATATCTTGTAGATTTCGTGTAATCTAGTAAAACTCCAATATCTGCCACTACCTCAATAGTGAGTGCCCTCTGGGAATATAAACTCAAGCTTTCAAAAGTTACACATCTTTTCTTAGCTTAGTACTTCTTATAGACCTTTATCCAATTGGGGCAAGTAGTATTAGTCCAATGCTATTATATTTATTTCTATTGATGACATTCCCTGAAGCATGTTCAAAGGTATCAGATGTGCTTATGACTGTTGAATCTTGTCTTGAATTAGTCCATATTTTGTTTTCTGGGCAAATTTAATCAAGTGAGGCAGGGCATTCAATCAAGGGAATGAAAGAGTTATGGAGACCAAGGTTTTTAAAGGGGACAGGTTTGGGGCAGAGAAAAAAATCATAAGTTTGGGAGTTCCTGGAGAAAAAAAAGAGCAACCTAGAAATTTGTAAGAGACAGAAACAAGGATCTGTCCAAGATAGAATAAACTTTTAAAAAGGAGAAATGTTTGAGTGATAGTGACAGAGAGAAAGTCCTAATGTGGAATAGAGACAGAATGCCACCTCTTTTCTTGGCCTTTCTCTCATATGAGAGAAAGGAGTATTCAGCCTTGTGGAGGGTATACGTATATGCAACGTCTTTAGGATAAAACTAGGTTTCAATGAGTAACAGAAGAATAAATGTGAAAGAACAAGATCTAGGACAAAGAGGGATTTGTTTATATTAGAGAAAACTTCCAGACGGCAGAGAACTAGGAAATGTTAAAGCTAAATTGGGTAGAGATGAGAATGTGGTAAAAAGTAGCATGTGCCATGTGTTTAGGTTTGAGGATAAGGCAAGAAAGCCCAGCATTCACAGTCCTACCAAAGATACAGGGAGAAAGGGGGAGTCCATTCTCTTCTCTCTGGCCAGTGATTTCTCTCACAATGAAGAAGCCTTCTCGCATATCAGTATATATTTTTTCAATTTTGTTATTAAATAGCTTTATAATCTCATCCAAGTAGTTAAGAAAAGGATCACTAAGGTAGCTGGGAGAGATTGAAACTCAACCTCCCAATGAATGGTTTTCTCCTATTACTTTGAGATGAAGTAAGTACATAACTGGATTCCATTCACCTCTTCTTTGCCTTAGGGCATAAACATAGTCTTCCCACTCCAATCACTTCCCACTGAGCCTCTCTCAGGAAGAGATGAGGACACACATCAATTTCCATTTCTCTTTGCAAGTCCTGTCATGCCTCTTGTAAGGAATGCCAAGTCATGGAAATCACTCTGAGTCTTTGATCAATCTCTGGAAAGCCCTGGAAGCATTGGAAGGGAAGCACAAGCTAATGGCTTCTGAGGTTAGCACTTCTTCTACCATGACAAAGGATTTTGGTTTCCTGTATCCTATGTAAATTTATTTTTGTTTTTAGAACAAACTGTGAAATCTCTCTCCATCCCTAGTGATCCTTATGAAAAGAATATAGTCCCAAGAGATTTGGACATTCGTTTGCCTAAAAGCAAAGCACTCAATTACAGGATTTAGGGATAGAATGAACCTCACAATTCACTTAGTTCAGCCTTTTAATTTTAAAGAGGTAACAGAAGTCTAGAAACATATGACCTTCCTGACTTCCTGCTAGGTAGTTTTTTCATCGGTGGAAAAGAACTAAAAAGATAACTAGAACAAAAAGAAAAAAGATTTTCTAGGCATTGTGATCATCACAAGGAAATAGAGAAGTGTCAGTCACTTTGGTTTGCAGTTTTTGCAAACTTGCGTCTTTCTCATTCCACATATGAAGTCTTGTCATTTTTACTTTCATAACAGAACCAAAACATTTCTCTCCATTCACTGAATCACCATACTCATCTAGGCCTTCATCTCCTCTCCTGTGTGTTATTGCAATGGCCTTTTTTTTCCTTTCTCTTCCTCATCCCCATCCCTACTTCATCCTCCACATACCTGGTAAAATATAAATCTAACCTTATCACTTTCCTCATTAATAAATTCCTTGGTCCTTATTGCCTCAAGGAACAGGTAGAAACTCCTGTTTGTCATTTGAAACCCTTTATCACATGGCTCCATACATTTTCTTTAGTTATCATAGATATTACTCCTCTTCACAATCTAACTATACTGACCGACTTGCTGTTTCACACACTCAGCTTCCATATACTATTTGAGTGTCTCTTCACCCACTATGCCTGTACTTGCAGCATCACTCAAAATGCCTGGTTTCTTTTATCACTGAGCTCAAGCACTGCCTTATACTTGAAACTTTTCATGACACCTTAGCCATTCATACACTCTTGTCAAACTCTCATGCATTAATTTTGTTTATTTATTCATCTACTAACTAGCTAGCTAATTGGAGTATATAAAATACAAATGTATGTTGCATGTGTACAATATACAATTTACAGTATGTATGTAAATTGTATGTATTTAGTATGTTTGTAGTACATAGTATGTATGTCATACATACTCATGTGTGATACATTTGTGTGTGTTACATACAATATGCATTATATGAGAATATAGACCTACCTATCTCAATATATGTTTATATAGTATATGTACCAATATGTTATGTATATATAATATATGTAATATGTGTCACATTATATATTTACATATTGTCTATTTATATATGCACCTATTGTCTCGCCTTTAAAATGTAAACTCTTTAAAAGGAAATACTATTTTTGTATTTATATATCCAGCATTTAGCAAAATGACTGACACATAATAGGCACATGATTAAAAATTCTTTTTTAATTCATTGATGAAATAGGTGGGTATTGGCAGCATACTTCTGGAGTTCAATATTTTAAGTCTTTTCTATAACATAAGTAGAGGATTAATAAAATGTTTATGTCTTTCCATTAGCTTTGACCAAGGCTAAATATATTTCACTCGTGTTATCACAACATTTCCTTGGAAAGCCAAGGAAAGAAATTTGAATCTTAGTCATAATCAATAGTTATACAATTTTCTGTAAGACATTGTCCTCAAATAGGTTAGCTAAAGATCAGCAGACATGAAACAAAATTCTATTGATTATTAATATTTGGGTCCAAATATATAATAAAATGAGTTTTCTCAAAGAATCATGTCATAATCAAAATGTAATAGTAATTATTTTGAGGATTATGTTTCTTGGTGATTAGAATGGAAATAATGTGCTCTAGGAACATTAATTCTTATCAAATAAATTCTCTGGGCAATTATTTGGAAATAAGACTGGACATCACAAAACTTGGTTATTTCACATTATTTTTCATAGTCTGTCTTCCTTGATTATCCCATTAGGTGAAACTATCTTTTTCTTTTTACCATTAATTTATGTTTGGTCTATTACTAGATATTGCCTTTGTGTTATATATGCATGAATGAGCAGAGTATGATTTGTATGGCAAATAAAAGGTAGTTTGGCACAGTGAATAGATTACTGGACTTGAAATAAGAAAAAACCTGAAATTCTGCTTCAGACACTTACCAATTATAATTCTGGGCAAGATATTTATCCTCTCTCAGCCTTGTTTTCCTCGTGAATAAATTAAGATAATGGAAACATCTAATTCCTAGGATGGTTGTGAAGGTCAAAGAATGATTCTATATTTATTTTGCAAATCTTAAAGAGCTACATAAATATTAGCCATCATCATCATCATCATCAGAGATGTATTGTTCAAGCATGTAGGCATAGTAGATTTCTAGAAGATCTTCATTTGTGACAAAACTCATTATCATTTCTAAACTCAAAATTATTTTTCCCTTCTTTTTATGAATGGATATACCAAATATTGCCACCATTTCAAATCTTACTTATAAAATTTTGTCTATAATTTTAATATGAAATTAAATTAAAATTGAATTAGAATTAGAATTCACAGCTAACTGAAATCTGAATTGCTTAAATCCTTATTTCTACTTTTAATTTTTTCCACTTTCTTCCAACTGAATCATATCATCTTGTAAAGAGAGGGGAATTTATCTAAGTCCTAAATCTTATGAAGATAACAACTATGTTATAATTAAGAAATGTTCTATTTTTTTGTAAATAAAGGCCACTTTTTCTTCTTACCATAGGTCTTCCATGATGTTGCCTATAAAGCTAAGGATCGTAATGACTTGCTTGCAGGAATTGATGAATTTCTTGATCAGGTTACTGTTCTCCCTCCTGGAGAGTGGGATCCAACAATTCGAATAGAACCCCCCAAAAATGTTCCTTCTCAGGTATGTATATGTTAAAGCTATCTTACAATAGCAAGATTTCAGAACATATTTTCTAGTAATGTCTGTCCTGAAATAACCCAAGAAGAACCAAACTATTGATCATTTTTTTTAGAATAGGTCCCTGTCACCCAGGCTACATGTAATGACTACTCAAGTGCCTAATCTCAGTACTAATCAAGAGTGGAACTTTGATATAATTGTTTTGATCTGAATCTGTTCACTTTTCCTCAGTCAGCCTGGTACAAAGTTCAACATATTGATGCCAGACTGAGTGTAGATGCATGATCATCTTTGCCTGTTGTTTTTCAGAAGTTCAGAGTTCATCCCCTAGTCTCAGCCTCCCCTAATAGTAGAGATGACAGGCATGCAATACCATACCTAGTAAGACTGAACTGTTGTACGTTGTAACTTGCTAAAGGCCAGGGAATTACATCTATAATTCTCAAAAATATCTTCTAGGGCAAAACCAAGTATGGTCAAGTACTTAAATGTTTTTTGATAATGATGTATTGTCTGACATACCTTTTTTTTTAATTTTGTCCTCTGTGCCTTGAAAAAAATTATAGCAAGCCTGAAATAAATTAAACTCTTGGAAATTAGGAATTAGGATAAATTTTGAAATTATGGCTCCTAGAAGAAGTCCAAAACTGTCCTTCAGGTTCATGATACTTACTGGCATCACTATTTATATTTGTTCTGAAAATAGAAAATATTAGGAAGAGTTAGAGAAAATTTTAAGTTCAACATGGTCTGATATATAGTAATGCTATATTAATTATCTTACATAGCAGTCTTGAAAGATTTTACATTCTGTACAGAATCATTGGGAAAATTAATTTTATTAAAATTTCAGTCTTTGGGGAAGATTTCTTTTAAATATATAATGTTAAATTATATCAAATTAAGTATTGGTAAATCACAAAAACATGAAAGTTAAAAATATTCTTGTTACTATTGTCTTCAGTAGTTTTTGTCTCAAAGTCATGACTCAGATATTGAAACTGGTGCTCTATCTTCACCATTGCGGTCTCCATAACAACTGCATTTTACTTCTGTTGTGCTCCCATCAGCTACAACCTTGTTACTGCTTCTGCCTATTGGTTCTACCCTAAATACTGGAGTTGAAATGGCTGTTATCTTAGCTGATAAACTTAGTTTGCACTATTTGTAGAAAATTGGAGGCAGAAATGAACAAAGAATTTTGTTGAGCATACTCTGCTTGAACCTAAATTTGCTCAAATTGACCAGCATACTAAATAATCATTAGATATTCGCTTATTTCCCAACTTCTTAATGGTTATCTTTCTTATTATAAATAGAGGCCTAATTACCAAACATCAAGAATTCTCCTTTAGTCCAAAGAAAATATTTGTAACTTTCAAAAATATGTGTATGATCCTTGAGAAATGAAAGCATAAGGCCAACTTTTTAATTGTCTCTAATTCATCCTCCACATTGACTACAGAGGGCATTTTTTTGCCATTCATTCACCCAACTTCAGCATTTCTTACTTACTATTCATATGACTTCTAAATACTTGCAGAAATCTGCAAGGATTCTGCAGGAAATAACTGATATATATATATATATATAAATATATATATATATATATTTGCATCTCAAAGCCTATTTTTCTCCGGTTTAAAATTTCTAATATTCATTAACAAATTCTTATTGTATTGAAGCTTATTTGTCAAGTTATATTTGATTTTTATTTCCTTTCTAATTCTATTCTGGAAAGAATTTAAACAAAACACTAAAAAATGCCCAGCTTTTAAAAAAAATACTTTTGAATATGCAATGTATGAATTCTGAGATGACATATAGAATTTTTCTGGTCCTGTATCTCAATCTCCTGTGTCAATTGACTATGTGAGCTCTTGGGCTGGGGATGAGGAATAGGATAGCACCTATCTGTAGAACTGTTCAATTTTCCACTGACCTAATTTTCACATTCCTATTTTTCTTTGTAAGAATATTTGTTCAGGGATTGAAGAGTAGATGGAGAAAGGCATTGCTACATTATGCTTTGTAGTTCTGTGAGTGGAAGGAGCCACAGCAAGAGTGCTTCAGAGTGGCAGATAAAAACCTCTGGGATTAGGAGAGATAGACCCTAAAATGCTTGAATTTTCTCTCTCCTAGGAGAAGAGGAAGATTCCTACAGTGCCCAATGGAACAGCAGCTCATGGTGAAGCAGAGCCCCATGGTGGGCACAGTGGGCCTGAACTGCAACGAACTGGAAGGTTAGCAAACAGAATTTAACTGGGAATCTATCGGAACTGAACTGTCAATACCATTAACTTGCAATTTCAAAATCTAACTCTATTTACCTATTTAATGCTTAAACTTTGGTAGAAAATGACAATTTTTTTCTGTGATGGTATTGGTGATTACCACTGCCTTTCTCTGCAAAAATTCTGTGTAGAAGTCAGTGGGATTTTCCCTATTCAGGATTTGTCATGTGCCAAATTCCTTCACAGAGAATCCTCTAAAACAAAGAGAGGGCCTCGATTGACCCTGTCACATATGCCCTCTTGCCTTTTGAAAGTTTCAAGTTCACAATAGAATTTTTAAAAAGTCAGTCTTTTCACTTTTGCCAGATCCTGTCTTAGCAAATGAAAGTAAAGCAACCAGTAAGTAGATATAAATGACATTTTGGATTTTTAAGACTGTGATTTGAAAGGGCCATATGACTTAGTTTTCTAATCACACACCTTTGAAGAGATGAAAGCTTCAATTTATTTCTTAAAATGGCATTTTATGGGATTTTTTTGACAGCTTGTCTCTCTCTAAGCAATGTGTGAGCAGAAAATCAAGAACCATTGGGTGGGCGGCTCTTCAGGGGATGTGAGTGTATACAGTCTCCTCCATAAGTATAAACCCTGACATATGCTTATTCAAAAGGAGCCTTCCTCCCTCCCCTCAGGCCATTCCTTTTGCCATGTGCCTTGTGTGTTATGATTTTCTAGTCCCGGAAATCTCTACCCATTTTAATATTCCCATTTAAGTGTTCCATCCCTTTATCTATGTTTCATCTCAAAGGAGATATATCTTTTAACTTTCTCCTCAGGCTCAGTATCTCAGTATATGAGACAGTTCAAATGATGTCTTCTTTCCATGGGAAACCCTGTTACTCATTGTGTTTGCTTTCATTCTTTCAAATGTTGCTTTTTCTTTCTTTTTTCCTCCCTTTTTTATTTTCATATTTTTATTGCTTTTTCAGGTATTACTGTGCCTCATAGCTTAGATTTTTTTCAAAGTTCACTTTTTCCTTACTGCTTCCTAAATCCTCCCAGGTCACCAATATCCGGTCTCTTCGCTTCTCCAGAGTTCTTCCACAGATTCTGTTGCTGACATGACTTGAAGTAACCATTACTCATCTGCTCTCCTGGAGTTGCTGGTGTACATCTGAGCTGCTCTTGCACTGTTCTCTGTAATGACTTCCCACTTCCGGATTTAGTGTGTTTTTTTTAAACTGCTAAAAACACATTTGTTATATAGTAATGTAATGATTAGTTCACACTAATGTATGTGCTAATGAATAATTAAGTAGAATGCATTTAGTTAATAGAAAGTACAGTAGAAATTGTAAATAATAATTACTAATTACTAGTAGATCTAATAAGTTTTTTAATTATGATTTTGGCAAGGCAATAAGACAAGAATTTGAGACAAAAAAAAAAGGGTAAAGAGATTACATTTCAAAACGGGGGTGGAAAAACCAAAGAAAGGTCCTGTTTGTGTCTGTGTATTTGTGAATTTCATGCACTTTTTTTTAAAGCCTTTCAGGGTCTGAGATTTCATTAAAGCTTTCCCCCTAAACTAATTTTAAAATTCAATTTGGTTCTCTCCTCCCTATTCTTTCCACATCTCCTCTTCACTCTAACCTCAACCCCAATGGATATGTGCCCTACCTAAAGCTCTAGCTCTAGATAGCATATCTATGATACTTTTAGTTTTGCAGAGTGTTTTTTTTCCATGTATATTATCTCATTTTGGTCATCACAATAACCCTCCGAGGTAAATGCTTTAATTCTAGTGATGCTTATTTGGAAATAATTCATGCCTCTACTTCCAAGATTGTCTGGAGAATTAAAAACAATGCTGACCTAGTAATTCTAAAGGTATATTTTCTCAGAGATGACAATTAACAAAAAAAAAAAAAAAGCTATCGCTTTGGATCAAATTCTAAGGTCACTAAATGAATTTCTTCACTCCTAAAAATAAATAGCTAAATCAGAACTATTTTGTTCAAATACAAGTATATACAACATACCGCATGGCAATTGAATCTAACAAGTATTTTGTGTCTAATCTTAATGTGGAACCACCAATTGTTAATTGTTTTAGCATATGACATCTTACTTCCTTTATTCTGTTGAAACCAAAGAGCTTTCAGTAGCCAAATAGCTAGACTTTTATTTGTAATTTAAAATAATAATCTACCTGGTGTTAACAGGCAAGTTAATGTTAAAATTTAACATTTCTATTCTTACTCATTGATGTAATATTTTCAGAGTGCCCCCAAGTGAAACGAAATAATTTGGATTTGTGGTTTTATTTCTGAGGCATTTCCAAGTGGTAATAATTTAGTAGAATGATCCATGGAAAAGAAGTCAATAGATTTATTTTCTATTCTTGGCTCCTCTGTTAATAAAGTGTAACCTTGAGCAAGGCATTTCACCTTTAAAGGCACACTTTTATCATCATTAATTGAGTGTAATAGATGAAATCTAAGGGCCTTTCCAACTTTAACATCCTATCAGTTTCTCTCTTAGGAAGGTAGAAGACTTGTGAATGCTAAATTTTGGAAATGATTTTTATGGGGTAGTGAATTCAAATCACACTATTTTTAAAGGCCAGACATCATAATAAGTGTCCTCTCTGCTCCCTTAATGATTAAAAAAAATGAAACTAGAGACATGGAAAGAATCTATGGAGGAAGAGTTTGGCCTGGATAGGGTTGTGTCTAGAGAGGGAGAGCAAGGAGAACTGGGACTCTGATAAACTCTGATTTTATTTCCTCATGTAGTATTCATGAACAGATAATCAACCTAGCCCACTTCTCTTCATATCTTTTTGTGATTTTTTAAAAATTTGAAAAGAAAGAGAAGAGAGAAGAGTAGCAACTTGAAGAGAAAAGACAGAAACAGTCAAAGAAAAGGAGAGAAAAACACAGGAAGGCAGTCAGAAATAGAGAGACAAAGAAGCAAACAAAAAGAAAGAGACAGAAATGGAGAGACACAGACTTAAAGAAAGAGAGAGAGAGAAATAGGTAGAAAGAAAGACAGAGACAGAAGTGGAAAGAGAAATAGAAACAGAGAGATGGAGAGAGAGAAAGAGAGACAGACAGAGAGAGGAAGAGAGGCATACCATCAGAGAGCTAGCAAGAAAGAGATACATTCAGAGAAAGATACAGTGAGAACAAACATTAAAGAGACAGAAACTGACACAGAGAAAGACAGAGAAATGGAGAGAGATGCAGAGATACAGAGAAAGAGAAGTAGAAAGAAAGAGGCAGAGAGACACAGTCAGAGGGAGAGAGACTTAAAGACATAGACAGAGAGAAGCAGATATAGACAGAAATGGAGAGAGATGGAAAGAGAAAGAGAAAGGAAAGCAGAGATAGGCAGAGAGACAAAGAAACAAACAGAAAGAAAAAGAGAAGGGAGACAGAAACAGAGAGACACAAACTTAAAGAGAGAAACAGAAAGAAAAGACAGAGACAGAAGTGGAAAAAGAAATAGAAACAGAGAGATGGAGAGAGACAGAGCGAGACAGAGACAGAGACAGAGAGACACACAGTCAAAGAGAGAATCTCAGAGATAGAAGCAGATAAAAACAGAAAAAGAGATAAACAAAAAATAGAAAGAGAAATGGAGAGACAGAGGTCGAGGCAGAGACAGAGAATCAGACAAAGAGACACAAAGGGACTGACAGCAATGAGATCGAGGCAGAGCACACAGAAAGACAAAGATGGAAAGAGAGACTGAAAAAGAGACAGAGAGGCACAAAAAAAGATACACGGTAAAATAAAGAGAGGAGAGAGAAACAGAGAGACAGAAATAGAGACATAGAAAGGGAAATAGGTCCAGGGTCAGAAAGAGTGGGTTTCGGTAGAATTGGCATGGAGTCCACAGGCAAGATACCATTATAGCTTATGATATAGATGCTTATGGATAAGCAGCTCTGAACATCCTTTGAAAGATCTTGGACTTCCTTGCCTTCTGGCACAGTACTTGGCTAGGGTTTAAGAAACTCTAGTGGATAGGAACTGTGCTTGAAAACACTACCACTAAAACAAAGCAGGTTATTAATGGCTCTCACCTGTGAAGATGGAAAAGCTGCTCTCTGGCCTGCCAGCCAAGCAGATAAACAGTTTTGTTTGTGCGCTTCTTTTATATTTGGGTTTCACTGTTTTGTTTTTCCCCCTATCTTAGGATTTTTGGGGGACTTATTTTAGATATCAAAAGGAAAGCTCCATACTTCTGGAGTGACTTCCGAGATGCTTTCAGCCTGCAGTGCTTAGCATCGTTTCTGTTTCTCTACTGCGCGTGTATGTCTCCTGTCATCACATTTGGAGGGCTGCTGGGAGAAGCAACCGAAGGTCGTATAGTATGTGTTACCCTTTTCTCTGAACTTTAAATTATAGTCACTTCCTAAGATCTATAGTTAGTTGGCAAAGCCTTTACTTTGGATTCCTTTAAAAGATTTGTTTGGGACCATTCTGCATATGAATTCATTTCACAGATAATTTAGTCAAAAAACAATCCTAAATTAGGTCCTAATCTAATCCCAAACCTTTTTTGAACCCATTTTAAACCCATCATAAACACAAAAAATCCTTTTTTTTTTGTTTCCTTTTGCCTATTGCCCATATTCCTGACATTAAAATCACCTCTATCGTGAATACATCAAAGTAGAAGAGCAAAAAGATATTGTTGGGGGGAAAGGGTACTTCCCCAGTCACTACCCTTTACACAATATCAACTTCTGCCCAAAAGCCAACCCACCCTCTGGCCTAGGACAAGTCTGTTGGTTTTTTAAAGTAAAAAGAGAATTTGCAAACCTATGTATTGTAACTCATCTTTGGATGGGGTGACTCTTTTTTACAATTGATGAAATGTAATCATATGTGTTTCCACACAGAGTGCAATTGAATCTCTATTTGGAGCATCTATGACTGGAATAGCTTATTCTCTCTTTGGTGGACAACCTCTTACCATACTGGGTAGTACAGGACCTGTATTGGTGTTTGAAAAGATATTGTTCAAGTTTTGCAAGTAAGTATTGTGTAGTTTGAGAGCAAAAATCAAGTCATGCAAAGGGGGAAGAAAGGGAAAGATTTTATTTGATTCATTTCACAATCATTGCAACTCAAGCAGAAAGGGACATGGATAGCAGTGAGTAGAATGGGAGACTCCTAAGAAGTTTATATAGAATAACATATAATTCCTATTCAGGAACTACTGGCAGTTCTATCTACTGAAATGTAATTATTTTTAGGCAAGGAATTGAATTCAAAGAGATGAGAGATTTCAGGCCCATTTTACTATGATTGCTGACACATTCATTTTCAGGAACCTAGAATGACCATTGATATGTTAAAGGTCACTCGTTTTATTCTTCCATTCTTTTCTCCTCCTAGAGAATATGGGTTGTCATATCTCTCTTTGCGAGCTAGTATTGGGCTCTGGACTGCAACTCTCTGCATCATCCTTGTGGCCACTGATGCCAGCTCTCTTGTCTGCTACATAACCCGATTTACCGAAGAAGCCTTTGCTTCTCTTATCTGCATAATTTTCATTTATGAGGCTCTGGAGAAGCTGTTTGAACTGAGTGAGGCATATCCAATCAACATGAATAATGATTTAGACCTCTTGACACAATATTCGTAAGTATAGATTCTTTTCTTTCACTAAATTCTTTCTTTTTTTTGTTTGTTTTTTAATAATTTTCATTGTTACCATGAGAAATCTGGAGAAATGATCAATACAAGTGCTTTCTTACTGGAGGTAAATAATCTAACAATGTAGAGATAAGAAGATATGGCTTTTTAAAAATTTCTCCCAGCATTTCTTACTGCTAAGAAAACTATAATCTTATCATAGGATCACAGATTTAGAACTAAAATGGAATCAAGAGATCACTGAGTCCAACATTCTCATTTTAGAAATGAGGAAACTGAAGTGCAAAGAAATTATGTGACATAGGGTGACACAGCTAGGCTATATCAAAGATGGGGCTCAAAACCAGATCTTCCCAACTCCAAGTTCAGAATGCTGTTAACTCCATAATACTGCCATTATTTCAGTTTTGTGATTGTTGTTTATTTTTATTTAGTAGGGTTTTATACTAAAAAGGAAAGAAAGAAACAAAATTTATCGTGTTTCACATGTCCTTTCCTATCCCTACTGCCTTTTTTCTACCTGATTTTGATTGAATTGAAACAGTAATGAGAACAATGGAAATCAAAAAAATGTTAATTTAAATTTAAAATAAAAACATTTAAGTTTATAATAATGAAGGAACCAATGAGTTTTTAAATATGAGATAATAAAAAGACATAAAATAACACTGAATTGTGATTTATTTTTGTATTTAAAAGTGATATTTTTCTCTCTCATATAATTTATAAAGGAAGAGCTCAAAAACTAGTTCATATACTAGTTCATAATAATGCTAAAGTATATAATTAAGGACTGAACTAAAAATATGAATATTTTTGCTTCTAGGATACCAATGATCAGGAAATTAATTGGACCTGCATCTATAATACTTATAACTACTCAAATAACTATGTTAAGATACTTTTTAAATATATTCAGGATTTTTTATCATCTTAATAAAATTTTCATACTGTAGCATTTGGGTTTTTAGAGCAACAGTAATCAGTACATCAGCCACTTTTTAATATAGCTTATTACATTGGCTAATATATTATTATATTGAATTAATATGCCATAGTATTTGCATAGTTTACTACCCGTCTTTTTCAGAAGAAATGAAGTAGATGAAAGTCATTGAACAGCCTGGAGAAATAGCATTTCATTATTTGTTTGTAAATTTTGCCAAGGGATAATGAATGCAGAAGAATTTTTTTTAATTGATTCTAGTACTATCAACAATGAAATTCAACAACAACAAAAATTATCAAGTATTTACATTATACAAGGCCATTGGGTAAGGGGAAAAGATGGTAAGCATTGTCAAAGTTCCTTGAAATCAGAGATCTTCATTTTTATTTTTATGTCATGGAACCATTCTTATTAAATTGTGTCGATTAAATGATTTTTAAAAACCTAGAAACCAAGAATACCAATCTGTGGCACTAAATATTGTGGGCAATTATGTTTAACCATAATGTGGTTGACAACCTTCTGCTACTTAACCATAATAAAGATAGAAGCTGTCATAAAGCATATGAGTAATTGGGATAAGGTTATTTGGCCACCTGAAATCACTGTACCAAAAATGGTATGCTCTCTCTGCCTAATTGAGAAGGGCTAGTCATGATATGTTCTGCAAAAATTAACATGTACATTCTATATAATTTATTATCTACCCTAAAGACACTATAGTAGTATCAATGGAGTCACACACTGCTATGCTACATGATGATTTAGATGTTTGTTCTCTTATGGTCAAGGGCAGTGTATCTCCATATTAGATTGTTTTCTGGTAAGACAGTTTGACAGCTGCATGCCTTTTTCTCCTCTTATCATCATACACTCTTGGTGCCACTGGTAATGTTTTCTTAAGCTTAACCAAATGAAATTTCTTTTTTAGAGCACCAGGATTAGGACTTCCTGTCAATTTATTTGAGCTTACCCCCACTGAGTAGTCTTTCTAGCTCTTCATCACTAGACTGTATAGTATAAGGCAATTTTAAGTCAATAAAATGATCCTGCAAAATAGTAGCCCCTTTGAAATCTTTTCCTAGACAATGGTATATAAACTGACTACTTTTTGGATGGTAAACAAGTGGTGAGATTAAAGAGAAATATATTGATTTCACAATAACTAAGAAAAGAATATGTTAAAAAAAAAAAAAAACATTCTGTGCTGTAGCTCGTTCCTTTCCTTCCAAACTTTTATCTTATTATGTTTCTGCAGGGGGGGAAATGTAGATATTCTCTTTAAGCAGTGATTTTTTAAATTTAATTTAAAATATAGAATTTTATAGAGTATTATATGTAATATATATATATGAGATTTTCCCTGAATAAGTAAATGAAAAGAAACCCAACTGCAGGACCACTTACTAGGTAATTATTTAAAGACTAATGTTGGAATAAGATAGGACAGAATAGGTCTTTCTGTGCTACTTATTACAATGGATAGAGCACCCAACTTGGGAGACTAGAAGACTTGAGTTTGAATTCTTTCTCAGTTTATTTATGATTCTGGGTAAGTCAATAAATCTTTCTGTGCCTGAGTTTCCTCATCTGTAAAATAAGGTAATAATAGTACTTACTTTCTAGGATTTTTGTGGGGTGATACCAAATGAGTTAATATCTATAAAATACTTTGCAAACCTTAAAGAACTCTTTTAGTTTTTATTATTTCTTTTACAATTAGGTTAATTATATCTTTCTTGACAATGCTTTTTAAAAAATATAAGAAAAATAACAAAACATTTTAAATTAATAAGATCATTTCTCCTGGAATTCATAAGATTGTTGTTTTGAGGGTGGTTCATAATGGAGGCAAGATGCGCAATAACACAGTAAATAGATTGTTGTTCTTGAAATTGTCAAGGCCAAAGTTCAACTTACTAACTGAATGATTGTAGGCAAGTCACTAGTTCTTTGATTCTCAGTTTTATCTTTAAAACTGAAATAATGATACCTATGAGACCTAGTGTTAAAAAAAAGGAAAGGGCTAAAGGCATATAATAATTATATCCCAAAGTAGATGTTTTGAATTGATAAGCTACATTTCAGGAAAATTCAGTATCCTTTACTTAATGCTTCCTAAAATTACAAGCATCTTACAATCAGTCCCTTGTAATCTGATTTCCATTTTTACAACTCTACCAAAAACTATTCTCTTAAAGATCATTCCTGATTTCTTAATTGCCCAGATTCAGTGGTATTTTCAGACCTCATCCTCCTTGACCTCTCTGAAGCTTTTAACATGGTTCATTATCTCTTACTGGATATTTTGTCTTCCATCACCTTCAAAAACACCACACTATCCTGATTTGCTTCCTATGTGTTTCTTTACTTTGTCCTTTAGTGGCTCTCCATGCTTTGTCTAACTGCTTTATATAGTTGTTGTCCTTAGATCTGTCAGTCATTTCTCAAAATTATTACCTTGAAAATCACATCTAGTTTCACAATTTCAACTATTCTTTTATGTAGATGGTTGTCATAGAGAGATGAACTGTAGATAATTACATATATACATAGATAATAGATAGATACATAAATTATAGATACAAACATAGATTGATATAGATATATAGAGATGGTACATAGATGAAAAATACCTACAGATGATAGAAAAATAAATAATATCTAGATAAATGAAAGATAGATGATATATACATACATAAATTGATATATACATAGACAGATAAATGATACATGTATACACAGATAATACATACATAGATGACAGATAGATATGTACACATATAGACGGTAGGTACATGTATTCATAGAAGATACATAGATATAACAGATATATATGATTGATAGATATGTACACATATAGATGGTAGGTGCATGTATTCATAGAAGATACATAGATATAACAGATATATATGATTGATAGATACATACATGCATAAATGATAGACACATGCATAAATTAATAAGAGGTACAAACATGATCATTTTTCCTAGCCCTCCTCTTCTACCTGACTTCACTATTTTGATCTGAGCTGTTTGATCTTTCAGGTTTGAAATTCTGGGGTTATCTTTGAGCCTTTCTCTCTCCTTCATTTCTCATATCAGGTTAGTTTTTGTATTCTTTTAGTCCTACTTCTCCATCTTTCACAGCTATTCTCTCTTCTCTATTCCTACTATTCCCCCAAATTATTAAATTTATTTGGCACCCACATAGACTATTGCAATAACTTCCAAACAAACTTTCCAGCTTCACCATCTTTCTATCCCTCCAATCCATTTTTTGTATGGCAGCCAGAATAATCTTTGTTTTGAATATATCTGCTCAAGTTACTCTTCTGCATAAAAATCTCCAGCGACTCCTTGTTCCCTACGAAAGAAAAATCTAACATTTATGCGTGACATTTAAAATCCTTTGTAACCTAGCCCCAACATATCTTTCCAGTTCTAAATTAGTATGATCATATATTCCTGTAAACACTGAGCTCACTGCATTGTACAGAGCTTTGTATGTTATAATTCCAATGCTATTGCTTTTCTTTCTTTCTTTTTTCCTTTTTGATCTGATTTTTCTTGTGCAGCATGATAAATTTGGAAATATGTACAGAAGAATTGCCCATGCTTAACATATATTATAGATTACTTGCTGTCTAGGAGAAAGTGTGGGGGGAAGGAAGAGAAAAATTAGAATACTAGGTTTTGCAAGGTTAAATGCTGAAAACAATCCTTGCATATATTTTGAAAATAAAAAGCTATTATTTTAATAATAATAATAACTCCAATGCTTAGGAAGCTTGCCATTTATTAAGATTCTTCCTCAGTTCTCCTCCTTCCTACATTGGGTTTCTCCATAGTCTATTCTCAATTATCTTTCTCCTCTTACTACTTCCTCACCTAAGATGGCAGTAAGAAAGATTTCTAGATTATAGAAGTTGTGGAATACTGGGACATATTACCAAAGAAAATTGTGAAGTCTTCTTATCAAGAAATTTTAATAGTTCATAATTAGATAGCACTTTAGTGTTATAAAGCACTTTTGCAAATTTGACCTTTCAATCCTCATAACAACCCTTTGAGACAGTTGTTAAAATTGTCCCCATTTTAAAGATGAGGAACTGAGGTACAAAAGGTTCAGATTATAGAGTGTCTGAGACAGAATTCAATCTAAGTGCTTCTTGACTACAAAGTCACCACCAGACATAAAAGTAATAGAGGTGGATCTGGGAGGGACCTTAGAGTCATGTAGTCTTGCCTCCTTTTTACAAAATCTAGTATACTTAATTATTTGATTTAACATATATTTTAACATTTAACATGTATTGGACTACCTGCCATCTAAGGGAGGGGTCAGAGGAAGGAGGGGAAAATTTGGAGCAGATTTTGCAAGGGTCAATGTTGAAAAATTATCCATGCATTTGTTTTGTAAATAAAAAGCTTTAATAACAAAAATTATTTTTAAAAATCCAATATATCATGATACTACTTGCTTTCTGGAGGCAATGAAATGGGTTAGATAGTCATTTGAGGTCCCTTTATTTACTATGCTTTAATTTCTCTAGAGAGGACCTAAAAATTTCCACTGCTTAATCATTCATTACTTAAAAATAGGATCAAATTCGTCCATAGTCCTAAGTTTAGAAAAGTATATAATACTTAGATATTTTCAAAGTACTCTGTCAGGTATGAAATTACTTTATATTAATAGAAACATTCAGATATCATTTTACAAATGAGAAAAATAAAACAATGAGATTAAATCCAAAGTCACAGAATTAATCAATAACAGAGCTAAAAGAACCCAAGTTTCCTGTACCAATAGAATTTAGCTCTTTCCAATTAACTGTTCTACCTATTGCCTGTCCCAGTTCTAATGTGGAAAACACCAGCAAAAATTAATAACACTGTCTTTGATCCTTTTATACCATTCTGGGTGACCTCACCCAGGCATTTACCACATTGTAATTTGTATTATGATTATTTGGGCACATGTTTAATATTCCTTTAGACAGTGTATATAATAGCTTCTTGGGGCAGAACTGTGTGTTCTTTAGTTTCACATCTCTTTTAGTACCTAGCACTAGGTCTGGTATGCCACAAATACTTAAGAAGTAATGTTGTTATTATTGTTTTTGTTTTTGTTTTACAAATAGCATTAGCTTAGATGTTATATGATCATACAGCTGTGAGTACAATTGTGAATCTTTTGGCAAATTTTACTGTCTGTTTTACATCACTGTGTGATCTCAAACAAATTTCATAGCTTTTCTATCTTTGGTTTTTTCTTTGTAAGATGTTGGTGCAAATTCCCCCATTTGGCACAATGTTATAACTGGCAATGCTATCAATTTCTTTGGAATGCTAAAGGAATGTGGGAGAGTATTTATTACTAATAAGTTCCCTTAGGGAGAAAAACTCTCTTTAATGGTGAGAATTAAACTGCTAACTGTGTTGAACATCAGCTTTTGTAAATAGTCATAGAACCAACCAGTATTCACTTAGTTCAGCATATTTTTGTCTGTTTATGTATGCAAGCCTCCAAAATTACAAGTTTTCAGTCATAAAAGTGGAGTGTCTGGAAAATGAGGAAAAACTAAAAAGAGAAATAAAACCTGAAAAATATATGAAATACATTTTGCAAAGACTTTCCCATGTCAGAATAAGTCCTTTCTCCCCAACCAAAAAAACAATACAAAAGCCCCCCAAAAAGCAAAACACCATTTAGAACATGTTCCTCCCCAAATACTCTAAATATTTAGAAGAGTATGCTAATAAATCATGTAAGCATTTATTTAATGTTCACAAACATATTGCCCACAAATATGTGTTGTTCATAAGATCTTAGAATTTATTGTTAGAAAGAACTGCTGAGTGGCCCTGCCTAATTGCCTCTTTTCACAGATGAGGAAACTGAAATCCAATGACTTCCTGAAGACCTCAGGGATGAGTACCCCTGTGCCAGATTATTATACTCAGTGTAAGCTCCTTCAAGGTTAAAGTCAAAGAAAATGTATTTGTGCAAAATACTAGGTTAACCTAGTCCTTATCTTCAAGAAGTTTACAATCTACTAAAAAGAAATATAACACACAGATAAGTAAGAAACAAAGTGATTACTATGAAAATGAAGTTTGCCTTTTAGAATTCTACTACTAAAATCTCTTGCTTTTTTTCTAATGTTAGAATATAGGTTGTCAAAAATTGTCCAGGCTATCAGAACTTAGCTTAAAGAGATCTTGAATTCATTCACCTCTTTCATGTTAAGCTGAAGCTTCTCCCCATTGCTCTCAGAAAGGATTTTGGTTTATAATCAATACTACTTTGCCAACTAGCAGTTCTTAGTATATTTTAAATAGAGGTTGATAGGGCACTGGGAGGAAGGATATGCTAGAGCCCAGCTTGAGCCAAGTATGGGAGCCATTGGTTAATTTTTCAGTTTGAGCATTTACACCTTGGAAATTGGTAAATGTTACAAATTAATATTTGATTTATTATTTTACTGATTTATGAAAAGTGATTTTCTAGATTTATGAAAGTGATAAGAAAATGTTAATATGAATAATAAGAAAAATATTAATAACGCAGATAAAACTTTCAAGAATATTGTGAGCACATTTTTTCCTCCCTATAAAGCCAGTTGTTAAACATTTGTCAGAAAATTCCCTTGGTCAAACCTACTTCACATATACAAATCTGCTCAAAAGGGAGCAGAAAGTTAGTACTAAAGTCTTAACAACCATATGGACTTCCAGAGACGTTTCTAGCTCAGTATAAATTCAGAAACTTACCAAAATAATATCTACCAATTGAGAACGTGACAGTTAGAATCAAATACTCATAAGCATTCTTTATTTTTTTAAAAATAGACATTCTGGTAGAAAGGATAGAATGCAATTATCTTAGACTTGGTTGATTGTAAGTAGCTTAGCCTGAGACTGCAGAGCCTCCTATAAAAAGAAAAGTGAATCTAGGTGCTTTTATGCCTATCTGAGAAGAGGAGCACAGCCCCTGCCATATGGCTTCTGTTTCCTCTAATATGGCTTCCAAAAAGAATAGCCATGAAGGCGAGCATATGTCCTTTGTGTCCTTATGCCCTTCCCATTATTTACAGTTTAGCCTGGTCAGTTGTAATTACCTTCTTCCTTGCCAGAAACCAATCCCTCCCTTCTCTGAGTTCCAAAAGCATCTTCTTTATTCTTGGTCATTCTCAATTGGTTGATTATTTGGAGGATGCCATTTTTTAAAAATGATTTGTTATATGAATATTAAACATAATTATAATTAATTAACCTTAGCATCTGGTTTTAAGGTTTTTTAATGTATTGTTATAACTTAGTTTTCTATTATATACCTTTCTCAATACATTTATCCCTCTCCTTGTCAGTCCCCCAAATTAAAAAGGAATTTTTTAAAAGAAAAAAACAGTTTACATTCGCATTTTAATATATTTTCATTGTATGCATAAAATGCAGCAATGACTTTTAGCTACATCCTCTAAGTCAATTAGGATGTTTTGACCATTCATCTCCATTCATCTTTCACATGGTCACAGATGGTGGGTACTCTTTCTGGTCCTGCTTTCTTTGATTTGCATTTTTTTATAAAAGTCTTTCCAGATGTCCCTACGTCCCTCATACTTGTAGATTTTAATTGTATTTGATGACCTTAATGTAGCACAGTTTATTGAATTATTCCCGTATTATTAGATAAATTTAAGTTGTTTTCAAGTTTGGGGTGAGGGGGGTGTTCACCCGGGAAGTAGTGCATTTCAAATGATGCTACTATGTAATATTTTGGATAGATGGTTCTTTTAAAAGCATAACCCAGTTATATTTTTAACAATAGAATGATTGGGAGAAAGGATATGATTGTTTTAGGGATATTTACTAAATGAACCCATCTAGTTCATATATGGGACACAGAAAATGATAAGATACAATGACTACAACAAAGTAAATGGAAAGAACAGCAACAAAACAATGAACCTCTAATTGTAAAGAGCAAGATTGGGTCCTAGAAAGAAACATAGAAAATCTGATTCAAAACCTTGTTTGCAGAAATGGAGAGCTGTGGATACCAAAAATTATATATATATTGTCAGACACAAACTTATATAATTGGTTTTCTGAATTATTTTTTTTCTCTTAAAAAAAAAAACACAAAAACTTTGTTATTTAGGATGGCTTAATAAGCATAGGGGAGGGGAGAGGGATATATTTGGAAATGAAGGTGATGAAAAAACAAAATATCAATAAGATAATTTTTTAATTATATGGGAAAACTAAAAACAGAAGAGCAAAAACACCTTATGCTATGTGCTGCCAGATTGCATTACAGAACAATTCTATAATTGTGCAATTCCAAAAGCAATGAACAGTGGACCTGTTTCTCCATAATCCTACCCACTTTGTTTCATTGTTTTTAATTACGTTGGCCAGTTTTATAAGCATAGGCAGCTTGTCCAAGTTGTTTTAATTTGCATCTCTTTGAAGTGAGGTTGAGCATTTTTCAAGTGATTATTAATAATTTATATTTCCCCTTTTAAAACTTTTCTGTTAATATTCTTTGACCATTGTGGATAGAATTAGGAATCAAGTTTATAAACTTTTAACAAGTTCCTTATGCATTTTAAATGTCACCTTTTTATTGATAACATTTGACACTGATATTTTCTCCATCAATTTTTCTTATTAAATATTTTATTATGTATAAATTTATTGTACAGGAATTTTTATTTTAATGTAATCAAACTTGTCTATCTTGTCTCTAGTAATTCTTTTTACTTGTTTAAGAAGACTTCATATCTTCTCCAGAGTTGAGATAAGTGCATTATGACATATTTTCCAATCTTTTTATAGTTTTCTTTTTATGTCCAAATCTATTATTCATTGAGGTATGTGGAGTGGGATGTGCTACCCCTTTTTAGGGACAGATCAGTTTTGACGGGTTACCTTTATTTCTACATCCATTCCTTTTCTTTCCCTAAGCCATCCTTTAAACAAAGATTTTTCCCCCCCTGAGGCAACTGGGGTTAAGTGACTTGCCCAGGGTCACACAGCCAGGCAGTGTTAAGTATCTGAGATCAAATTTGAACTCAGGTCCTTCTGACTTCTGAGCTGGTGCTCACTCTTTCCACTGCACCACCTAGCTACCCCTAAGAGAGTACTTCCTTAAAGGGAAGACCATAACATACTTCTGTGCTACCATTTTTGCCCTTTACACATCCATTTAAAATCCCACAAATTAGAAATTCCCTGCTTTGACCTCTATCATAAATTCAACTCCTTTTGACTTTGCAGTTAATGTTATGAACCATTAGAACCCAAAGAAAAATGAAGATTTCTGCCTATTTTTTTTCCTGCAGAGTATGGGGAGGGTCAACATAACAATTCTATATTTAAGGAAGCCTTTAAACCACCTTGCCTGACAGAGAGGAAAGTGAGACCTCAAGGGTTACAAAATCCTAAAACAGGGCTAATGAGTTCAGCCCTGACTTCCTAGGAACTATTCTTCTGTGCTAACTTAAACATCCAAGTGCCACAGCAAGCAAATAATACTGGGCTGTAAGGGAGAAAAAGGTCTGAGATTACTACTATAAGCATTTGAAATTCAAAAGTCTATGCTTGATTTCTTGCCACGGTGCATGCACATATGGGCACTTTGATACCACTGGATGATAATGAGTCTAACAGTGATAACCAAACCATGACAGAAGAGGTTTTTTACCTATTTTAACACAAAACTTAATGTAGAATACTAACGTGACTATTTTATCAAAAAGAGCCTTTGAAAAAGCCTAAAAAGGAACTGTTCATCCAAAACAGGAAGATACTAATAATAGCCACAAAGGCAAATAAAGAGCATCATGCTATCCAGGGACTAAAACCAGTGATAATCGCTCATTGACAGCACTTCTACTTAATTTTCTCTTCTAGAGAAGACTACAAAGGACCTTTCCCTAATAGGAGGATTCATCTCCTCCTTTAAGTCTTGAAATAAAAACAATGACTTCCTAGGCTAGGACTTTTAATTAAAATGCTTACCTAATCACCCTGAAGCTATTTATAGAATCAAGATGTTAAGTCATTGGCTTTTCTCCAGACAGTAACCAGTAGTGGGGCTTCTGTTTGGCAGATCTTACATCATGAGTAATAAAATCACAATACCACAGTGCACAAATTATGGTTGTCTTTTGGTGATGTTTTAAAACCTGGCCAGCAAAGCAATGCGGTACCTGGGGCAAAAATGCGCTGGCTATTCCATTTCAGTTATATTAATGGCAGGCATTACTTTACAACTGGTAACACATAAGAGAGTATACAAATTGATACTTACTGTGTATCTAAGTTATATTTTAATATATTTAACATCTACTGGTCATCCTGCCATTTAGGGGAGGGGGTGGGGGATGGGGTAAGAGGTGAAAAATTGAAACAAGAGGTTTGGCAATTGTTAATGCTGTAAAGTTACCCATGCATATATCCTGTAAATAAAAGGCTATTAAATTAAAAAAAAAAAAAAAGAGAGTATACAAATTGGAGCCAACAAAAAAGAAAAATGTCCCAGATCAAGTTTTATCTCTTCGCTCTTATTTTAATTCTATCTCTCTTATTTACTTTTGGACAAGGCACAATGGCATAGATAAAAGTGCAGGGAAGAAGGATTTATCTCATTTTATTACCTATTTCTGAAGCTAGCTTATCATCAATTAAAAGCTTAAGACATACAATCTCAAAAAGCCAATGAGCTTTCCTGAAGCCATTATGGGCACATAGCCATTGAATGAGCTTTGCAACAGATTGACTCATAGCCATTTTTCAAAGCCATTATATAACACCAGAGCTTAGAAATCTTCTCTAAGAAAAAGGAAATCTATCACCTCTGCAGTTGTAGAAGAGAAAAACAGTGTTCATAGATTTGCTAGAGGTCTATTACTGTGAACACTGCATGTGCCAAATATATGATCAAAAGTCTAGGAAGGTTTCAGTGACTTTCCTAAGCTTCCCATCTTAGACCTGGGATTTTGAGCTTTAAAAAATAGAAGCAAGAAGCCTCTAAAAAATACTCTACAAAGGAATATGGAAAGATATATGGAAGTGCATAGATCACAGACAATAGGGAATGTCTGGAAAAAAATTATTCAATAATTTTTATGGATGGCATTTTTAGTGCTTTTGATTTCATCAGTATGGAGACTCCTTCCACTGACATAGTAGAGTCAGAGAATAAAGGTTCAAATAATGCTATGCTGCTTCCCTATGTGTCTTTGGGCAAGTTATTTAACCTGAGGATTACTCATCTTTAAAATAAGGATATCAAAACAGATCTCTCTCCAGTCCCTTCTGATGGTGTTCTAGTGGCAGAATGGAGAGTTATAGGAATCCCCTTTTGGTCAGAGGCACGGGTCCTTCATGAAAGAATTCATGAACCCAAAAATTTTTAAGTGGCAAAAAGAGGAGTTTATGGTTGGATGAGAAGTCAGCTTTGCTAGGAAGACTGACTTCCCAGTGGCAAAGTCCTATTAGGCAAATGGGGTTTAGCACTGAGAAGAGAATGTCTTCACAGCAGGCAGGAGTCTTAGTAGGCAGCTGTGCCAAGAGGAGAGAAGTCTCTTGGCAGAAGCATAATTCCTACTTCAGACATTCTGCAAAGAAATGAGTTTAAAATTGCCCTTTAATAGGAACTCTGAGGCTCAGGTTTCAAGCCAATGCCCTCCCAGCGTAGATATTTATCAATATCAGGCCCATATCTCCAATTGAATGGAAATCACTTTGAAGGCTTTTCCCCAGAATTTGAATGGGGATCCAGCTAACCAAAAAATCAAAGTGGGAGGGGGTGATTTGCCTTAGAAAAGCCCAGACTTTTCCTAGACTTCTGGAGTCTGGGAAGCTGGACTCTCCCTTCTTTTATAGATCAAAAGAGGACACAATTTCAGAGTGATAATTTTACACATTAAAGGGGACAGTTTCACACACACACACACACACACACACACACACACACACCATCACTTCTAGCCTGAAATCTATAATTATAGATCCAAACTTGATTCTTATAGTGGAAAAAAAGGATGCATCATCATGAAACCAATCTAGTGATGGCTATCCCTCATTCTTAAATAATAATAACAGCTAGCATTTACATAGTGCTTTAGGATTTGCCAAGTGCTTTACATATACTATTTCGGCTGATTCTCATAATAGTCTTGTGAGATGGGAGGTATTAGTGTGACTTTTACAGATGAAGAAACTGAGGCTGAGAGAAATGAAAAAATTTGGCCAAAGTCTTACAGCCAATAAGTAGAAGCAACTAAGGGGCACAGTGTTGGATTTTGAGTCTGGAAAATCTGGCTTGAATTCCTGTGTCAGATACTAGAAATAGTCAATATAAATCATCTTGAAAATCTTAAAATATGACATAAATGATAACTATAATAATTGTTTTTATTGTTATTATAGCTAACATTTTATAGTGCTTTCTTATTATGAATCAGCACTGTGTTGTATTTTACATTTAAAAGGTGACCAAGGCAGAATTAGAAGTAAGGTCTTGTACTCTGAATCCAATACTCTCCTTCCCCCAAGATATTTAGACCAATACTGCTAGTACAGAGAACCTGCCAATATTTTCACCATGCTAGCACAGATCTAGAGAATCCACAGTCATCATCATCCAGATCTAGCTTAAGGCGCTTACTAATCTGAATCTGAACAAGTCACTAAACCTCCATCTACTCCAGTTTCTCAGTTGTAAAATGGAGATAATAACATCTTTCTATCTTATAAGGCTAGTGGGAGGATCAAATGAAAAAAAAAAATGTTAACACTTAGCACAATGCTCGACCCATAGTAAGCACCTAATAAATGCTTGTTCCCTTCCCTCTTTCCACCACAGAATACGAGAGAGGGTGATATCAGACCTGAGCTTTAAGAAAATCACATGAAGAACTGAAAAGATTGGAGAAGGGAGAGACTTGAGGCAAAAAAGACCAATTAGTGAACTATTTTAATAGCTTTTTATTTTTCCAAATACATGCAAAGATAGTTTTCAACATTCGCCTTTGCTAAAACTTGTGTTCCAAATTTTTCTCCCTCCCTCTCTCCCTTCAGTCTCCTCCCCTAGATAGCAAGCAATCCAATATAGGTTAAATGTGTGCAATTCTTCTAAACATATTTCCATATTCATCATGCTACACAAGAAAAATCAGATCAAAAGGAAAAAAAATGAGAAAGAAAAAAAAGCAAACAAACAACAACAAAAACTCCCCAAAAGGTGAAAATACTATGCTTTGATCCACAGTCTACTGGAATTGCCTTGAATTACCTCATTGTTGAAGAATCAAGTCATCACAGTTGATCATCACATAATCTTCTTCTTGCTGTGTACAATGTTTTCTTGGTTCTATTGACCACTTAGTATCAGTTAGTGTATGTCTTTCCAAACTTTTCTGAAATCAGCCTACTCATCATTTTTTAAAGAACAATAGTATTCTATTACATACATATACCATGACTTTTTCAGCCATTCCCCAACTGATGGGCTTCCACTCAATTTCTAGTTCTTTGCAACTACAAAAAGAGCTGCTAATTAGTAAACTATTGAAATAGTTTAGATGAGAGGTAATAGGTGAGAAGGACTTGTTGTTAAGATCATAGCTATTTCATCAGAGATACCAGGATATATTCAAGAGCTCTTCTAAAGTTAAATATAATGAAATTTGACTGTTGGACAAATGGGATGAGGCAAAGTGAAGAATAAATGTTGACACAGAAGTTGAGAGCTTGGGTTACTGAGAGGATTGTTGAGATCTTGATAAAAATAAGAAAGCTGTGAAGAGCAAAATATTTAGGGAGAAAAGATGATTACTTTTTAATTGAATGTGTTGAATTTGAAATGCCTAAAAGATATCCAGTTTAAGATCTCTAAAGGGCAATTAGGAATGTGTGAATAGAATTCAGCAGAGAGACAATGGCTGGATATATAGATCTGGGAAACATTACCAATCCATGGTAGCTAATATCACCAAGTTAAATAGTATAGGAAAAGAAGAGAAGAGGGTCCAGATCCCAGGAGAAAATCCATAGCTACTATGAGGGACCTGGATGAAGATCCAATAAAGGAAACTAAGAAAGAGCAATCAGAGAAATAGAGGCTTAGAGCAGCAGAATGAAAGCCTAAAAAGGAAAAAATATCCAAGAAAAGTAAGGTGATCCACAGGATCAAATGCTACAGGAAAAAGAGGATTGCCAAAAATCTATAAGATTTGGTAATTAAGGAATCATTGATTATTTTGGAGAGAGCAGTTTCAATGAAATAAAATAACAAGCCAGATTGTAGAAAGTTTAGAAGAGAATAAGAGAAGAATGTAGGAGCACCTAGTGTAAGTGGCTTTCTCAAGCAGTTTAGCCAAGAGAGGAAAGGGAAGGAGAGATAGTCTGATGAAAACTAGTGGGGATTGTTGGATCTAGCCAGAGTCTTTTGTCAATGGAGTGGGCATGAGTTATTTAGAAGTGGTAGCAAAGAAGCCAGTGGATAGAGATTGTAAATTAGGGTGGGGGAGGATGGTAGTAGGGCAATCCCCTAAAGAAGATGGGATGGAATGTGGGCAGGTGTTAATATAGAGGGGCCTGAAACATTTAATTGTGAAATAATAATATATGTCACAAAAAGTAGATTGTAGTCATATCGCTACAGTCTTTAAATGCCAGTCTGAGAAATTTATATTTTATTTTGGAAGCAAGAGAGAGCTGCTGGACCTTTTTGAATAGCATCTATTTTGGCAGTCAAGTGGAAGAAACATTGAAAGAGGAGAAAAATTGAATGCAGGCAGACCACTAAAAATTAATGAAAACAGCATAAGCATAACAACCTCACTTGACCCCAGGCTCCTTTAATTAGAGTCCCATTTCTCACCTTCCTTTTGCTGCCAAGCTTCTTGAATTAGAGGTCTCACCAACCACCTTCATTTCCTCACAACCTGTTCATTGCTTAACCTATACATTCTTTAATATGGCTTCTGTCCCCACCCCCACTCTCAATTCTACTGAGATTACCCTTACTAATAATCCTTTTCTATCAAGAGTCTTCATATTTCTCAAAGAACCTGTGACATTTAGCACTGTTGACTATCTACTCCTTCCTGAAATTTTGTGACACTGATCTTAGAAATTAGAATTGCAATGAATCCTTGATGTCATCTAGCTCAAGCTTTTCATTTCTTTGAAATGAAGAAACTGAAACCCAAAGAGTTTAATTGGCCCTTCCAAAGTAACACAAATAATAAAAGCAGAGCTAGAATTCAAATACTTACCTTTAATTACAATCCCAATCCTCTTTCCACTACATATAATGCTGTTCTTCTAGTTTGTCTTCCATCTCTGTAATTTCCTTCTTTGTCATCTTTTTGTCTGTTCTACTTATTCCCAAATGGTTGCTCATGTCCTTCTAGCCCCCC
Organism: Sarcophilus harrisii; assembly: GCF_902635505.1. Classification (NCBI taxonomy): domain Eukaryota; kingdom Metazoa; phylum Chordata; class Mammalia; order Dasyuromorphia; family Dasyuridae; genus Sarcophilus; species Sarcophilus harrisii. The sequence goes on along the minus strand of NC_045428.1, from coordinate 413,576,819 downwards.
GCCCCACGCCACCCAAAAAATCAGAAATCTATATTTTCCCAGAACCAAACATTCTCCACTAGACTCATTCTTAATCTTAATCTTCTAGGAACCCAGCCTTGAAATCCAAGAGTCATTGTTTACCCTTCTCTCTCCCTTTTGTCCATATCTAGTCATTGTATTCATATGACTCTTACTTTTCAATGTCTCTCTCTTCTTTCTTTTCTTTTTCATCCTTATCACTACCACTTTAGTTTGATCCTCTATCACTTTTTGTCCAGACTATTGATATATCTTTTTAACCTATCTTCTGTACTATGGTCATTTAATCCTACAATAACTTTTTATCCTACAAATCACTACCAGATTTACTTTAATAAAATACAATTTTCATCCCTGACTTGCTTAAATCTTCAATTACTCCCCAATGCCTAAAAGATAAAAACCAGACACTTCAGACTGACATTAAATTTCTCCATACTGTAGTCACAGCTTTGCTTTCTAGACTTACGTCCTATAAGCCAGTCCAAACTGGCTTAGACAAAGGCAAACAGTGACTTGAATAAAAGCATAAATGGAACTTCCAGATGGCACAAACCTAGGAAGGATAACATCCTAAATAAAGGAAACCTGATCCCCAAAGATCTTGACACTCTAGAACATTTGGTTGAATTCAATAAGATGAAATTAAAAATCAACTCACAGAGACAAGATAAGGAAAGCATAGTTAGAAGTTGTTTTGAAAAAAGATCTAAGTGTTTTGATAGATTCAGTGTAAGTGAACAGTGTGATGTAGTACCAAAAAGATCTGAAATTTTTTATTTTGTTTTAAAAAAATATATTAGCAAGAACAATAATTGGTCATTTTGTTGATTAGTTATTAATTCTTATGAAGTTATCCACTTTATGATATGGTTCTCCTGGTTCTGCTCATTTCACTCTATATTAATTAATATGTCTCCTTAGTTTTCTCTAAAACTGTCCATTGCAGCATTTCTTATATCACAATAGGATCAATGATAAAACATACTATCTACCTCCTAAGATAGAGATGATGGACTAAATATGCCAAAGGAAATACATATTTTTGAGCATGAATAAAGTGGGGATTTCTTTTCCTTTACTATGCACATTTTTCACAAATTTTGTTTTCTTTGAGGGATTTTTTGGAGGAGAAAATACATACTTGTTCATTGAAAAGAAAGATAGCTTGCAGAAATAAAGAGGTAATAGTCTCACTGACTTCATACTCAGATTTCATCTAAAATAAAGTATATAATTCTAGATGTTACAATTTAAGCTGGAGAATGACATTAGAAGGGGAACTAGAATGCTAAAGGGTTTTGAGGCCATGTCAAGAGAGAATCAGTTGAAGGAAATGGGGATTTCTGACTGGGAGACTAAGGGTATCATAAAGCTATCTTTAGGCATTTGAGAAGTTAGACTAGTTCCATTTGGCCAAAGAGTGAAGAAGAGTCATGGGTAAATGTCTTTTATTTGCATTTATTTGATTTGATTCTTTGAAATCAAATTACTCTTGATAGCAACAAAATCTTCATAGCCATTAAATTTATCCAAAAGTAAGATAAAATGCCTTGAGGGTTTTTGAGTTCCTCTCTTGGAGGTCTTCAAACAGAGGCTAAATGAGGCTACCATTTGTCAGGAATGTTATTATAGGGATTCATTTCCTGTATGGGTTGGATTGGATGGCTGCTGACATCCCTTACAGCTTTCAAATTCTGTGATTCTGGAATATCCATTATCTTCTGAGCACACCATATGCTTCCCCCCATTTGTTCCTCAGATAGTTCTCCCATTTTGGAATACACTACCCTCCTTTTCTCTACTTCAAACAACCTGTGATTTCAAAAGTTTGGGTACTCATTCCACAAATAAAGATCACAGCTACCAATGCTTTAGTAGGAGTTTCTGAGTCACTGTGGCCAAAAAAACTCAATCATCATCATCAAATGATCAACCATCAGCCACTCTGAGATTAGCAAATTTGTACCAATAGACAACAAATAAACCTAACTAGGCTGATCCCCTATGGAAGTCTGTTTAATTCCTCAGAACCTAATAGAACTTGTACTCTTCTGTCATTGCCTTTATGTCCCCAATTTTTTCAATTAAATTTTGCATGGTATGATCACATTATGTCATGTAATTCAACTATCTACTGGATTAATGAGTTTGTGCTCTGACTGTGAAAGAAAACTAATATGTAAAGCATGATTTTTGTCATGATAAATAGACCTTCATTTCTAAGCAATCAGTTTGCAACCAAGCTTTTGGAAAGCAAAACATTTGAAATTTAGCAATACTCATATATTTTTTTTCTTATTTGATCACTATTAATGTCCATATGACTCCACTTTCCAATTAATGCTAGCCTAGCATTCATTAAGAGTGGTTCAACAGCTAAAATGAGAGAGGTAAGAGTGTCACAGATGAGGAAGGACATTGATAAGTGAGGAAGAGTTCACAGAAGGGAAAACTATGAGGCGAAGAATTGGGGATGTTTTGCCTAGAGAATAGAGGACATATGAGAGTAAACGTCAATTATTTGAAAGGTTCTCTGGGGAAGAGGAGTTATACTTGTTCTTCTTGTATCAGAGGCAGAAGTAGGAATAATAAGTTGAAGTCACAAAGAAGATTAAGGTTTGATTATTGGAGGGGGGAGAAACAAACAAATTTGGGAAATCCCCTTTTCTAGAAGTGTTTATGCAGAAACTTACAACTTGGAAGTAACAAAATAAAGGGGATTCTCAGTTGTGTCGTTGGTGTAGATGTCCTCTAAGATCATTTAAAACTCTCAGATTTCATGATTCTGTGATAATTGTATAGATTCTCCAAAGGAAGAGAATGCATCTTTACCTTCTTGTAATTCTTACACCACCCAATAGGGTAAACAATCAAAGAACATTCGTTAAGTGATTAATTGACACTCCCCAAAGGCTCAACTGGAAGAACACTCTATACTGATATTCCGTAAATTCTAGCTTTATCTCAATTATGATATTTTAATCAATACCTGTCTGGTTTTTTCTATATAAAATGGTTTATGAAAATGGATCT